>NC_026742.1:351177-713879 GCF_000210295.1 Trypanosoma brucei gambiense DAL972
TAAGAAGCAAATAATTGTCAAAAACAATAACAGTATAGGAGTGAGTCACGGGTCTATGGAGAAAAAAAAAAGGGGTCTCATGCACAACAAAAAAACTAAAGGAAAACTACAAGTTAATGCAGTACCATATTCTCCTTGGGATACCACCCTGTCCCTCAATAATACGGCTCGACACCCCATTCACACTTCATATGGAATTTATGAACACCACTAATGATACATTCATGACAGTTAATAGTTGGAAATAGAAAATGCAATGGCATATGACTTATACTCAGTGCATTGATAATTCCAATAACTCTACATTTCATACAGCACCTCATACCACTCCTTCAAATGAATACAAACATCTCCCATGTTCGGGTTAAAATGTAACGCAATACGCTAAGGGGAATTACCCTTATTTGAGGGACTAATAATATCATCACACCATCATATTACTGAAATGCAACTATTTTTTTGTACAAAACATCCTCAACGACAAAACGAATCATATAGTGTAACATTATTGTTAGTCAGTACACACATACCCAACACACAAGTAACAACATAAATATATTCTTTCCTTTTGTCTAACACACTAATAATAAAAAAAATGAGAAATAATGAATTTTACAAGCGAACATATATATATACATATACATATACATATTTATTTATATACATATTTATTTATATACAGGTAATGAAGGGATTGGCACAGTAACCCTCAACATAATAACACAGCAACACGAAAGTAACATCGTATCGCCATATTCCCTTATAATCAATATTAACAAAAACATATTAGAAAACAAACACATGGAAGCCGTAACACCTGCCTGATTTATCCAAATACAACATATCAACACATAATACGCTACTTCTGCACGATATATACATATACATATACTCGAACAAAAAAATTGACACTTCACATAACTAATGATATACGAATCATCACTTACCGTCCGTATCATGTTACAGAAAAAGAAAAGGTTATTAACCAAAAAATAAAAAGAAAGGATATATAAAGTGATTACAAAGGTGACAATATTGAGTATATGCACAAGAAGGATCTACACACTTCACAATAATGCACAACATAAACACATACACAACGCATATAAGCATACAGCTAAGGGGGAAAAACATATAAGGATACAAACTGCATATAATTAGAGAAAGGTAGCAGAGAGAAAGCCTTAACACATAACTCAAGTATATTATATATGAAAGTTCAGCAGGTAAGTATTATTAATGAGAGAATAAGAAATGGAAGTGTATAAAGCAGTACAAGGTAATATATATTCAAAATTAATGGAAATGAAACCAAATACTACTCATTAAGTAGTTTAACAATTTTCAAAATAAATAGTTGATTATTTCAAGAGAGTAACTGTAGTTGCTCCATGCAAACAGAAACATTTCACAAAGATTATAAAAACATTAAATACAAAAATATTACGGTACAAAGAAAGGTGCTTAAAGACATCGCAAAGAAATACAGTAGCAGAAAAAGACAATGTGACAATAGGGAAACATGACACACAACAGCACATCACTGCACACACCTCCATAAATTCCCATGCACATCATTAAACAAAAAGTATACACTCACTCATCAGCTGCTGGAGTTTCCTGCTGATGGCTGGTAATGCTTAAATGCTCCTCACCATTTGATGGTACCGCTGCCACTTCTGCCGCCTCCACATTAGATACGGGTGAGGTAACCTTTTCACGGAGAGACATTACAGTAATATACTTCTCATGACCTGCAAAACAGCAAAAGTATAAAAGAACAAGCAATACAACAAGAAGAATAAATATTATAACAACAGCAGCACCGGCACCACCGCCACTTCCCTCACCATCGGAAGATGTAGATGGCACAGTCTTATCTGACGCTTCATTACTTCCATTAGATATTTCATCAGTATTTGTATTTTCATCAACTGTTGTATTTTCATCAACTGTTGTATTTTCATCAACTGTTGTATTTTCATCAACTGTTGTATTTTCATCAGCTGTTGTGTTTTCCTTCCAAATACCATTATTGTAAAGTGAGTACTCTTCATCAGCAGTGCTTTCATAGTCACTAGTACTCTCATCATCGGAAGTACTTTCATCGTCACTTGTGTTTCCATCAGCTACTGAACTATCATCACAACTTCTATTTTCATGAGAAGTTGTATTTTTATCATCACTTGTGTTTCCATCAGCTACTGAACTATCATCGTAACTTCTATTTTCATGAGAAGTTGTATTTTTATCATCACTTGTGTTTCCATCAGCTACTGAACTATCATCATAACTTCTATTTTCATGAATGGTTGTATTTTTATCATCACTTGTGTTTCCATCAGCTACTGAACTATCATCGTAACTTCTATTTTCATGAGAAGTTGTATTTTTATCATCACTTGTGTTTCCATCAGCTACTGAACTATCATCATAACTTCTATTTTCATGAGTGGTTGTATTTTTATCATCACTTGTGTTTCCATCAGCTACTGAACTATCATCGTAACTTCTATTTTCATGAGAAGTTGTATTTTTATCATCACTTGAGTTCCCATCAGCTACTGAACTATCATCATAACTTCTATTTTCATGAGAAGTTGTATTTTTATCATCACTTGAGTTCCCATCAGCTACTGAACTATCATCATAACTTCTATTTTCATGAGAAGTTGTATTTTTATCATCACTTGTGTTTCCATCAGCTACTGAACTATCATCGTAACTTCTATTTTCATGAGAAGTTGTATTTTTATCATCACTTGTGTTTCCATCAGCTACTGAACTATCATCACAACTTCTATTTTCATGAGAAGTTGTATTTTTATCATCACTTGTGTTTCCATCAGCTACTGAACTATCATCATAACTTCTATTTTCATGAGAGGTTGTACTTTTATCATCACTTGTGTTTCCATCAGCTACTGAACTATCATCATAACTTCTATTTTCATGAGAAGTTGTACTTTCATCGTCACTTGTGTTCCCATCAGCTTTTGTATTTTCACCAGCAGTGCTCATAGTCACTAGTACTCTCATCATCGGAAGTACTTTCATCGTCACTTGAGTTCCCATCAGCTACTGAACTATCATCATAACTTCTATTTTCATGAGAAGTTGTACTTTCATCGTCACTTGTGTTTCCATCAGCTACTGAACTATCATCATAACTTCTATTTTCATGAGAAGTTGTACTTTCATCGTCACTTGTGTTTCCATCAGCTACTGAACTATCATTATAACTTCTATTTTCATGAGAAGTTGTACTTTCATCGCCACTTGAGTTCCCATCAGCTACTGAACTATCATCATAACTTCTATTTTCATGAGAAGTTGTACTTTCATCGTCACTTGTGTTTCCATCAGCTACTGAACTATCATCATAACTTCTATATTCATGAGTGGTTGTATTTTTTTCATTACTTGTGTTCCCATCAGCATTTGTATTTTCACCAGCAGTGCTTTCATAGTCACTAGTACTCTCATCATCGGAAGTACTTTCATCGTCACTTGAGTTCCCATCAGCTACTGAACTATCATCATAACTTCTATTTTCATGAGAAGTTGTACTTTCATCGTCACTTGTGTTTCCATCAGCTACTGAACTATCATCATAACTTCTATTTTCATGAGAAGTTGTACTTTCATCGTCACTTGTGTTTCCATCAGCTACTGAACTATCATTATAACTTCTATTTTCATGAGAAGTTGTATTTTTATCATCACTTGTGTTCTCACCAGGTTTTTTACCTTCCCTTACCGAAATATTGCCTACAGCGCTTGTATTACTACCAGAACATTGTTTGTCGTTGACAAATTTTCTTTCATTGACAGCAAAGGTATCAGTAGCAAATAAATTTTCTGCCGCCAACGCCACAGTTAATGATGTTTCACAAAGAATACAGATACCTCTACCAACTGCGCTTCGTACATTCATCAAATTAATATTATTTCCAAAGTCATCATCATCATCAAACCATGTGACGCGATCAGAGGAATCCAGTTTAGCAATTACGTTTAATCTCCCGTACGCAGGGTAATTTTTGAAAAAGGATGGGTAGTCATTCATACTACCAGCTCCTGATACTTCATGGTAAGACCCACGCCAGAATGCAACACCATTATCGTCAGGAGTTGCTGGGGCAAACAATCCTGTGTTCCATCGATAGACACAATTTAATGATGAAGCGAGGTCACCTACTTTGCATCTGTCCTTTTCCTCATGTACTGAACTCGCACTGTACTTGGCATCACCACCAAGGTAAGCATATAAATACCCCAATTCATTTTTCGGTTTTAATAGTTTATATATTAAACTGTTTGTGGCCTCAGAGTGGTCAGTAGCGAGGTTCATACCTTCAGCACGGCACACACGCTCAGAATTAACGTAATCCACATTATATACACCATTATTTTCAAACACTTCATGAGTATATATGGCGTAACTCTTAGCTGCTGTAGTCACAGGACCCCCTCCAGAGCTAGCAGCCTGCAGTGGACGTAAAATACATTGCAATAACATCAGTATACCACACAGAGTTGTAATCCGAGAGAAGTTTGATGGCACCATGCGGATTTCCATGTTTACTGTTAAACTTGCTTGCTTATTAGTCTGTAGTTAATGTTGGGAAATCAAAGAGATATGAAAGGGTTAGTTAAATAGGAAAGTCAAGGGATTAGGAAGTGAAGGAAGTAGTAACGGTTGTGCAATCATAAAAGTGGCGCGCACAGACATTGCGAAAACTCAACATCAAAATAGTTCGTCACTCATATTAGAAACTAGTAATTAAGAAGCAAATAATTGTCAAAAACAATAACAGTATAGGAGTGAGTCACGGGTCTATGGAGAAAAAAAAAGGGGTCTCATGCACAACAAAAAAATTAAAGGAAAACTACAAGTTAATGCAGTACCATATTCTCCTTGGGATACCACCCTGTCCCTCAATAATACGGCTCAACACCCCATTCACACTTCATATGGAGTTTATGAACACCACTAATGATACATTCATGACAGTTAATAGTTGGAAATAGAAAATGCAATGGCATATGACTTATACTCAGTGCATTGATAATTCCAATAACTCTACATTTCATACAGCACCTCGTACCACTCCTTCAAATGAATACAAACATCTCCCATGTTCGGGTTAAAATGTAACGCAATACGCTAAGGGGAATTACCCTTATTTGAGGGACTAATAATATCATCACACCATCATATTACTGAAATGCAACTACTTTTTTGTACAAAACATCCTCAACGACAAAACGAATCATATAGTGTAACATTATTGTTAGTCAGTACACACATACCCAACACACAAGTAACAACATAAATATATTCCTTCCTTTTGTCTAACACACTAATAATAAAAAAATGAGAAATAATGAATTTTACAAGAGAGCATATACATATTTATTTATATACAGGTAATGAAGGGATTGGCACAGTAACCCTCAACATAATAACACAGCAACACGAAAGTAACATCGTATCGCCACATTCCCTTACAATCAATATTAACAAAAACATATTAGAAAACAAACACATGGAAGCCGTAACACCTGCCTGATTTATCCAAATACAACATATCAGCACATAATACGCTACGTCTGCACGATATATACATATACATATACTCGAACAAAAAAATTGACACTTCACATAACTAATGATATACGAATCATCACTTACCGTCCGTATCATGTTACAGAAAAAGAAAAGTTTATTAACCAAAAAATAAAAAGAAAGGATATATAAAGTGATTAGAAAGGTGACAATATTGAGTATATGCACAAGAAGGATCTACACACTTCACAATAATGCACAACATAAACACATACACAACGCATATAAGCATACAGCTAAGGGGGGAAAACATATAAGGATACAAACTGCATATAATTAGATAATGGTAGCAGAGAGAGAGCCTTAACACATAACTCAAGTATATTATATATGAAAGTTCAGCAGGTAAGTATTATTAATCAAATAACAATAGAAACATTTCACAAAGATTATAAAAACATTAAATATTAAAATATTACGGTACAAAGAAAGGTGCTTAAAGACATCGCAAAGAAATACAGTAGCAGAAAGAGACAATGTGACAATAGGGAAACATGACACACAACAGCACATCACTGCACACACCTCCATAAATTCCCATGCACATCATTAAACAAAAAGTATACACTCACTCATCACCTGCTGGAGTTTCCTGCTGATGGCTGGTAATGCTTAAATGCTCCTCACCATTTGATGGTACCGCTGCCACTTCTGCCGCCTCCACATTAGATACGGGTGAGGTAACCTTTTCACGGAGAGACATTACAGTAATATACTTCTCATGACCTGCAAAACAGCAAAAGTATAAAAGAACAAGCAATACAACAAGAAGAATAAATATTATAACAACAGCAGCACCGGCACCACCGCCACTTCCCTCACCATCGGAAGCTGTAGATGGCACAGTCTTATCTGACGCTTCATTACTTCCATTAGATATTTCATCAGCTGTTGTGTTCCCATCAGCTGTTGTATTTTCATCAACTGTTGTATTTCCATCAGCATTTGTATTTTCATCTGCCGTTGTATTTTCATCAGTTGTTGTATTTCCATCAGCATTTGTATTCCCATCAGCTGTTGTATTCCCATCTGCTGTTGTGTTCCCATCAGCATTTGTATTCCCATCAGTTGTTATATTCCCATCAGCTGTTGTGTTCCCATCAGCATTTGTATTCCCATCAGTTGTTGTATTTCCATCAGCATTTGTATTTTCATCTGCCGTTGTATTTTCATCAGTTGTTGTATTTCCATCAGCATTTGTATTCCCATCAGCTGTTGTATTCCCATCTGCTGTTGTGTTCCCATCTGCTGTTGTGTTCCCATCAGCATTTGTATTCCCATCAGTGGTTATATTCCCATCAGCTGTTGTGTTCCCATCAGCATTTGTATTCCCATCAGCTGTTGTATTCCCATCTGCTGTTGTGTTCCCATCAGCATTTGTATTCCCATCAGCATTTGTATTCCCATCAGTTGTTATATTCCCATCAGCCGTTGTGTTCCCATCAGCTGTTGTGTTTTCATCAGCTGTTGTGTTTTCGCTGTGAGGGGAAGCAGGTGGAAGGGGAGTTGGCACTGCAGAGGCTTCACAGAGAACCTTGAAGTAGTAAATACTTCTACCCCTAACATTTGTAAAAGGGGATATATGTCCAAAGTCATCATCATCATCAAACCATGTGACGCGATCAGAGGGATCCAGTTTAGCAATTACGTTTAATCTCCCGTACGCAGGGTAATTTTCGAAAAAGGATGGGTAGTCATTCATACTACCAGCTCCTGATACTTCATGGTAAGACCCACGCCAGAATGCAACACCATTATCGTCAGGAGTTGCTGGGGCAAACAATCCTGTGTTCCATCGATAGACACAATTTAATGATGAAGCGAGGTCACCTACTTTGCATCTGTCCTTTTCCTCATGTACTGAACTCGCACTGTACTTGGCATCACCACCAAGGTAAGCATATAAATACCCCAATTCATTTTTCGGTTTTAATAGTTTATATATTAAACTGTTTGTGGCCTCAGAGTGGTCAGTAGCGAGGTTCATACCTTCAGCACGGCACACACGCTCAGAATTAACGTAATCCACATTATATACACCATTATTTTCAAACACTTCATGAGGATATACGGCGTAACTCTTAGCTGCTGTAGTCACAGGACCCCCTCCAGAGCTAGCAGCCTGTAGTGGACGTAAAATACATTGCAATAACATCAGTACACCACACAGAGTTGTAATCCGAGAGAAGTTTGATGGCACCATGCGGATTTCCATGTTTACTGTTAAACTTGCTTGCTTATTAGTCTGTAGTTAATGTTGGGAAATCAAAGAGATATGAAAGGGTTAGTTAAATAGGAAAGTCAAGGGATTAGGAAGTGAAGAAAGTAGTAACGGTTGTGCAATCATAAAAGTGGCGCGCACAGACATTGCGAAAACTCAACATCAGAATAGTTCGTCACTCATACTAGAAACTAGTAATTAAGAAGCAAATAATTGCCGTGGCGGCAAATAAACAATCATTAAAAATACGTGTTGCAGGTTGTGAGTAGTAAATTAAAGGGTGTGTGTTTTGTGGGGATTGGCCTTCTTGCTGGGACGATATAACACCACTCTTTCAGGCGAAGTTTGCAAGTACTGACTGTGACGGTTGTCATTCTTTTATCCTAATTTTTTTTCCTGCTGCAAATGTTGGTGTTTTTTTTTTCGCAGAGGGGGCATGATTGCTGGTAAATGGATCAAGTGGTGAGCGCGGCAACATGTTTTAACATGGCATTCTATGATATCTTGGTTGTAGTGCATTACTGTCTTGGTGTGTAGACGTCCCTTGTCAATGTGTAACCGAAAATAGTGTAATTTCATCGGTATGGCACATGTAAGAAAGCGGTGTGTGCAAAACATCTGCGACGAAGATTCTGTACTAGTTCATTCCTCTGTTTTGTTTATATAGCGTCTTGTACGGCAGAGGTTAAAAGTGATACGGAGAGTCATGTACATGTGGCAGCATACGTACATTAGAGGCTATACTCTCGTCCTTTAGAACCTTGCCAATAAGGTGCTCACTGCGCAAGTCGCTATACAACAGCTCATGATAATCGTGTCGCCGTGTTAAACCTTTCTGAGATTTACCGGCTTTTTATTTCTTAAGCCGCGAGCGGCTCCGTGTCAGTCCGCCTCTATCCAACATGTATACAAATACATGAATGAAAGATCGACCCCCCTTCCAATACCGCGTCGCCCCACAACCTTTGGTGGAAGGAAGCGGGAAAGAAACGATTGGAATGTGTGGCGCTAAATGCACTAAAGACACCCGGGAAGGAACTTACCCTGCACTCCCCCTCATTTACACCATGCGAAAGGGGGATAAAAAAGGACTGAGTAGTTTCTCGGGCAGCCAACAGTGTTGGAAAATTTATGAACACCAGCAGTCACTTATGGCGAGCCGCTGCTGCCGCCACAACTTCCACGCTGCAGAAGTTGCATTATTCGTATTCATCTGTCCTTAACAAAACATACTTCACTTCCACTTCCTTTCATCAAAAAAATGACAATGACAGAAAGGAAGGAAAGAAATGGCTACCGCTGCCTTTGCGGGACAGAGAGACGTTCGAAGCGCTGCACAGAGAGCACCTCTGAACCTTATCACGAGGGTACAAAAAATGGATATTATTCATGCATCAAAGAGGGGCTCCTCACCAACACTCCCGGTCCTGATGGTTTATTTTTCAACTTAGAACTTAAACGCTAAACGAGAACCTTAAAATTAAAAAATTTAAAAACTGCAGAGAAAAATAAAGAAGGGATACCAAGACCAAAACCTTTGTCCCTCACCCATGCATCACTCCCGCAGGTAAACAACGCAAAATTTGAGCAGGCCTCACTCCGAAATGCCACCAACACCACATCTGTCAAGAGGGGGAAAAGGTAGCAGTAGAAGTAAAAAAGTGGGACCATCTAAAGGAATGGAAAAAAACAACTACATTAATGCCCCCGTTCACCCATTTGGGCCCAGTACACCTGTTATCTCCCATTGTATCCTTCCGCTGCAAATGTTTCCACGTCCAACTGCCACCGCGACGCACGCCCAATTTCGCGATGTGCGTGCGCTCCCCCACTTATCCACAAGCGAGACGCTCGCTGTCATTTCCCCAACTGATCTGTAATACCATTTAAAAAAAATTGGAAATGAAAGATAGTAACCAGCTCTTGACTTAGAGAGCTACCTCACCGAGATGTCATCGTGTACATGTACTCCAAGGCACACCCTTCCCATTGCAGCGGGTATCAGGAACCCATCGCATACAGGACATCTTGGCCCGTAATGGATGAAAGATGTCCACACAACCTCCGCGCCTGCTCCACAACGACGTCGTCGCGGTCCTCTGTAAGCTCCGCAACGGAAGGAAGCATTTCAGCCATGAGCCGCGCAGCCAATTCACCCCCACCGTCCTCGTAAATGCGATCAAGACACAACAGCGCCACACGCCGTACATGACGACTCGGGTGACGAAGCGAACGCAGCACTTCACGTTGAGTGTCGCTCTGCTGCTTGGAAGATGTCAATGAGCGGAACAGCGCACGGACAGCAGGGATGACACATTGCTCCGCGCGAAAGGCGTAGTCATGTGTGCTGTCGGCAAGGTACACGAGATTTGTGAGTTGCCGAACGACTGCAGGCATTACGGCGCTGAACACCTCGTGTGTTGCAAGGTAATTGTCCACCGGAATGCTATGATCATGGTGCGGTGGTGCTGTTTGGGCGGAAGCTATGATCCTGATGCTGTTGAGCGCACCTTCAAGCGTACGCGCTATGAGATCTGCCGCATGGCGCGCAGCATGTGTTGTAGATGAGCAGTAGCTCGCAAGGGTACCGACGATGTACGGCAGAAGAACAGGAAACGCAAAATCCATGATGGATCCCAACCTCTCCAGCAAATGGTTGCACAATGCATAGAAGAGAAGCCAACGATGCACAATCACACGGGGAACGGACGCTACGTCGTCCCTCTCCCGCACGTCCTCAGATTCTTTGCCTGCCGACTCCTTTGCCTGCTGTTTCTCAGTCGATTTGACGAAGCCCTCCGCAGCTCCACCAAAGGCCCACTCAGCCATTGTGGATATGAAAGATGTACAGTGTTTGGCCTTAAACTTTAAAAAGAACATCGTGTATGCCTCGAGAACTGGCTGAACGGCATCTGGTGATGGAAGCGTCGGTGCACTGGCTAGCGTCTGCATCGATGAGAGCCAAAAGTTGTCACGAGCTGTGGTTCCTCCCACGAAGAGACTCAAATGTTTTAACTCCTCGCGGCCAAGGCTCGTCACCCGCCGTTGTATACTGGAGTAAAGCAGTGCTAGAGAGTGGGTGTCAACCCGCACGCGCAGAACCCTTTTTGATCGCTTCCCCGATTCATCTGCGGCCACCTCCTGTTCGACAATCCCCCGCACGCACTCGGCGGATGCCTCAATAAACAACTGCGGCTCAAGGGCAACCTCCAACATAGACATCACCTCCACACTAAGATAGTTAGTCTCCGTGTCATCGACGTTTTGCAAGTGTGTCGCGACGTAAATGATGCGGGAAAGGTATGGCTGACACATGAGCCAGGACGACGGAAAGGTACGAAGTAAGCAATTGAGAGATGACTGACGAAGCACGGACCCCACTTCACCCCGTGAAACGGTAGGTGGGACACCCGCTGCTGCAAAAACGGCAGCATCCACTACGACTTGCAGTATGACGTTACTATGCGGCACGGTGAAAGCAGTACCCATCACCTGGCTCACTGTGCTGAGCGCCGTCAAAAGAGCAGCTGCGGCAAACAGACAATCCTCCTTGGAGCCGTGCGTATGCTCTTCATCCTGATTACGACACGACCGAATAACACGGGGTAGTACAGAAACCATGCTGTCCACCCAACGATGAACTTCCTTCACGCGGGAATGGTTGCCAAACAGTTTGTTAAGTCTGTCTTCCGTTACCCGAGCAGTACGGTTTACGTTTAGTAGAGCCGCCTCTGCGTGTTGACTACCACCACTAGCTATAATACGAACAAGTTCCTCCATACATGCAACGCTGAGTGTCAGTAACCTCAAATTGTCTACCCTCTCGGCTTTTCCAACCTGCACCCTCGCCGCCGACATCATCAACGCGAAAATATGAGAGAAGAGGGTGAAGGACCGCTTCGTCGCAAATGGTCTTGCCTTAAGGCGAACAACGTCTGTAAGGGTTAATCTGCTCTTGGGATCGCGTAGCTTCTGGCGCCCCCGTTCCACCTCCTCCTTCGTGAGGATCTGCTCAACAGTTGGCAAAGCGTTGTGCAAGCGGTCCAGCAGCATTTCCAGTCCCTTCAACTGCACCGCCGCACGGTGGTCTGTAAGAAGGTTCTTCATGCACAAAACAAATGTAGGTTCATTAATACCGGCAAGTACACAAGCCAGCGTGTTGCCAGCGAGGAGTTCCAACAGCATCACAAACGCCTTTGTTTCCCCGTACGCCGGGGCGCCCACAAACCCACCATCGGAATGTTGACTAGCAGCAGCGGTGCCGGCATCGTTTTCTGTGGCTGTGTTGAGCTCCGTGTAGTGTGCAAACAGTTTGAGAGAGGCAACAAGGAGTGCCATGCACTCGTTGCTTTTGTCGATTCCCTCAAACAAGGAGCTCTCTCCATATTTGGTCCCACTGGTATCGTCCCTTTGTACACCACCATCAGCATGTGCTGTGTCCAAACAAAGCACCACGGTGCTGTGCTGGAGCGCCACAAACCCGGCGAGGAACTCCTCTGATTTAATCGTGTCGTTGATGAGGTACATAATCTCCTCCTGTCGATTTACCACTTGATTGGGTTTCAATAGCTTCCGAAACAGCCGCTTCATAGTGTAATCATCATCATTTTCAGAACACCCGACGTCACCTGTGTCCATACCTTCGACCTTTCCTCTCCGATTACCATCAACCTTTGGCGACGATAGGGAAAGTTGTTTGTGTGGATCAACAAGCAGCTCCATCATACCCGTGAGACAAAGCAGCTGTGTTTGCACATCAAAACTAACTAAGAGATGGCGGCATACCTCCATGGCACTGGTATAGTTGTGTTTTCCAGACTCGAAGTTTACCGACTCCAGACGGATGAGAAGGGCGACGACCGGTATATGCAGCGCAACCCTTCCACCAACAGAAAAATCATTGGAATGCATTGGTGTAACAGCGGGGGTAAAAAGCGGCGAAACGATCCTTAGCAACTCTGTGACGGTACCGATGGTACGGCCAGAAAAAACGGAATTGGGGCGTGCAGCTTCAGATGCCGAAGCCGGCTTCTGTGCTCCGCTTGACGACGGTAAATCCGGAGTAAATAAGCCAGCCATGAGGATTACACTCTGCCTCACAACTTCTTGTCGTATAACCGCTGCGCCATCTGGCTGACCATCGTTTAATGCCCCTGGTGACGAAAGACACAGATTCACGAGGCAACGAACAAATGATAAAGCAAAGCGATACAACGAGTTCCCAGAGGCACCAACATCAGCACTATCGTTGTCTTCGAGAAGTGGAAGCAGGGATGCCAGCGGGAACGAATTCAGAACCTCTCTAACCAAATTAAATAATGATGAATCCCCCAAGTCCTCTCCTCCTTCCCCCTCTCTTTTGCCCACATCGTCCCCATCGAACCTGATCAAGTGCGATGATTCAAAAATAGCACACAGAATGCGCAGTGCTGGTAAGGTGTTGCCTTCTCGTCTCCACACAATTTCTTCCCCGCCATCGGCCCGACTCAACGACTTCGCACAAAGCTGAAGAATAGACTCAACATCTGTGGACTTCAGCGGGTCATGAAGAGTACACCACGATGGTGGCTCCCATGCGTCCACCGTATCCCCTCCCTCCCCTTCCGACCCCGGTAATGGCGAGGAAGGTGACGCAGCTGCAACTGCCTCGAGCGCATCCGCAATAATTGACAAGTCCGGACTCCGCTGTTTCAGTTTCTGTGACACAAGTGGTAAAAATAGGCGTTGGTAGCCGCCAACAGTACCGACCAACAGTGAAAGTGCATCAGCACCCATCCGACTTAGGCAAACAGCGTCGTCCAGTACCACCTCCGAAACCACACTAGCCACCCTTTTGGCGTAATCCTCGTCGTCGCTTTTTTCCAATAAATTATTCGTGCCCTGTGAAGTATTTCGCGTTGGCTTTGGTACAAAGACAAGTGGGTTTGCAGAAGATACATCACACCCCCGACTCAACACCGAAGCAAAGGTACTGAGGGCGTGGCGATACACTAAGCGGGTACGGCGACCACTGACTCGAAGAAACGGGTGGCGAACAAGGGCAAGGTTCAGCTGCAGTAAGGCATTCTTGTCTTCGTTGCTGAGGGTTGCCATTTCTGCGCAAATCTGTGCGCGATTGCAGATGGCTTGCACAAAGTTTGCTGCTTCTGGGCTCACCGTCCCTTCTCCACCGTCGCCGCCCGCTTCTAGAAGTGATATTAAAAGCGGCAGGAGAGCGTTAACCACGATGCCACTTTTCCGGGCGCGCAGTGGATAGAAGTGCTCCACCACAAGGTTCAGAAAGGAAAAGGGCGCTGTTGTTTCTTCATTTCCACCGTTTCCAACTCCGTCAACTATCATGCGGCACAGAAGCTCGGAGGCGGTGTGCGTCAGGTGTGCGTGAGAATCCTCCAGAGCTATTGCCTCAACGAGGGCATTCAGTGTTGTGATGGAAATGGATCCCTGACGCAACGCGGCCTCCAAAAATAGCTGTGCGCTGCTCATGTTAGTTATCGTTTGTCTCTTCTTTGCGTCTCTGGTACTCCTCTTAACATCGTCCGCAGCAGAAAGTATGAGCCCCTGCAACGTTGTCAATACATCCTCCCGGCGACCAGCCGGCGCGGCTAGGGGTGAGGTCACAGCCACAAATAACCCTGACAGAGAGAAGTAACTTCCACAGTTCGATTTCAGAGTGACAGGGGACTCGAACACGGAGCGGTAGACGAGACGGAACCAGTCCACGGGTAGCTGTACATTCCAGTCATCGCCCGCAACGTCACTAGCGGCGTTACACAACTCCAGCATATGCAGGTAAGCGGGTGGAAGCCACATGGGACTGACTGCCGCAGCCGGGAGGGGGGCATCCAAATAACCCAGCAAACGCCCCATGTACGCCAGTGTGTTGGTTGAATTGAACGCCATCTTCTCGCCCTCAACGCAACTACCGACCTCAGAGTTTCTAGTCAAACGCATTTCCATGCTGATGCGAATAGTGGCTCCCATTATCCTGGTAAACAGATTTTTCGGCAAAAATGGCGACGACCCGTCGTTTGCAGCTCCTCGCCCAACACGTCCTCTCATCCCGCCCGCTGCCGCTCTTTGTGATCCCTGTAAATTCATCAAGTAGCCGCCTCTCATCCCAATAGAATACTTATTGGTACGGACGCCGCCGTTCCTACCACTCACAAAGAACTGGAACAGCATGTGTGTGACGTCGGCCAGCTCAGAATCATAAGCTGTTGATAATAGCGCCGCGCAGCCCACGCAACACTCGAGCATAATTGCCCTCGCGGAAGGACGGTCATCTTCGTTAGCCTCACGCAGACACAGCAGCCGCTCGAGGGTCGGACGAACCTGCACAGAAGCCTCATGGTAGAGCGCCAACAGTAATGGGGTGCATTCAAACACAGAAAGGCAGAACCCCTCCTCCCCTTGTTCATCGTCTAAGAGACTGGTCACACCACCCATGAAGGCCGCGGCGCTCTTTCCGCCTTCAGTGCTGGCATCACAATCGGCAAATTCATACAGTGGATCACATCCCGGGTACAACGCAGGGGTAAAGAGAGTTGCCGTCCGACCAATGCCCGGAACGGTTTCCACCAAATGCTTCTCTAATTTCATCACCAACTTAGTCAACTCGGCATCTGTACTTTCCCCGGCACACAAACGCTCCTTGGCGGACCCTCCATTGACACTCCTTTCCCGCACAAGCAGATCAATAGCATGTACGTACAACAATGTCGCATAGTAAAGCAGCAGACCCCATCCGATACGACAGGCATCTCCCATCTCGGGAACTTTCAGCTTCTTCTTCGACCCACCCAGAAATACCCCCCGTTGCTCATCAACCTGTTGCATGAGTGGAAGGAGGATCAACTGGTAGAACCTCTCCTGTATCGCAACACAGCCTTGAGTGACAGTCATCGTCCAGAAGCAACGAAACAACCTCCGCAAAATGGCGATCGCGTCGTCCACAGGGTTGCCGGAACCCTGTGTTTCATCTGAAAAAGACCTTGAAGGCGTTTCCCCGGCCCCCGCTCCACTTGACAGGATCACGCGTATAAGTTTGTTGGACGCAGCACCGGCGACTTCCAGAAACATCATGGCAACTTCTGGTGACTGCTCGTACTGTGCTACGTGGCCAAGAAGGTCCAGAAGAGTGTTTCCCCTTTCATTACCTCGGCTACCGTCCAGTGTCGATAAGGATGACGTGGTTAACTGTCCGATAGACATCTCCCTCATGCGCTCCGCCGCAAATCGTCGCACCTCTGCAACCGGATGCAGTAGACAAGCGAACAACGGCAGCTGTTCCGTTGACCCAGACGATCCACGGACTTCCAGCAGTTCGTACCGCGCACCACTAAGGTGCCGCGCAAGAAACCTTGCGGCAGCATTCTGAGTAGTGACATCATTGAGCAACTGCGACAGAGTAGTATCAAAAACGTGGCAGAAGCGCCTCTCGAGAGCTTGTATCCACATGGTCACACACTTCCTCCCGGTCGAACTCTGCCCATGTTTACTACCCCTTCGGCCGCTTTGTAACTGCTTCACGCCCAAGTGGACCTCCTCTTCGTTCTCTCCGTTTTGGTGGTTCGCCATTGTCGCCGTCTCCTCAATGTTGCACGACACTAACGTCGCTATCGTCTCTGCCACAAGTGCATCGTTGAGAGGTAAAAACTCCACAGCACACTGCACAAACACCAGGACGTCAGACGAAACTGACTGCAGTGAATGGGTCGATTTAAGCCGGTAGAGACAGTCACGCAACAGCACGGAAACAAGGGTGTCGCATATCCGCGCCTCAGAAGAGTCGATAAACCGGACCCAATGTCCCCACGGAAACGAGAGCATTAACTTAAGTTGGGGCGAAAACGTGACGTCCAACACAGCCTCGCGCTGAGTATGGAAGAGTACATCAAGAACCGCTAACAGATCAACCACTGAAACGGTGAAAGAGGCGGAACCATCCACACCTGTAGTCAACAGATGGTAAATTGGTTTCACAACGGCTCTCAGGGTTGCGGATGACAACTTCACCTCATTACTCCACGCCACCAGCACCACGAGCGCGCTGCACGCAGCCTCCCGACTGGGTGAAAATCTCGACACCCCGCTGCCATCTAAGTCCTCACCAATCCATGGACTCTCGTCACCTTCATTTACCTCCTGCAACTCAGAATTAGACAGTTTCTCTGTTGATCTCCCAACGGTTATGAATTCCACAACAAATGGTAAAAGTACGCGCCATGTTGCCTCGGCGTTGGGGTAGGAAGCCAACTGAACCGCCACACCGGCGAAAAGCGCGTGTGCAGCGCTGTTGTGAACGCGCATTCGCACCGATATCGCAACGGTAAGACACACGAGTTGCAATACTTTTCTACTCACAGCGCACGCCTGCACCAAGTGTTCCCGAAGCAGTGGGGATCCGGTCTCCTGATTTGCTGCAAGGAACTCAAGACCAGTATCTCGCAAATCCAGCAGCAGCAGCACACGAGAAAACAAACTGTGATCATGGTATGGCAAGAAGGCACGTAGCACCGCTGAAACGTTGTAAACGTGCACCTCATGCACACGTACGAGATATTCGAAAACTTGATGCGCTGCAGTAAGAAAAATGTGGGGACTAAGCAGCGTAAGGAACTGTTCCACCGCCTCGTTCAGTTCCTGGTTGGCGTCCCTTCTAAGTTGCTTCCGCTCTGCACGAGTACCATGTGGGTCAAAGAGTCGGTTAACAAAGAAGTGGAAGCGATTGTCAACCGCAATCAGTGTTTGAAGACCGTGGACAGCAAGCTGATGTATCTGTTCACGCGAAAAGTTACGTGAATCACCATCGCTGAATAAGAACGACCCGGATAGACGTTTGTCGTCCACTGGTCGATGCTGCAACTTCTGTAGCTGCGAAGCGAGTTGAGACGACATTTGCTCAAGCAGTTACTTAAGCCTTCCACCGCTTGCACCCTCCCCCTTGCAGGTGGTACTGCTTTCTTTCGCTTTACTGAGATGCTCCAGCAGAATAATTGAGCGAGTTTGTTACGACTCTGATCGAAAGGTAAAAAGAGTTCCTTATATTAAGCGCCAACGCACACGAAATCCTTTCCTTCCGCTCTATTCCCACCAATGCTATATCCCTTCGCCTTATTAATGTTAGTACTCGTGACAGACTACTCTTTACTTGTCTCCTCGTGGGATCCTTATTGCCACGATTATTAGCTACACCGTTCGTAAAACTTCGCCCTGAAACCTTGTCACTGTCCCCAGAGCCCGCAAACAACGAAAAGTAAAAGTACGTATACGTGCCTATCGACGACAACCGAAAGAAAGCACCACAGAAACCACTCCGCGGCTGCTGTTGTCGTTTCGACTCTTCCCCTGCTTCCTCCACCAGTTTTCACCTTCTTCCCTTTCCAATTTCCTACTACTTTTCTGCTTGGCAATCCACGCGTCAGGTAGAAGCTGTAGTAGGGAGCCTGCAAACAGCGAGTGGCAGCTTCTTTATACACGCGGTCGTGTAAGACAGCTAAAACTGGTATGAACAGTGTAGGGGGGGGGGAAAGCGACAAAAAAAATACAAGAAGTGGTTCGACCGTATTCGATCTAAGGTAAACAACGCGCAAAAAAACACCAAGCATATATGTTACAAGATGGGTGGAAAGGCACAAAGAAAACTAGTCAGCTCGGTCAGAAACATTACTCTGACCCAGTTAAAAGGTGGAAATGCCCATCAACGTGCGCATCAAACTGGTTCCCAGGAACGCAAAACGGTTAACACGCCGAGACATGTCCTTTCATCGCCACGACCATATTATCCCTTCCCACGTGCCCGCTTACGCGTGCGCTTCGTTGCCTCTGCCTCCTCCTGAGCGGCTTCAAGAGTTTTCACCCGCTCAACAGTCCCTAGAGCCCCAACGGATGATGCGGTAAAGATTCGATCACTGGGCGTGAAGCGGTGCAACCGCTCGCGATAAGCGGCAACTCTGGCATCGAGAGCCGTACCCAACGATGAGCTGCTGGCGGTAGTGCTAGAAGTCGAGGTTGCAGTGGCAGTTGCAGTTGCGGTACACCACAGTTGCTGCCGCTCCAGGCCAAAACCATCAAAAAGGCAGCCCCCGAGCTCTACATAGTGCCGAAGATAGGTCGTCTCAAGGTCGTATACGCAAACATCCAGCCCCTCTAACTGCCTCTCTATAGCTTCACGACGAGCCTGCAGATACTGCAACTGCGACTGTGCCGTCGCGGTGCCGTTCTCCTGTGGCTCAGCAAGAGTGGCACTGGCTTTTACTTCCCTTTTGCTCCCTGGGGGCGCCGCTACCCCTCTACCCCGACCATGACCCCTACCGGACATGCAACCAGCTCGCGCCTCTAAAGTGCGTGTGAGTTCTTACAGTCTATTACCCACTGTGGCAACGCTCAGCGTTCACCAGAGGCAATCTGAACTACCTTACGACGGCAGCAACCAAGGAAAAGGCAAAAAAGAGAGAACAAAAAAAAACGATCAAAAGAAAACACAGGCACCGGACAACTGTAAGTAGCACGAAACTATTATTTGAGTCACTCACATACAGAGCGCAAGGTAAGCAGCGCCAACACGCACAAAAGGAGGCAACAAACTGCAAAAAGCGGAGAAGGAACTCAAAGAAAAGAAAAGGGGGGAAACGTCCTTAAGCCCGTTAATTTTACATTGTGGTCGGAGAACTGAGAAGGTGCCTCCCACCGCCAGCGGCTTCGATGTAGAACACACAGAGAGGCAGGGGAACAATGAACTTATGAAGGGGTAAGATTCTGAGAAGATTGCGAAGAAAGAGACAAAGAAAAGAGAGAAAACGCAAAAACAAAGCAGAGGGACGTCGAAATCATCCTGTCTCACGCTGCTTTTTCCGTTTATTTTCTCTCGTTGGTATCTACTTTTTTTTTCGTCGTCCACTCCCACCCATCTACTATCAGTAACCCTTTCATTGTCCGTGCTTAATTTCCCTCCTCCCGCATCCAAAGCGCGAACTGCTTACTCGCTGAAAAATACACGACACCCTCATGCGTCCTTAAAGAAACGGCTGCAACGTTCTGAAGCCAACATAAATATACACAGGAGAACTGCAGCTGAGCAAGATACAAAACGACGGGGGAAGAAAATATTATAAACGCGCCTGGAACAAACAGCGTACAACGTTTTCCTGTACTTGTATGTGCACAAATGCACAAAGACAGAGAGGTAGACGCACATCTACTCAAGAAACAGATTGACAGTACAGTGGTGGGGTAGCGTTTGAAGCCCATATGAGCCACCAAACGCAAATGCGGAAACCGAAAAAGAAAACAGCGATATAATGGAATGCAGCGCAATACGAATGATGATAATTGGGACAATAAAGTACACAATAAAACAATCGTCATACGATGTAAAAGTTCCTAACAACTACCACTATTTCCCGGAGAATTAAACAAGGGGAAAGAAGGTTGCGATGAAAAGCACTGGTTTAACGAAAGTCCCCCTTAAAATGTTGCGCTGCCACTTTGGAGGAGTCCGCTGTCTCACGAGTATCTCCCAGTACCTTTCCATTGGTTGTACTACCTAGCCCACTGCTACTTCCAGCCATTGCCTTCCACCCCTTCTCATGTATTGCTATCTAACCCTTGTACACAGAGTTCCACCTCATACCTCCACCACTACCCACTTATTTCTCATCCTCTTTACAAACCATCCTCCTCGACCGCACGAGTCCTTGAACTGAGCCCATCCACCAACGGCGAGGTGGAGCAGCCACAATAGACGCAATACCCGACATGGAGACGCCAATCCCAACGCCAGTGATCCACTCACGCCCGCTCAGTCACCTCAATTATGAACGACAGGTTCTTACCACTGTATGAGTGTACGTATCCGCATACGTCCTTACGTCGTTCGAACCCAGTACAGACAGGGCCCCAGGTTCCCCCCTCCTCTTTTCTGCTGAAGTCAGCTATGCAAAGCCACATCCGAAGTCCAACTCCCAATACTCAACGATGTTGGGGAATGAGGTCATAAAGCTGCATTAAGTTGGGGAAGCCATGTTCCCAGAGGGCAGACTGAAACTGGCGGCTCGTGCGTGTATCGTAGCTGAGCCTTGTTATGATTACCAATAACGAATTGGGGGCACTAAACGACGTCGTGATAGCCTCACGCGGTATGCCCAAAGAAGAACAGAGGTCTAGCACAACGGCACCCGTCAATCTGCCAAAGTCTTTCTGAATCAAATCACTCCATTCCTCATCAGGGGAAGTCAGACGCAGTCGTGTGACCCGGGGAACGCACTTGTCCGGCTCAACCTTCATCGGGCTGTCAACATGAAGAGAAAACAAATTCATACGTTCTATAAGAGACAGCTGAACCGATGACGAAGGCTCATCCGAACAATTTCCGTTATTCTGCGTCGGCTCCACACGTTCGGAGGACATTTGTAATGAAGCCTGATCAGTCGATTGCGGTAATTCTTCCACTTGGGTTTGCTTGCAGTTAGACAGTGAATACCTTGACATTCTGTACATCGCCGTGCTCTCAGTTGCACGCAGGATGAGTCGTGTAGTAGCCTCATCGGAACTTATCTTCCCGCGGCTTATCTCCTCCTCTACGCTAAGATCACGGCAAACGGCCTCATCAAGCCTCAGCTCCTCTTCAGGTGCTGGTACGTGGCCCTTAACCTGTGGAGCCCTGAACAACAGCGAAGCCAATGCGTTTGGAGAACTCAACACAGTCCCGTAACCGCCAGTTCGCTTTACAACACCATCCACCTTCAAGAGGGTCTCAGTCCCCTCCACTGCAAGTGCTTCCGATGGTGCCGCAAGCTCTAACGGCACATCTGCCATCTGGCCCGTCTCATCTTTTTTTACTTCAACAATTACCTGAAAGCAGTCGGCATGGAATTGCACCGTCTGTGGCGTCAGCAACGCATAAGAATCAAAATCCTTATCCAAGTATGTAACGTACAGCAGCTGAAACTTAAGAAGTGCAGCCTTATCATGAATTATACCCATAACGTCATCAAAATTCGCTCCCTCCTCTTCACATGGTGCTGGTACTTTCAACTCGCCCAGTTTGGCACCGGACTCCGTTGCAAAGCACAAGGTCCAATAGCCGGAGTCGTTGATGCAACAATCAGCCAAACAACGATCGTCTGAGGCTGCCACCGGCTGGCGGAATCCGTACTCGACAGCCACTTCGCTGAGTTGTATATTTGGAAATGCCGACGATGCCTTGCAATCCTTCACTTCAAACGGCATAAGACTCTCAATTGACCTTGCCGTGTCCATTAGCCCTGGGTTTGGTATGTGTTCCTGATGTGCTCTTAAGCAAACACCATCCGGATATGGCGAGAGCGTCTCCGCAGTTGGTAAAAAACGGCCGGGCGTGGTCCCGCTGCGAACCGTCAAGTGGGACCCCGATTCCTTCGGGGGAAGGGTATCCACATAGCGCTCAAAGAAGCCACCACGGGGCGATTTGTCGATCATAGGAAGGCTTTCAACAAAATTTTCTAAATAACGGTACAAAAAGACGGCCGCACCCAACCGCAAATACACAAAGATGTGTGTAGCTCTATGGATGGGTGGGTCCCCGTCAAAAATAAGATATATGAGCAATACCCTTTCAGTCGGACACCTTCTAACAAAAAGGTGAAAAAATTTAAAAATATACAGACGCAGATCGAAATAACAAATCAATAAAACAGAGAAGGCAACTATATCAGCACGTTTCCCGTTAAATCTGCTATCAGTACACCCCAACAAGAGGGCACCGTGCCATTACATTCCATTGCACGAAAGTGCTGAAAAAAGGTACACTCAGTTCGCGGGATCATCACGAAGCAGACCAACACATGCTTCTCCGGAGTCACCAGAAGGCATCATGCGGCACGAAGTGAAGCTCACTGACCTCGGATTGCCCCGTGTTGTGCCTTGAATGCATGGAGGAGAGAGAGTAGGTTCAAATCAAGAAAGCACAGAGGGTGAAGAAAGGATTAGATTAAAACTAAGACAGACACTCCTGGGGAAGGTACAAAATAACGCATCTCGCACAGTGTCGGCACTAGAGCAGCAGCGGCACGCCATAACTAGCTTCATTTTCTGTGCTGTACAACACTCACACTCTCACACGCCTCAGGAACCCAAGTGGAAGCAGTCATACCCGTTGGGAGCTAATAGCGCGTTCTCAGTGTACGAAGAAGTTGATATCACTATAGTGAAGGCAACTATATCAGCACGTTTCCCGTTAAATCTGCTATCAGTACACCCCAACAAGAGGGCACCGTGCCATTACATTCCATTGCACGAAAGTGCTGAAAAAAGGTACACTCAGTTCGCGGGATCATCACGAAGCAGACCAACACATGCTTCTCCGGAGCCACCAGAAGGCATCATGCGGCACGAAGTGAAGCTCACTGACCTCGGATTGCCCCGTGTTGTGCCTTGAATGCATGGAGGAGAGAGAGTAGGTTCAAAACAAGAAAGCACAGAGGGTGAAGAAAGGATTAGATTAAAACTAAGACAGACACTCCTGGGGAAGGTACAAAATAACGCATCTCGCACAGTGTCGGCACTAGAGCAGCAGCGGCACGCCATAACTAGCTTCATTTTCTGTGCTGTACAACACTCACACTCTCACACGCCTCAGGAACCCAAGTGGAAGCAGTCATACCCGTTGGGAGCTAATAGCGCGTTCTCAGTGTACGAAGAAGTTGATATCACTATAGTGAAGGCAACTATATCAGCACGTTTCCCGTTAAATCTGCTATCAGTACACCCCAACAAGAGGGCACCGTGCCATTACATTCCATTGCACGAAAGTGCTGAAAAAAGGTACACTCAGTTCGCGGGATCATCACGAAGCAGACCAACACATGCTTCTCCGGAGCCACCAGAAGGCATCATGCGGCACGAAGTGAAGCTCACTGACCTCGGATTGCCCCGTGTTGTGCCTTGAATGCATGGAGGAGAGAGAGTAGGTTCAAATCAAGAAAGCACAGAGGGTGAAGAAAGGATTAGATTAAAACTAAGACAGACACTCCTGGGGAAGGTACAAAATAACGCATCTCGCACAGTGTCGGCACTAGAGCAGCAGCGGCACGCCATAACTAGCTTCATTTTCTGTGCTGTACAACACTCACACTCTCACACGCCTCAGGAACCCAAGTGGAAGCAGTCATACCCGTTGGGAACTAACCATATTGTTCTCTAAACCACGAAATGTCAAAAAAGGGGGGGAAAAGTGATTGCCGTGCTTGGGTATCCCTCAATGAATCTTAGCTCAGCAGTAAACAATGTAAAAGAAATATAATTGTTACTTTACGATTCCATACCTCTTCCTCGGGTGTCAGGGTTAGTAAAGGGACGGACAAAATGCGACACCGTACATTCCGTAAGTTTTTATTTTTCAACCGTATCTTCTCTTTTCTTCTCCTCGTTTCCAACTGCTTTCCCTCTATTCTACCTTCCGCGGTCGAGTGGGGCACCGCACAAAACAGAGTGGACGATATCCTTCCCTACGGTAGGAAACGGGCATGACATAGTGGCCCCCTTCACTACAACGCTGGCACAAAAGGAAAAGCATGAGACGTTGTCGATCAGGAGGTGGAAACGCCGATAATTATACAGCTTCACATGCAAAATTCAACGCCAAACACCATCTGTCTGGTGTTCAACCACATCAATTAGAGTGTGCGTGTGGAGGCGCTCGCAAAAAATACATTCATGCTTCCCTGGTACATGGAGTTTGGCATCTCACTCTCAACAATCAAACCCCACATGCTCATCTTGTCACTTTCTATCCTCTAAAAGGCAGATGTTTCTTGCATCGCTTAGGCGGTCGCGGTTGACCGCGAGCGGTAGTTTCGGAAAGCGCGTTGAATGACTCGGGCAGACTTTTCGTGAGTGGCGGCCGTCGCCTTCGCGCACCGCGCAGTCGCCCATTGTCGTAGGAACTCGTAAACATCATTAGGCTTCTCGCGGACAGCATCGGCAACGAAATCCTCAAGGAGGGGGCCTACACCAATGCGCTCGAGATAGTCGCGCTGTCCCTCGCTGTATTCAAGGCCAAAACTCATGATGCCCGGTATGCACTCACAAACCTTACCTTTCCCCCTCCCCCTTCTCAGCACTCTAAACGTATCCAGATGAATCCAGCAGAAGGGTGACAATGAGAAGAGGAAGCAGCACTGGCACTGAGAAAAAATACAGTCAGCACATGTCCGCCAACGACTGGCCTTACATGTGGATTCACACACACAACACACGCTCTTATCCGTGTCGACGTTAACCAATAAATAGCAAAAAAAAGGTAACCAAACGAAACGTACTGAGGTACGACTTTGTTGTCCAGTGAGTTTTGCTACAACTATGGTTAAAAAAAAAAACAGTACGTAACTCCAAAACATGAAAACACACACACACACGTTCGCAGCGGCCAAACCAACAAAAAATCGCGCAGAGATCTGAAACATATCATCCAAGGCAACACACGGACAGTGAACTAAAATAAAAAAGTATTATAAGATAATTCGGCAGCCAGGAAAGCATGTGCCTTACACCCACACGACAACAGAGCTCTGTGGGTTGGAAACCCCTGTACGACTGTGTACACAGACCCCATGCCCCACCACCGCATACCCAAATCCCCCTAATATCTGTTCCCATTTGTTATTCCAAACCCGCCTTCCGAGGTAGTGCACTAACTTACTCGAGGCATAGTGTGAAGACCGGTGTTGCTCAGGGGTTGGTGGGGCTGGGGAGAAAACCCATGTTCCCGTCGGCCCAGGCAGAGGAAGAAGAGCATAAAGCTAATTCTCCCACGAAATTCTACTTCCCAGACTTGAGGGGCACGACCGGCACCGAGGTAAGGTAGCAAAAGACTCCTCGTAAGGCATTGGCGACAGAAATACATTTGATTCCCGCCGCCGCCGGCGCCAGTGCGGCTGTAAACTTCGGGGGTACTGTTGGTGGGAGTCACCCGTCTGCTTTTCCTCAACTTCTGTATTGTCAGCGAACCCCTCGGCAAGGGGGCACTCATTAAGCAACCGCCAGTACGGCGAGTCCTGAGTAATGCAACGCTGCTCCCGTATGCATATCCGCCGTCCAGCTGCCTTTGTGAAGGCTGTGGGAACCCAAATTGTGATAGCTGGTATATCATGATTATCACCACTCTCCACGTCGATGTTGATCTCGTTCTCACCGGCGGCATAAAATGCAGTAACGCCCTCTGTAGCGCAGCTTCCGGGCGACTGCATCTTTCCAAAGAACTCCCCATCACAGGATCCACATAGAGAAGGCGACTTTTTGTGAACAGGGGACAAGAAGTCAGCAGCAAAGGCGGCGTCTGCATCACCGCGGTCCACAGTAAATCCGTCTGCAGCCGCCGACTGTACGGCAACCTCTCGTTCCCGGGAGTATTCACCACCACCTGCGTCCAGTTGGACATTCTCTTTCGCTTCCTCCATATGGCTTTTAGAAGTTTTGAATAGTAAGGAATGCCTTCTACTGCGAAGCGAGGCTGGCGCTGACGCCGGCAGCTGTAGCAAAGAAAGGAAAGAGAAAGCACAGTTCGAAAGCTCTTTTTTCTTGTGCGGGCCCAAATGTGTGTCATGTGATGCAACAGGGCTGGGGTTACGGGGACAAGTGCTATCCAAAATACAGTGGAATCACCTCAAATACCTGCCCAGCGCATACATCCACCCACACAATTATGTATATATATATATATATATCGACTGCTACGTCCACAATCAACTTTTTTCTGAAACAATCCAAAACGGTATAATAAGCAGCAGCAAAAGAAAAAGAATCGCGGGAAAGTTGCTGCGAACGAACCAAGCACCCAGCTAGACGGCCCCTCAGCCACGTGCCGGGAGAAGCGAGATGAGGAAATTTTGTATTCATTAAGGAAGGATCCAATCCCGAATCCTCTCCTCGGTTCCTCACTTTTCAACGCAACACAGTCACGGTGTTAAGAAATCCTGACCACCCTCCTGTCTATCACGTTAAGAGGATTGAAAATGTTACAACGCCTTTCATTGTTTCGCTCAAACTATAGTTACCAACTGTTGGGTGAACGATTGTTACTGGCATCCGTGCTGCTCATTCACACCCAAGTCCTTTCGTGTAGACTCAGTGAAGCCAACCTGTGAAAAGGTGGGAAACAGTCCTTGAACGAGGCTCGCACGTGCAGTGAGAAAACACACTACTTATCATCTGGGGGTACGTAATGATGAGCCCAGTTGCTTCATCGTGCATATGTGCTCAGAAGATTATCGCAGCATTAGATGAAGCACTCCAATTTATTCACTCCCGCACTTCTCTCGCCCCCTCAGAAAGCGTTTACTCAGAAAGTTCCTGGACACCTTGAGTGTTCTCCTGTCGCAAGTGCGGCCACGTCCATGCCGATACTGCTTGGTCCGAACGGTTGCGGCAGCAACTCTGAAAGTCGAAAGAGCCTCGCGTGCTCCTGGTCAAAAGTAACAAGGACAACAAGAAAGTCGTTCATATTTCCCGATAAATCAGCAACTTCAGCGAGCAGCTGCCGGCAGAATCCACATGGAGGGACTGTGGCATCAGCCGCTGCGGCAGCGGCAGTGGGTAGCACACTGCGGCCGTAAATAGCAACCGCTTGCGCGGTACGATACCCATCCATGTTAGCCTTCACAATAGCACAAGCCTCGGCACATGTCCCCTTGTAAACACAAGTTTCGTAATTGCAACCCGAAGTAACCTTCCCGTCGTCGTGGAGGAGCGCAGCACCCACCGCAAAGTTAGAATATGGACAGTAACTTCGCTGGTGGGCACTAACTGCGGTGCGTCCAGCTTGCTGCAGTCCCTCTGGAAGTTGAGATAGCAGCTTCAAGCAACCGGTCTTCAATGATGAGCATTGCATTGTGACGCGATGCTTCTCCCTATGGTAGTGTCTAAACACGTGGCCGTAACAAAATGGGGAAAAATAGGAAAAGATTGCAATGTCGTTCGTTACCGTAACCCCCCCCCCTGCCTTCGACAACGTTTTTACACACCAGAAAACAGAGAGTGCCATTGGCCGTGGCAAAGCGACACCTTCTAGTGATTCGCACGCGTATTCCCACACAGTTCTTATAAATGATGCCGCGACCATCTCCTAAAAAGCCCAAATACCCACCAGCCGCAGGGTTGAGTCGCGGCGACATTAAGAGGAAGATGAGCTTACACAGTGGTGCAGTTCCCCCATCAATTGTACATATGGAAAATACATCTGAAGTACGGGGGGAAATCGCAGCAAAAAACACAGATACCTTTACGCTTCTACATGTTCACAGGCAAAATAAGAACAAATACCGCGGTGTCTTCCCACAAACTTCGTCCAACCACACACGCACATCACATCTATGCGTCATCGGTGAAGATAACCCACTCCCCCCATAACCTTTCGCGTATTCGCGCACAACCAGCCTATTTGCGCCTCTGAGTGCAGTCTAACAGATGTTACCACCGAAGAGAGGTACTCAATTCGCATATCCGATACCCTCGAGCTACAGAAAGACGTACTCGAGGGTGGTGTGTGACGAAATCACATGCACTGCCGAGGCCCAGCCTATGATCCAGCGGCCGAAGTGGGCGCTTGGCCTCCTGAAGTGTTCTCAGCATTTCTCTCCCTCTGTTTCCGGGAGGCCCACAAGGCGAAATACTCGCATGCGTTCTCTGGCCGCTCTAAAATCACATCGGCAATGAGAAGTTCAAGCATTCCTCGTACATTGTGCGAGTGCAGGTACTCCTGGTCCCTCTGAATGCTACTGATGCTTCCCACACTGCTCTTAGAACTCATCCCCCCAGCGAAATCCCCTGAAACTTTTTCTAATTGATGATGCCCTCGAGCACGCTACCTTTGCTCTTTCCCTACTGCTGCTGATAGTACGCTTCACATGACAGAAAAAAAAGGTAAGGTAGGTAAAGACACTCCTCAATAACAACACATTCGGCATGTCCGCACATAACTGCTTTCATCACGCTATGATTTTTTCCACCCCAATGGCAACTAGAACAACACAGGTCGCCAATAAATTGGTCAGCCTTTTATTCACATAGAATTTCCCCGTAAAATATCGGTTGACACACAAGCGGACACACAACACCAGTCACCGACAGATTTCAGGGAGGTCACAACATAATGAAATCTAAAGCCAATAAAACACAGAAGAAACGTATCTCAGGTAATGTCGTGGCGTCCACCCCTTCAGGTTCCTGCCATCAGCTTTAGCGCTTTTTACCTATTGGTGGTAGTTTCCCCTCAGAAGTAGGCGGTGGAACGGGGGTGGGTTGTACTCCCGATTGCGTTCCGGGCATGTGCGAGGCGGCGAATTTGGGCTTTGCGGAATCCAGCATTGATTCGGGGAGTGGAGGGGGTGGGGGAATAGTTTTCCCATACGATCGCACGTAGTAACCGAGGTCCTTATCAAAGGACACACCGCACGACGCACACTTTTTGCTTGCTTTTGGTCCCTCAAAAATAGAGGTATTTCCGCGGCCGTGTTTACAGGACTTTACGATCTGCTCTTGCTCCTTCAAATGACGAGCCATTTGCCTCTCATACTTCTGTCTCAACTTTCCTTCCACCCTCTCGCGCTCCTCACGCAGAATCACCTGCTCTGGACTATTATAGAAATTCTCGTAAGCTATTCGCTCCGCTTCCTCGCGCTGTTCCCGCTCTTTTCTCCACAACTCTTCCCACGCATCGCTCTCCTCTGCCACCACCCCGCGCCGGTACCGCACCTCAGTTCCCATTACAAATGCGCATGCGGCACGGACGGTGTTTTCTTGCTCCCTCTTCCATTCCTCGAAAGCCCGCAAGTACTCCCCATACGCGGCCTTCTCCTCTACCTCCCGCCGCCACTCTGCACGGCCTTCTTCGCGCAGGGCCTCCTCAAGGGCATATCGACGTTGATCCTCGATTGCCTCTCTGTCCTTCAGACGTTCAATAAAATACAACAGCTCCCTTCCCCTCGCCAACTTCTTGCATTTCTCGACGTTACGCGTCGCTAGTGCTTCAAAAAAAAATAGTGCTTGCTCGACGAGGCGCTCACGCGCGTCGGCCTCCATACGCTCTACATCCGACAACTCATCAGCCATTTTCATCCTTAAATACTCCCGCAACGCATCCTCCCTGATGGCACACAGCTCCTGTGGCTCAAACATGCGCCGAACCGCCAGGCCAGGATGTGAGGTCTTGAGTTTAGAATGGCTCCCCGACAACGAATGAACCGCAGCAGTGGACACCAGAAGCAGCGGAGCAGAGGCGACAAGGGTGACATCCGGGCCCGAAGGCACACCCACATTAGAGCGCACGACCACATTTTGCGAATCACGGCCAGGGGGAAAAACCGACATGAGACACCTGCACCTCACTAGCTTTGGAAACGAAAAAAAACCGGGAAAAAAACGTGAAAGTAGCACCAGGAAAAGAAATGAGGGACCTACAAAAAAAACAGAACCAATGATGTACAAAGACGTCACAGGTCCTTCCCATTCAGCCAGCTGGGCAAATCGAGCACCTGGGTGCAATACAGTTCACCTGCTTCCAGTGCTGAAAAAATCGCACCAGCGCGCCCAGCCGTAAGGCTCAAAAATCCCTCCCTCTTTCCGGAAACCACGGGTGAAAGCCAGCAACAACGTACTTTGTCCCACAAATGAACTAAACCCCGGTCATTCATTCACAAATATATACAAAATTGAATGAAGCGAAGCCTGCGAACACGCTACGCGTTTGCGCCATAGGCAACCGCACATATTACGCATCAACCTTTCCTTCGTACCCAGTCGCTGCGCCAACTCAACATGAAGTGGCCCTGACATCGCTGTTTGGTGGGTGCGAAAAATTGGTGCTCAGCACCCACAACACAAATGAATGAGGGAACAATAAAAATAAAAATGCACAATACGCGGCAGAACACCATACAGCACAGTCGGACGCAACATTTCCTCCACCAGAGTCAACGGCACTTCCTCGCATACACTCACCTTAGTGGGCATTAACCACAGTAAGAACAGCATAAAGAGAGGGGAAAGCAACGAGCAGATCCTCGATTCGAGTAAACACGAGAAGGGTGAAGAAGGGGTGAGCTCACCTGGGAGGCATTGCATTAATACACTGCTAGCGAGAGGACGTGTCATCAGAGCAACAAAATCACTTGCTTATAAGTAAGAAGAGGAAAAGACCCCCGGACGCGTCTCTGTATGGTTAGTGCCAAGTTTCTGACAGCATCCTGAGCAAATGACGAGGCAATATTGCGTGGCACAACTTTCCTACCAGCGCCGTGCCATCAAACGATTTTGTCAATCGGCGGGGCGGAAGCCCGATCGCAGCGGAAAACCTCTATCAGGTCGTTCAACAGTTCCAACCTTCTCATCTGCGTGCCCCCTTCCAGGGTATAGAGCCGAACACCATTTGAGATGAATGCATCCGACGAAAGAAGCCCTACGGGGTCATTTCGCAAATAATCCTCGATCGTTCTGATGGTGCCACCCAACATGGTCGCTGGCGCTTTACCTCGCAACGCTTCATATGGCATCGTCACCACGTGGGAGGTTGTTGCGTTAACGAGGAGTTGATGAAAGGCATGCCGACAGAGCTCGGATAATGCAAGTGCGTCGCAACCATCGGCAACGAATTTTAGTTGCCGGTTAGAAACCGTGGGCACATCAGTCGACATTAGTTGCGACGCACCCAGAGCGCAGTAGTACTCTCGACTCTTCGTCGCCACATCACAAAACACTTTCATTGAGTCCTGAACCTTACCGTTAAACGACAACCATATGCCCGTGTTGAAATCTACAAGGCATTCGTGAAAGTTCTGCACACAAGGAGCAGCTTCACTAACGTTAATACTGGCAATACTTTGGTAAATGCTATTTGCAAAGGAAGCATTGCCACAATATAAGGCCAGCGCTGCAAACTGGTGAAGGTGCAACATGCGCCGGAGCAGCGCGTAGGATCCCATGTCGTCGCCGTCGGCGTTTCCCTCCACCGCAATGAGTTCATTATATATTCGAAGCGCTTCTGAGTACTGTTCTACTTGATAGTGGCTCACAACCAATGCACGCTGCACTCGCTTGATGCGAGCTACCCAAACTGCAGATGCATATTTTCCCAGATTCTCTCTGCAATCCCGTAAGAGAGCGTAGAGTCGCTGCTGAGAATCCATCTTCGTGCCGATATACAACGGAATAATGGCGCTAATAAAGCGAAGGGAAAACGGAACAGTAGACTCACTCGTTTTCGGGTCAATATACCGCTCACTGTTCAGGTCACCTAAAGATTCTACCAGTTTCTTCGCCACGTTGTAGCGCTGCATGTGAAAATTCGCAGTTACCTGCACAAGAATGAACTGCAACCTCTTTGACAATCCCTCAGCCGTTTCTTCCGTTTCCGCAGCACTCAGTCGCTCTGCGAGCTCCGCAACGGCGCTCCAATTTCCGTCGGCCGCCAAACACCGCAGACCCGCCTCGTTATGAGGCACACTGTCCAAACCGCGGTCGCAGCGTACTGAGTCCTCCGCTACGGTGCCTAGGAATGACCGTGCGGACTGCAACGCTGACGGCTGTGGCATCCTGCACTTTTTCCACCACACCACTAATTATTTCCCCTTCTTTGTTTTATCCCCTATTACCCTCCGGCACAAAGCTCTTCTGGGACGCTCTTTTGTACCGCCAGTGTTGTACAGTGCCAAGAAGTTGCCCCAGGGATAAATATATATATATATTTTTTTACAAGAAGAGTTGAAGTTCATAGCATATCCAACAAGCTCAAAGGAGAGAGCCTGCCGCGGGGAGACAGCGGAAATGCACAACCGAAAACAACATTGCTGACAACAAAAAACAAGGCGGGAAATATATTTAACCAGCAGTGCAGAGGACTCGAAAAATAAAAAAAAATAACAATGGTGAAAGTGAAGCAAAGTAGGAAAGCACACGGACGAAAATAACAGAACGAGAACAAACAAACGAAAAAAGAACCGTATGAAATAATGTGATAAAGTGAATACAAAAAATTGAAAATAGGGCGGGCATATCTCGTGGATCTAAACCGGGTAGCAGCTGAAAAGCACTAGTGAGGGCCAATCCTTCACCCAGAGCGTCTGAGCCTCATACTTGCTACCCAGTGCCCTGCCAAAGGCAGAAAACGAGCACGTGACTCCCCGAAGTTTCACCGCTGGCTGGATGCAACAGTACACTTCACAAACGCTCTTATATTGCTTGTTGGCGAGTAACAGTGCTCCACAACGGGCACCATGCTGTTGCCCTCGTCATCTCGTTCTGTAGGCCACTTTGAACCAAATTTTAAGAGAAGCTTCAGAAACTCAACAACACTCCTCTTCCGTAAGCCAAGTACACACCACATTGCGGGAGTGCGTCCCGCATTGTCCTTGTCGTCCACGTGTTGATGGAGCTCGTAGTGCTGGAAGAAATCCAATAGCAGTTCCTTGCAGCCAAGGCGTGCCGCGTGATGGAGTGCAGTGGCTCCGTGGCTGTCAGGGCGCCACACAACCTTCTCGCCCAAGGTGTGAACAAGTAGCTGCAGGACGGCGGTGAATCCTGCTTCAGCGGCGGGGTAGAGGGCCTCAACAGCGACCTCATGTGATGCTAATCCGTGGAGTTGCATAAAATACCGAAGGGAATCCGCGTGTCCGTACAGGGCAGCGCGCTGAACACAACGCACGGCGTTTTCCTCCGCAGGCCCCCAACGCAGAGAAAGGATGTGAAGTATCCAACCAATGCAAAACAGGAACTGAACCGTACACGAACGCCGTTTCGTACACACTAAGCGACTGCCCCAAAGGCTCAAGGTCCGGATGCGTGTGTTGTCCTAATATGGCGGCCGCTCCAAAGCGTCGCACCAGGGCAGCAATAAATTCAACATGACCCTTTTTTGCAGCAATATGCGAAAGGTAATTCCCTTCACCATCAGGCAGAGTGAAGGTGATTATGTCCAACGGAACTTGTTCGAACGCACATGAGGGCCCTAGAGCATAATTCGTTACATGTACACCCCGAGGCAAAAGAATCCCCCCTTCAGCCATACCAAGTAGAGGGATGCTTCCAAGTTCTGCTGCGAAGTGAGCCACCGTGTAGTTTTCCAATGCCCGGTAGCCTCCGGGAAGCTGTGCTTCACTAAGTTTTTTATTGAGCAACTGCACCTCATACAAGTGATAGCGTCCGGCGCACTGATTAGTCGCCGTTGCCGGTGTCACACCACCCTGCCCAGTAGTGGCGACTGCCTCAATGAGCAGAGAGCGCTCATACCATCGATGTAGCACGTCAGCAAAGCAAGAAGCTGAGTTATTTTGCAATGTCTCCTCGACGAAACTGCGGCACCGCTGCGGCTGGCAAAGTTGGACAATCGTACGTCTCATATCCCAAAGCTACGAGAACCCCATCCTTTGAAACCCACGGGTTACACAGAAAGAGAGGACGAGGAATTGTAAATGAAGAAGAGTGCGGGGGGAAAAAACGACAGTCAAATGGTGAGCGACAACACAAGACCATGGCAATCAATGATCATGAAAAAAAAATATGGTGGCAACAACTGAAATCATACCCACCACCCCCGACACACACACACACACACTGCAACGTTAACTTGGCCATGTCGTATAAAGAGCCTCCCATCGCAGAATGAGAACCCCCAACCACAACGACTTCAACAGCATGATGTCTACACTGATGCGTGCTGAACGCAGCGTACACGCAAAGCGTTCCACGGCGTAGTCACTTCACCAAACAACTAAAGATAAACATTACCGATTACATACTACGAACGAACAAGAAGAAATGTACCGTCAGAGAGAAAAAACTAAATGTAAAAGTGAAACAAAAATGGAACATTAAAAAAAAAAAAGAAAATCAACAGTTTCTGTACATTCGCGGCTACACATTAGCACCAACCATGAGTACGTTTGCCTACGAATGGGGTTGTGTGGTGATGGTAAGCGAACTCACATACTGCTTCTCCCTGCTAAATATATCAGGTAGTGACTCCACCTCAGCACTGCAACTGCTACTGAATAGGCGGTGCAACAGAAGGTCAGCCGCAGTCGCTCTCCCTTCAGGTTGGAGGCAGAAACACATGCGTAAGAAATCACAGAGGACAGGGTTGCTTGTAAGTCCATCTACGTAGTAATCAACATCTGTCATATCTGCTAGCATGTGGGGAGTCTCCATAAATAAGGGTGGGCAGTCAAAGAGCTCAGCTGCTACACAACCAACTGACCAAATATCGCATGGGCTGCAGTGATCCTCACCACGGTACACCTCAGGCGCCATGTACCGCAACGTGCCCTGTACGTCCTCGCTTCCAACCCCTTGGCGGGCCGTTCCAAAATCAGTGATTTTCACAACGTCGCCCTTTATCAGAATATTCTGCGGCTTCACATCACGGTGTGCCACCCCACGCGCGTGCAAATAGGTCAGTGCTGTGAGCAGCTGCCGAAGGACCTTGATAACCGTCAGGTCTGGTGGCTTCTGACTTCGGCCGTATATGATGTCGCCCAGTGAACAACAACAAAGCTCCATGAAGAGGTTCACACTGTTTTCTTTCCGCTCACAGTGAAAGTAGTGAACAATATTTGGGTGATTCAGGCTACACATTATCTTAATTTCATTAAGTAAGGCGTTAATAGACTCCTCTAAGTCCTCCGTAAAGTAAAACATCTTCACTGCCATCTTTCCCCCTGTCAAATCACTGGTGGCCTCATATACGGCACCGAAAGAACCTCGACCAAGCAGCACACCTTTCGTCCACGGTGAGTCTTGCCTCAGTGTCAGAATACGTTCTCGCTCCTCCTGCGCGGTAGCTGCATTCTTCCGCAGTGACACTGCAGTGCCGATCGCCATCAATACCTTACGGACTTCAGTACTCGATATGGGGGTGTTTATAACGTACTGAAACCCCTCTAACGCAAGGCGTACACCCGGTTCAGAGATGGGGACAACAATAATATCGTAACTGAGGGTATGTACTAAATCCTGCACCGAGTTTAGCCATCCACGATCGCATACAATCACATCGATATCACTTGGTGATGACTGCAAGCGCTTCTCTAACTCGCATCGCTCCCGGACACTTGTCAGAGAAACAAACATCGTCCTGAGCAGGATCATAGAAATATTGTGTTGGTCCACAAGGTTTGTTATCAGCGTCAGCACATTCACAGTGCAATTCACGATGGCACGGGTTTGATCGATAACGTAGCGTTCATTCAGTGCGTCAGCTGGTCGGAAGGTTGCGTCATCAATGTCCTCCAGTGCGGCTGTGATTTGGCAAGGAAATCGGAATACAACGGTGCCGTCGTCCTCGCGAATACTTCCACAGGTACTGCGCAAGTGGGGCAGCAATTTCTCGCGTAACTCGCTTATCTGGGCTGTGCTTGGCGCTGCCTGGGCAACAGGAGTTGCGACAATCTGTAGAGCAAAGGTATTCCTGGAAGAGTTCAAAATCTGCAACCTCAAATGGCATGGGACACGCAGACTATTCAGCAACGTGGCGACAGCTTCCGGGATACATGGATGGAGACAAAGCGTGCCGGGAAACAGCGAATCAACGCTCGTCTTGTGATCAAGTGGAGACAAGCGGAGCATCTGCCCCAGAAGCTGTTCTGAAGATGTCCACTCCCATTCTGCTAGCATCCCTCGCGCCAACTCCTCCACTTGCTTCCCGTACCCATATTCCAAGAATGACTGAAGAGGACCAATAACGGACAATCCCCTTGGCGTAACGGCTTTTCCTTCTAAGATCTCAGATAACGATAAGTTTACTTCCGACACCACGTAGTCGCGAATGTAGGTGCGGTACTCCCCCAAATTGTCCTTTGCATTAGCACAAATAAGAATCCTCCCAATTAAGGACCCCTCCTGGTTCAATATGGGGACAGCGACAGTGAACAATGTGACGGGAACTGTGGCAAAGGCACGCAGCTTCAGTTTGAGTACCTCACCTGAAAACACCTGGAGAGGTGCTAAGTCTCGCTCAATGTCCCCTGTTGGGGTTATAACCAAGTCGGAGAGCGGTTTTCCGACACATCCAGACTCGAGAAACCCTGTCACAACCTCGGCGGCCATGTTCCACCGGGTTATACGGTATTTGTCATCGAAGCCAATCATCACGACCTGGGCGTCAACGTGCTTTCCTTCAATGTAACCCAATGCGTTGCCGTAGGGGATTGTGTAGTAGCCGTTCTTTGTATTATGTCCACGAGTAACCTGCGGAACCGCCGCCCCGGCCGACGGCCCCGTTGTACTGAGGTCTCCTTCAGACGATGCGGAAGAAAGCAGCACGGTGTACATGCGCTCTTCAAGAATCCAGGTGTGGAGCACCTTCAGTGCCTTCGCCGATGTGACAAAGAGGTAAAGGAATCCACAACTAACAACACTCACAAGGAGAAACGCAGTCAACCCTACCAGTAACCCCACGGTGGTTGAGGGTGACAGTGTCGGCAGCGTCACCAACACAACGAGGGTGAAGACAACGGAAGCCGCAAAAATCGCAATAACAAGTATAAATGCAACAGAGCTGTATGAAACTGCCTCCCTGAGTAGAACTGACATGAAAGGAAACTCAACATAAGCACATCGCATCCGCTGTGCGACCTCCTCTGCTAAACGCATCACCGGTACCCTCCAGTTCAATGATTGAGGGCCAACCACAACAATGTCACCCAAAAAAAGATGGCCCATTCGCTTAATCCGTTCATAAATTTCCCAGTCTATACTTCGTTTCTCATCGTTTGTACGGTAAGCGGAGGCAGGTACCCTGCACAGAACGCTGACTATAGTTTGAATACTGTGGTACGTAGCGAAGGCCTGCTTTGCCTCTTCACACTTGCCATCCGTGTACACACGCTCAAGTGAGGTAAAGAAATTTTCAACCATATCTGGTAGGGAAAGAATGCTCTCTTGCACATACTGTCTGTCGTCATCTGACGCTAAAATGGGGTGAGGCAACATCTTTGCTATTCGATCACATGTTGGTCCCATTAAGAAAGGTGTAAACGCAGTGGAGATTAACAACGGAGAAAAAAAAACGAACAGGGCAAAGGCAATGAGAGAAAAACCAACTACGTGTTAAGCAATATTGGGGAGGCAAGTGAAAAACAAACTGTTGTTAAAGTTACATCATGCGAGTGATTCTGGCGGCGCCACTTGCTATTAACGCCCGCCCACCACCAAATTTAGCCGTGTAAGCGGTAATTGGTACATGACATCTACAACGAAGCCTTCACAAGGGAGGGAACTGCCAGTGACCAGTAACGTGTCCCCAAGCTACTGACCCTTTCACCTAATATATTGGCGAGTGATCACGCGCGCTTGTACGACCACCAGAGGCAGCGATCACAAACTCAAGGCGGAACTGGACAATGCACCCCTCCATCATTCTACCAGCTGTCGAACACTTTAGCCGCACAGAGGGCAATAGCAACCCGTCTCGCCTCCAGATCCGTACCGGAATAACATTTTTGAAAGAGGCGGAAACCGTCCTCTCTTCTATTGCTTTTCTGTTCCCCCCCTGCTTTTGCAACTAGACTTCCGTGAAGAAGATCTCCACTTCCTACGGCTATGGCTACGGCTACGGCTACGACTCTTTCTCTTTCTTCTCGGCTTGCCCTTTCGGCGTTTCTTCCTCGAAGGAGAACCCAGGCGCGTGCCTCTCGAACAGAGCGTAGGTCGCCGGCGGCCCATATGAGGGAACGTAGATGAAAGCTCGGGTGGTATAGGAGGACGCAGGAAGCCCATTGTCCCAAAGGAGAACCGACGTAAGTCCAGTGATGTAGGATTTACAATAGGGGGCAGGTTAGTACTGCCATTACCAAGCACATCAGCGCTTATCAGCCCATATTCTTCGCGGCGATCCACGTAGTGGTGGGTAAGTCTGTCGGAGCACGAACCGATATTGTATGTCTTATCATCGTAGCGAACAGGCAAGGTGTCTGTGTATTTGGGTACGACGGCACGCAGTGCGTCCTCGGTTACTTCATCATCATCAGAACTGTCTCCTTCTGCGACGAAAAGGTTAACCGCAGACCGGCCAACACTATATTGGCGTCTTCCCTCTCGTTTCACCCGTGGCATATTGCGAAGCAGATCATCTGGTGCAAGGCTGTCGGTAAATGGAGTTGGACTCTTCTCGCGCAGGTGATCAGCATCGTCTATGTAGTCGTCAAAAGAATCCATGCTCTCACTATCATGGTCAGCGGTTGAATGGCTGAGAAAGCGAAGGAAGTCAAACGTGTAGTTGGCAGGATCCACAAGCCCTCGGGATTGGAGAGCCTTTACGACACCCTTGACGTCCTGCTGCACCAGAGTTTCTCCAAGTCGAACGAGCTCCCAAGCACTCTCAGAACAGTTTTTCCTTTTGCGTACCATCAGCACAATGCATGAATTATGCCCCACAGTCGTCACTTGCACGGGAACAATTGCTAAGGGAAGTCTTTCATTTGCCTTTTTTACCGCATAATACACTCCTGTCGCTTCGCAGAGGGGCACCTCTTTCGTAAATAAAGTGGAGCACAAAGAAAAACCGGCGCACATCGACACTTTCTTCAAGTTTGCAACGACAGTATCACCAGCCACCACCTTCGGACCACCAGCAGGTTCGAGGAAGTTGTCTGAAACTTTACAAGCAGTGTCAACAGAAACCACATCGTGCGCCCTATGCAGGAGGCCTTTGTCATTCGTCATCCTGCGCCCGACGCCAACATAATCAATCTGTCTCCCATGTTCTCTAAAAAGACAAGCTGTTGTGTCGAAAAATAATAATGGTTTACCGTCCTCAGGCAAGGGACGATAAAGGGTTATCTCAAGCTCGGTGACGTGACTGCTGATGAGTGAAGATTCGCCTTCTCCAAGAACTGGAACTGGAGATATCGCCCCTTCGGGGGAGTTAGTTCCTGAGTCTGACGAAGTCATCCCCGCTTTGCTCACTTTCCTGACCGAGCCGCGTCGCTTTCCACGCCTCAACCCGGTCCGAGAGCGACGAGACGAACGACGAGACGAGCGGCGTCGCCTACCCTTTGATTTACTTCTCCGGCCACCTCTACGTTTTGTTTTAGATTTACTTTTTGATCTCCTCCGCCTCTGGCGCGGGGAACCCGTTCTCGAACCTTTTCTCGTTGGTGGCCCAGTGGGAATCTTTGTCCCACTCAGCATCCCGGCTAAGCTCCGATCCTCGTCACTACCAAGGTCCATTCCCTAAAATATCACTAAACAAAGAGGGGGTCACGACGTATATGTGCACCCAGAGAAAGTAACACAGTTACAACCCCAGTAAAATATCGTAGTGTGAGCAATACAACTGGTTTTTAAAAAAAAACGAAGCCTCGAGGGCTCAGCTCGTCCGTCCCTACAAAAACAACATGCGCTAAGACAAGAGAACTTTTGCTTAGCCACGGCGAACGAGAAGTTGCTGAAGTTCACATAACACAACCGGAAAAAGCAAAAGTGAAAAAAGTGGAAACAAAAAAACGGAAAAAATAAATACAAAAAATGGGTAAACTTTCCATGAACCGTAAGCGCGAACTACACATAATTGAGCATACAAAATAAACATATGCATTATAAACACCTGGAACAAAATAAACAGCAGTGCAAGACACCGGCTAAGCACCATGACCTTGTGATCATATGCAGCAAGGGTGAACTTCGGGTACTTTCCTCCCCCCCCCCAAAAAAAAAAAAGCCCCTTACCCCATAATCATGGCAACTTACACAACAAAGAAAAAAATCATCAAATATTAAAAACCGAACGAAGCAAAATTAAACGTAAAAACAAGTAAGCGATTTTTAAAAAAGGGTGCGAAAATATATATATATATACAATCATACAGTGATAGCTGATCGTGAGAAGATGCACGGAGGTTTGATAACGATTCATTTTAAAACAATGGCGTACATGGGGGAAATATTTAAGTTCGTTTGTTTTTGTTTTTTTTTTTAAACAGGCACATAACCGCCTTTCGCGGAGAATTTTCGGTGTCCACGAGTAGCCATGCCAATAAACCAAGTAAATTTCTTAACTACAGCTTGCCGAGAACGAGCGTCTTATCGCTGGAGTCCACAATCGTAAAAATATTCATCACACGTCATACATAAATGGGAAAGAAAAAAACATTAAAATGTAACGTGGCGATGGGAAACCCAGAATTTTATCCACACAACCTTATGGCTCCACTATTTTCCTCCTCCCCAGCCTCGCGCACAAAATCCTACCAAATTGTCGCTGGTTACATTCTTCACCCGAAATGAAATGAGCATGTCCTGCATCCAACGAGAGAGTGAGTGAATGGAAGAAGGTCTGTTTTAAAAAGGGGGGGAGGAAGTCGCTCTTCAACAAGAAAACATGCTCCCCTTCTGCAATCACCATTTAACAAACATGATTGAAGCAAACGGACCATCTTCCAAAACACTCGTTTTCTAGCTAATAACTACGTATATGTATATTATAACTAAATTGACAAATATTCGTATTTGTATATAAACAACGACAACAACACCAATAATAATAATAGTGATAGCAATTGAAAATGTGCACCTCATTCCCTTAATTGAACACTTCCGTTGAAGCAGTAAATTAAAGGGAAGCACAAAGCATTATAATGATCCCGCGTTGAGTCCGAGTGGTGCGATTATGTGTCATTAAAGCGAATATTCCGTGGAAAGAACGGGTATCAGCAACAGCATCACCTCGTCAGATCAGTATCCACTACCACAGTTCATTATATCATTTAACTTTTGCAGCATATCAGGTACCGACACTAGTTCTGGCATGTCAAAAACTGCAATAAAAGGGAAATGGCTAGCACAACTGCTCTCAGCCGGAGTTACCCTCAGTCACAACAACCCATATAACTAAGCATTTTTATACTACACTACCAAAGATAGTAAAATAAACAACAATGCTTGACAATGTTTTTACCCAATAAAAAAAAAGGTCAGCTGGTGACAAAAGGATAGAAAAGTTAGAGTAAAACAGATACACCGAGAAGAAACATAGCGCACATTCCAAAACGCAACAATTATGTTTCGCCCACCCAGAGAAAACGTATGTATTGTTCCACAACCCTCCGCTACGGTAAGGGGTAAAAGATATATATGTATGTGTCAACAAAACAGGCTAACAAAACGACGGAATACAGTCCTTTACATCAACTCAACCCATTGGGTGTTATACTAGTATTGGCTATGGTCCTACTTTAAAACAATCAAAAAAATAAAAAATGGAAGTAATAACCCCATCCGTGAAGATACTAAAGCTACTAGTTACTGATTTTGTTCCCATCCTTGAAATTCTCAGGGCGTTCAATGACAGCAGGTGTCTGGAACACATGATCTGGTATCTCCGCTCCACGATAAAGCGATTCGAGAAGCGAGGCGGCACCTCGGGGAGTGGCCTCCCACTTCATGGTCTCCAGAAGGGACTTTGCCAAAAAATCCACGAGCTCAATGTGTGGTATAACCACCTTTGCATAATCGTCATCAGGGTCAGCAAATGCCTCGAGGTGGTGTCCATCCATCTCAACAGTAAGTTGTCCACCTTTGTCATCAAGGATTGGGTAAGCTGTGAGGCTGTAACACTTCAATAGTCGATGTGGGTCACCCAAGTGAGGTGGAAGAAACACCCGAATGTATGTCTTGTTTTCTTTGGCAACTTCACCTAATCGACGCAGAACATCGGCATCACGAGGATCCATCGTCGAGGCGTACTGACTTCTGATGCGGTCATTTACTTCGGGCTTGCGAAGCATGCAGCTGAAAATTGTGTCCAACGCCGCATTATCCCAACCTTTCCCAAAGAAGTTACGACTCAAAGGCACAGTTGCCAAAAATGGTGTGACAAAGCGCTTCATCTAAAACAATAGATCGTTCTATTATCTCTTCAACTTATCTGCTCGTTTGAATTGGGCGATCAAAAAAATACAGAAGATGTTTAGAACGGTAAAAATAGGGGTTTACAAAAAAAAAAATTCATCGGGAACAGGAAAATGATTTTAAACCAAAGAAAACTCTCGCCTTAACCCTCAATATTTTTATTAGTCGTTAAAAGGTCAAACGGCATTTTCGGTACCTAAATATTCCATGTAAGTAGATAGACAAGAGCCACCGTGCGATACTGACACCGCCTCAAACCATAAATAAAGCGGCGAGGGAAAACAACCCAACAATAGATGATGGGACCGACAGAAGACATATTTCGGGAACATATTGTTCCATCCAATTGAGGGGGAACAAGCAACGAAAGCGTTTTGATTAAATCCTATCTCTGCTTAAGTGTTACCTTACATTGACAACAAGTTCTTCTTTGTATCAACGACCACAGCACCAATAGTGAAACAGGAAGCGCAGATGCTTTCTATTATGTTCAGATATGTATATATATACATATATATACATATATACATGTAGTTATTGACAGTGTTTTCCAATAGTGTTGATAAGTGTGCTCTCGACTTTGAAACAATAATTTCACTCAACCGAAAACTACGAGAAATCAACGTAGTGTCGTATCACTAACAAAAAAACTTAAGGTGAAAAAGTGCAAGAATAGTGCTAACGCACAGGAAAATCTGAGTGGAGCATTAGAATAATTCCACCATCAACAAACTGAGCATTACTACCCCCAAGACGTTCTTGGTTGAAATTTACACTCCGAAAAAAATCGTCAATTATGCATCAACTCTTTCCTCACAAAGTACGGTACCTTCAAGGCAACGCGACGTTGAAAGTTAATAAAGCTCATGGAACCCATACATCAACCACATGTGCATAAAGCAAAAACATCTTTTTCCTTCAAAACAAGAAATTAGGCCACAAAACTTAAAGATCATTCAACCCCTCTCAGTCAGGAGCTCAACACCACAGGGGGGGTACTCATCTCCCACATCATCGATGTTACGATTACCCTCTAAATAAATCCACATAATGTGGCAAAAAAAAACCCTTCTACATAGACTAGAAACGTAAGCAGGCAACGGGAAACAATACTAAGAACATCCTTTGTAAGGAAAAGGAAAACGCAAACATCCCATAGACAAGAGCCAGGAATCACTGCGTATTTATTATCATCCCGTGGGCACCCACAAACTGTACGCCGCAAGCAGTAAATTCCACATAATTAAGGTCAAAGTAATGTCACTGTAGCGTCAGCTGCACCTTGCTTACCCTTTTAGGTGCCGCCAATAAGCATACCACTTGGACTACCAGACGATGAAAAGCTAGGTGCCCGCCGGCAAGCCAATACCAAAAATTAATAACGGTAATGATAACTTTCATAAGGGTGGGACCATGTTATAGTTATGGACGGCATACCCCACATGGCAACAAGTGAATATACACCAACGCCAAATACCAAATGCACAAACTCAAGTTATCATCAAAGAAAAATATTAATATGGGCGGGAAATGACCAGCCTGACATGGGTTGCACTGGCCAGAGCGCCTCACCAACCAGCCAAAAGGCATATGGCGGGGGCAAGACACTTTCTATCTGTTACTACCCGAATATGCTCACAAAAGCAATGACATCACACAGAGCCACACACTCTCTCTCTCGCCCTCCTTGTCTCGGTTGAAGGAGAAGCGTAGCGAGCCGTACCACCTTAGCCGTTCCACGAATCACCTAAGCCAATCCATCACAGCATTCAACTCCACACAACATGTAACTCCGGTTCAGATTATACGTACGCAACCCCACCCCAACCCGCTCATCACATAAATTTAAAATATTGCGGTGCATCCTCGCCTCGGTTTCTCGAACAAAAACAAGCAACATCCGCAAAAACTAAACAAAGTAGAGGGACCAAATATGAAAAGGCATAGGATGCGTCGACCCTCAGCAGCCGTCTCGAAACTGTTGGTGCCGCACCACACACCACAACAACTGCAGCAACAACAACCGCATTCGCTACCCATGGGATAAGAGGGGGGAAATGAGCAGGTGGGAGCGTGTTCAGGCAATTCTCCACGGCAAGGTAGCCCCTGAGTAGCGACAACCCGAAGCAGAAAGACTTGGGAAGGAGTGGTCGAGCCACAGCGGTGGCAACCAATCGACGCGCACCGCCAGCATACGCCACACGGGGAAAGGACTCCCACGCCACCCCGCATTACAAGCAGCGCCGCCACCACAGCGCCGCAGAAAATAAGGTAAAGTCAGGGGGGAAAACACTCCAACCAACAACGCGGTACAAATTCCCATACCTTTGCCCATGCAGGAGTCGCCAACGTGCCTCAACCCCCAATACCCCTCGTCAGGAATAGATTGAAATGGAAGAGTATGAAAATAATCTGTCGCGTGACGTCCAACAGTAGCGTAACGGGTCAAGAATGGACACCAGAACCCCCTACCACGCAGTTGTGCCAAACACCCAACAAAAAACACAGTCCGGACGAAGTCACCTCGCACCGGCCATATGGAGGTGAGTCCCAGGCCTGCCCCGCCCAGCACTAAGCACAATGCTGCCCATCTCTCTTATACAGAACGAACAAGGTCAAAAAATGTGCAAACTGCGAAAAAAGCCATCTTCTCTACACCGAAAGGGCAAATTTCAGCCGGTGGAAGGAAAACGACCCCATCCACCCCTCACAAGAGCAACCGGCTGCCGGCTGTGACTCAAAGAGACGAGGAATGTCCATCCTCTTTCTTGAACACACGGCGATAGTACTTACGTTGCGGCGTTTCGCCGCAAAAAACTTATCCGCACGTCACAGCACACAGCGCAGTTTCCCCGTCCCACATTCACATCCGGCCGCTTCCCTTGCGCCCCAAAAAAGTTATCGCGGGACGACCGGACGACACCTACCCCTTGGTGTGCGCTAAGCCCGTCCCCTCAGTTGACGACAGGGGTTCTGCACTTTATGGGCGCGCCCTTAGTATGTGCAACGACAAAAAACGTGGTGGGGAACCCCCACCGCAATATTCATTAAAAGAAAAAAAAAGCTGGCGTTGTACGCGACACAACTTGCTAATGGCACTACCCTGTTGCAAACCGAGTGCCACCGGCCACTAAGGACGATGAACGCCACACAACGTTATTTACTGTTTTGGTGTGTGCCACAACTCCGAAGAGCCACCAATTTCACTGCAAATATCCTTAAGAGAATCATATCCGTGGAAACACGATAACTTGGGGAAGCCGAAACTCATCACACAGGAGAAACTTGGAAATACTAAGGACTAGAGAAATACCCACAGCCGTACCGACGCACAGCTGCAACAGTCATTCATGATGGACCGCCCGCCGCAGCCCGGTGGGTAGAACAATATCGGGGACCCTTGTTCCGTGACAATGGGGTTGGCCAAAATGGAGAATGAGACGGATGCTTCCGCAAGTAATATTGAGCGGAAACACCCTGCAGCACAGAGGCGAACGTCTTTATATGGCGGTGCTCGACTCCAACGGTGTCAAGAGAAACGTTACAAAATGAGTATATCCAATAAAAACGGCCTGAAACGTCAGCGGCCGAGTTTAGTACAGTGCTTCCAGGCAGCGACCGCCGGATTTGGAAACAGAACAACGAGGCAACACCATTCCACGCACCAGTTAGTGATGGCCTGCGCCACGATACCATAAAAACGCTACAAACACGTACTGCGGGTATACCGAAGGGTAAAAACACTACTGGAATAAGATAATGGAAAAGGGTTAGTTCCTGTTGAAAACGAACAGCATAAATTCGTGCTAAGACTCTTGAGAACCCCCAGTAGTTCCTAATTCCCAACCCTTCTTGACGACAAACTTGGTGTGAGAATCACATCGCACCGAGGGAGAAGATGGGTAATTACTCCATAACTCCGAATATATCTGAAGGGTTAAATCCTGTCCCGTCTCCTTCCCCGCCCGACACTGACCATTTCAAAGGTGATAGAAAGAGAAAACTGCGAGAACATATGGCGACAGGTGAAACGGTGAAAGTCCAAGCGGGGGTTTAGCCACGCCATCCTCTTTATTGTTTGTTCCAAATCACCTCAAACAGCGAGCTAAATGAGGGGTGCGCAACAAATTCGCAAACATGGTGCATCAAGCTCACCTACTCTCTACACCGCCTTCTTTCCAACAGATCAAGTGGCAGCAGCTCAATTGGACGAATCTCCCCGACTCCAACAAGTATAGTTTAACAAAGGTTAAACAAAAAGCACAATCCCAAAACTCTGCTGTTACTAGCCGCAACTGCTTTCTTTCCCAACCTACGTCCCCTACTGCGGAACTAAATCACCAAAATAGTTTCCTCCCTAACACCCAAGCGATAAGGAGCAAGGCTGCTAATGAATATGCGCCACGGAATGAGCGCCGCACCTACGATTAGGACACGTAAACACATTGGTAGACTCAAAAAAAAAAAAAAAAGAGGCGTATATAGTCCAGAAAATCCTTTCGAGCTACTGTGACCCTGACAAGCTCCGACAACCACGTCAAAGCAAAACTATATTCCTCTCGCCACCTATTGACAATCCGAGGTTTGTGGCGTTCTGTTCACATCAGGAAAAAGAATATGGTCCTGCACTATTCAAAACGAAAAAGAGAAGGCTACTACCGACAAGGCTTCTTAAATTGAGAACTCCTTTCTCGACAGTGTGGGATTCAATAACCCGAGCACTGCGTACACCCCGACTCGGAGCGGCAGGGAAACGATCATGCAGGGAATCGAGCACCGCCACATTTTCCCTCATTTTTTTGGAAGAATGCGGTGGGGTCACGACGGCAAGTAACCAACATGATCACAGGCGTGACGGGTGGAGAGAGCGGGGAAGATGCGGTTGAGTTGGCTCAGCTGATCATCGTTAGGGGTGTAGTTTGCAAGAGGGGAGTGGAATGTTACCTGAAATGGGAAGCCGTCGATTAAACATTCAGTGAAGTCATAAGAAAAGCCGGACCTTCTGGACTACCCTATGCATAATGAGTTGGATGCTGCCAAGTGTTAGTGTAACAAAGTGGGGAAGACTTACCGCAAAAGGAAAGCTTAGTGTGGATCGTTTTCGGGGTTGCAAGCACGGCCCTATCCCTCGAGTGGGCTGAGGGAAGATGCGCCGTGCGAAGAGGAAAATAGAGGTGTCCGTTGCCATCCACCACCAAACCTGAACAGAAGGTTCTGCTGAATTGGATATGCCGAGCGGTGGAGGAACTTTCATATTTGATAAGGCAGAAAGACGGCTGAGTTACGCAGAAGGATCGGTAAGCTGCCACGTGACTTCCGAGGAGGGAGGGCTGCAATGAAGATTGTGCTTGAAAGGCCTCTAAGAGAAACGGCATACAAGGCAAAGGGTGGGGTCCGGGTTAGAGACGTTCAACAAATTCGCATCGTCCCTCTTTTCTTTAAAGGCGGAACCAACACGTATAAAAGGTAACGTCCTTCGCCCTATATGGAGAAGGGATCGGTGCAGCTCGTTAGGAATATGCCCCTATAAGTGCATTATGTTTTCTATTGCTCTAATTTTTATTGAAACTAATTACCCGGCTACGGGGGCGGGTCTACAACCGGAACACCCTCCGTGCGGCACTAATACCGTGATATAGTTGTCGATTCAAAAGGCATCAGCGGTGAATACTTCAATTTTAACGCAGCAGTTTGAGGGCCGTCACGCACGGTATCAACGCTTTCTCTCATACCCCTTCCGCTAGGAAAGATATGAAGGCGACGCGGAGACAAGAGAAATTTCCCGCTTGGTTTTTCTTCTGGCGCAACGAAACGGTTCGGATGATATCTGGGATGGCTGAGCAACTGCATCAACCGAATTAGAGACGCGGTTGGTGCAGAATAGAGCAAATAATGAGGAGTCGCCGCCCCCTACACACACACACACACACACACATAATGTGAAGTTTAGTCGGAACAGCTCATACCTCGCGTGGTGGATAAACGTTTGGCGCCCAGTGATACGCCCGGGCAGTGATGCGGTATCGTTCCAGCGATTAACGTGGGTTGCTCATGCGACGGGGAAAAAAATTTGTAGAAAGGGTTGGACAAGGAACGAGTTGGAAAAACGCCTCAGAACGCAATGGGAATGTCAGGGATTGTGCATATCCTTTGTATGCGCGTGACTGTCCAGGACGCCCAAACACCCGAGAGTGCGCGCCATCAAACACAGAGGGGCGCCGCTATCCGAAACGAGCGACACCCAATGCGTGCACGTGTGGTTGTGTGGGAGAGCGCGGGGGGGGGGGTGTGCTCGATGGCTGAAAGATACGGCTAATACGATGGAGCCCGATGTCTGCGGCGTCTGAAAACGAGTTTTATAGCAGTCCAACCAAGGGTGTGCATGGCGCACAAGGATTGAGAAGGAGAGTCAGCAGTAGGAACGCAATCGCAGGTAATGACAGGAGGGGGTGCGTGTGTGTTGGGGGTGGTGGGCAGTGCGGTGGTGATGTATTGCCGAGGTCGGTGCATTTTATGCCGGTGCCGGCAGTTGTTAGTGAATAAGAACGTTGGGACATAGTTCTGTGGGCCTTATTCGGTGGGGTACAGTCTTTTTTTCTTGTTGTCATGCCTATGTGTGGGGAAGTGGGGGTGCGGGTCAGCACCGTGGTTTATGTGACTCTTGTCGGTGTGCCCTCGCTCGTTGATGCATTTCACCATCAGCTTTACAGATGTGTGCGCTTCTTACGTTAATGGATGGTGACGTCGGCATTTTTTTTTTTTGATGCTATTGATGGGTTTGGTAAAGTGTTACCTGGAGATTGTAGAAACTTGCGGGCGGTCAGGTGTAATTTTTTTAAATCGGTCCCTTCCATGTGAAATGACTAAGTGTTGTATTCACTGCTGGCAAGGTATGATTTCCTGGGCTCAACTTTAAAGTTTAGAATGGGTTGTCATTTTTTTCCTCGTTTTTTGTACAACTGCCTCTGATTATTGTTGTGAGTTTTTCTTCAATTATATTTTGTCCTACGCTTTGGGCACTTTCCGGCCTTAAGATATGACGGCAGTGGTGAATGAGTTCCTTAAGCGCGGTGTACGAGCGTTAGCAGCTCGCCAGGATTCCGTTCTTGTGATGGGTAACGAAGGAGGTGACATGGACACCGTGATTGGCTCTATATTTCTGGCGATGTACCTGGAAAAGCGTGACGTATTTGGTGTTGGTAGTTACGTTCCTGTACTAAACTTCGAAAAGGATGACTTACCACTGCGACAAGATGTGGTTAAGTTACTGTCACGACACAACGTTTCTACAGACAGTATTTACTCAGTCAAGCAAAGTGGGAATGGTGTGGATTTCCTGGACCTACATCAAATGAAGCTTCCCATCGTTTTGTATGATCACAACAAGCTAAGTCCTGAGCAGGTTTATTTGGGAGAAAGGATCGTGGGTGTGGTCGACCATCACGAAGATGAGCAACTATACGTGGATCAGACCAAATGCCTCCGAAGGATTTGCAAGACGGGTTCGGCTTGCACCCTTGTTGCAGAACTTTTCAACGAGGCGGGGTTGGAGGTTCCGTGCCCTGAGCTCCTCTTAGCCCCAATTGTAGTAGATACTGTAAACTTTGAACCGTCGCAAAAGAGGGTAACTGAACGAGACATTTTGGCCTCCAGGCTGCTGGTTGGGCGGGACGATTGCGGCGACTACCTGACGGGCATGTTTAAAGAACTAATGGCGTGGAAAAATGATATCCACTGCCTCACTGTTCCTCAGCACCTACGGCGGGACTATAAAAACTTTGAATTTCCCTTTATTAGTGCTGAAAACAAGATATTGCGAGTTGGAATAAGCAGTATTTCGTGTCGTTCTGACGAATTACTATCCGTCCATGGTGTGAGTAGTGTGTCATCAAATTGCATTGAATTCATCAAACAGAGGTCAATCGACATGCTTCTCTTGACCTTCGCTGGTGAAAGAACTCCAGGGAGTTACTGTCGTCAGTTAGGTGTTGTTGCGAAGGATGAGGGACTCGCGGCTCTGCAAGCCTATTGTAAGAAATCACCCAGCGGGCTCGACTTTACTCTTCTGGAGGATGTAACAGTTAATGAGTGGGCCTTTTCAATTTACGAGCTGAGCGACCCTTCCGTGTCTCGGAAAAAGTTGGTTCCATCGCTGACTAGTTTTTTGTCAGTGTGGAACAATTTGTAAAGATAAAAGAAAAAGAAAAATGGACCATTTTGTCATGTTGATCTGTCTTGTGACCGGCACTATTACTTTAAGGCTAAACTCCATGTGAGAATGTCCGTAATAACACAACTTCGCACTGTCCCTTCGTTGTATTTGTTGGTGATGGGAACTTGCTTGCACTGGTCGTACCAATGATGTTGCCTACTGTTGTTTTCTATATAAACTGTTGGTGACTGCGTCTACTGTTGCGCCATCGAAGGGAAAGATAGAGTAGCACCATGACGTCTAGGTCTTTTTAGTTATGATTTGCGGTCGCCCCGACTGGTGTACCTGCCACGATTCCATAACTCCTGACCCCTCCTCCTGAACAGCCTGAGCTTATCGATTTGCTTCGCGGGGGGCATGCTGCTGTGCTACCAGCCAGTTACACCAAGTATTGAAAATAAACATCGAGGCTTCTTTTTCTGGGGAACTTTGGAGTGCGGGGTTTCAACTTTACTGGAGTGTCGCAAAACTAGTAACGAGTCTGGTTGAGTGCTCCGACTTTAACCTTTGCCATGTAAGGAAAGGTACGTAGGTCCGCAGCCTCACAAGCAGTGATTTTAATAAACTCTTCGAACTTCTTTACCTCGCACGAGATTGTAGCTGCTGATACGTCACACTTGTTTTGCTGATCATGCGAAATACTCAGGTTTGTTGTTGGTGGACACTCTTCCTTTGCCCTAGCTTCCATGAAAGGTGCATGAATACTAAGAAAAATAGTGAAGAGGGAGATATGTTGTACGAATGGGTGTGCCGTCTTTGTTAGATGTGGTTCAAACCACAACGTCATATACGCGTATACTTGGGAACCAAAAAGTGGCGTTGAAGTTGAGTGTCTTTTTTGCCTGTTGTAATGAAACTGGAACAGATTTCTCTCTTCAGTGATGTTACTTTGTTAATGCACTTTCTGTGTTGGCCCGACAGTGTCGACAGAATGCACAACCAGAAGGAAAAAGAGTTAGAGGCTCTAACCGAGATGTTGGCGGCATGAAGAATGATGGTAAAATTGATTTCCCCCTTTGAACTGGAAGAACATCTCGTCAGTGCATCACTTCCTTGGGGGAGGGGTGCCTTATTCTTTGTTGTTAATATTGTTTGGCCACACAGATAACAGTTGAATTCAACTGCTGATTGATGCTAACTATGTCAAAATCTACATTGTTGCTTATATGCGCGTGTCTGCGAAAGCAGATTGTTATCGGTTCGATTGGCTACATATGCATGCCCGCATTTCAGAACTGAATGTCTGTTCGAGATCCCGTTGCCGCACAGAATCTGGCGTGAAAACACAAGGGAATGCATTCAAGGGATCACCCTTGCGATGGGGGAGTGCAATAATTCACACCCGGAAATCGGGAAGGAATTAGTTCTCACGCTCCCTTTTATTTTGTATTCCTTTGGGAGTGCTGAGGTGCATGTGACGTGCTGCCACTTGAGTTATTTCCACGTTGAAGACGAAGGCTGAAATGGCCGCTCGTTAAAGTGTCGTTCCAAGGATACTAATGAAATTCATCAATATTCCAGTTGAACGATACATTGGCAGGTTGTTATATGCTCCGTTTAACGGCAATCCTTACTGAGTGGCCGCGGTTGGCTCATCACGGCTATTTTCCTTTTAGTTTCATCATAAGCATTCAGTAGAAAGTTACTATTATTCTTGATATTTTGGTGGTTGTGATGTGGAGTTAAAAGGCTTTATGCAACTCTTCTTGTTACATCGCTGTTGCTGCTATGTGTGCAGTTTTTTCTTCCAGTAGGCTGAAGGCGGTACCCATATTTTTGCTGAACCAAATTTACAAATGTCGCGCGGCAACCAACGGGAACTTGCTCGCGAAAAGAACTTGAAAAAGAAGGAGAAGACAAAGGGGCAACGGGACGACGGATTAACTTTCGCCCAACGAAAAGAAGCTGATGCCGAGCGGATGCGCAGAAAACAAGCGGAGGCTGATGCGCGGAAGACTGGCTGTTGAATATGATTCGTTGCGCGGGGCTTCCCATAGGACCCATGAAACTTGTCGACCTATTTGCTAGATACCTGATGGTTACCCTGTTTTCTGCCAGAACACAACATTCGTTGAGCCTTCAGTTGAACACCCAATGGTTTCCGGACTGCATGCCAAATACAAGAAACTGGGGGTTGCGGTATGCCGTGTCTCCCCTTTTTAAATATGAGTAATGAAGGACACGACTTGCATTAATAAAGGACACACTATCCTCCACGATTCTGAGAAGAGCAGTTCAACAGGAGGGATTAACCACAGGACCGCAGATGTTACTTGTTCCTCAATTTTTCAAATAACGTTCAACACTACTCGGCTAGTTGTTTTGCTATTCATTTTCTCCCCCCAATGATCTTTCATTTTTTCCATCTGGCATTATCTTCTGCGAGTGCAGATTATGTCGTACTACGACAAGTCTGACAAAATAGGCTATGACGACACTGACAAAGAGCTTAACGAAGAGCTGGAGGAGATGCTCGCTCGAACACCCCCTCATATTCAACGACATTTGCAACATCGTATTCACGATGGCATACTGCAGCGTATGAAAGAGGATACCGCGCGAAGGTGCTGGGAGTTCATCAAAAAGTATGAAACATGTGTCAATAGCGTCAAGCCATATGACTTAACGGACTGCCGTCCCCATAGGGACGCCCTCAATGATTGTGCCCACGAGGTGAACCGCGAACAAATCTATCAAAAGTATCGTATGATGTATCTCCGAGGTGAACTTCTCAAATTACATGAGAGCCGCCTTGGTCAAAAAATGGAGACCATGAAGGTCCGTGCACCCGATTCGATTAGGGGATGGAAGCCGGACTATGCACCGAAGTATGCGGAAATGATGTCAGATATTGGACTAAATTTGGGGCCGGAGGCGGCGGACGAGCGAAAGCTCAGCTAACAGGTGAAAAAGTGCGCTTCGCTTTCAAAGGAAAAAACTTTTTCCCGGAGGAGTGGAGGGGTGACCGGCCTGCTGTCGGTTTCTATTTCTGTAACCAGGATTCCTTTTCTTTTTTTTAAAAAAAAAACACGACCTTCCACCATTGTGTTTGTATTATAGAAGACTACATGTTGCATGCCGTTCGTCTACTCTCATGTTGGCGTCCCGCTGCCATTCAACACTTGCCCGACGTTGCCCCCCAGGCACCGGTTCAGGAGGTCGAAAAGTCGCATGCTCGATATCGGCCGCTCTCTCTGAGGGCTAGACAGACTCTTTCGGAAAAATCTGATGACCTTCAGTATCACGTCGTGACTCAGGAATGGTTTGGGGAACGTGTTGACAGCTTTCTTACATGCCATTATCCCCAGTGGGACTACGAAACTATCAAAAGATTGGTGCAGCAGGGACACATATATAGGTATAGGAAGAACGGGAAAAAGAAATTTACTCGTCTCACAGACAGATTGGAGTTCGATGAACTGCTTGTCGTACCAACACGAGCCTTCTGGGAGAAGCAACTTGCTCCCCCCAGTGGTGTCCTAGAGGAGACTGACGGGCCGAAGTTTAAGTTGTCAGCTACTGCACGAGAAATGGCTCATAATATGGTGCTATTTAAAAACGAGCATGTTATAGTAATAAACAAGCCCCATGGTTTACCTATGATGCCGACAGACGACCCTCAGGAGATGAGTATAGCTGCGATGTTGCCAGCCTGGAAATTCACGAACGTTGCGAAGCCAGTTGTTTGTCATAACCTAGACAGGGAAACTAGTGGGTGCGTTGTGCTAGCTAGGACAAGAAATGCACATCGTATGCTGGGTCGAATGTTTGTGAAGCGGGTGGTACCCAATAGTGTGTACTGGAGTTTCTGCGTTGGTAAACCAACGGTTAATTATGGTAGGGTGCGTATGCACTTTGACATAACCAGGGGGAATAAAGGCGATATTATCGTTGCAAGGCCTTCGCCAACCAAGACGTCCAAAGTGGCTATCGCTGAGTTTGTTGTCAATGCAAGCGCCCTAGAGTTTGGTAGCTTTATTTCCTTTTATCCGCTAACAACCCGTCGCCACCAGGAACGAATTATGGCAGCACATGCCCTGCGCTGTCCGGTGTTGGGGGATGCTAAGTATGGAGGCGACGCGGCCTTTCCATCGTCGCTGTCGCTTTTTTGGGATCCTGAAAACAAGGGTTTGCCACTTCATCTACATCATCGCAAAATTCAATTACCCTACAAAAATACGGCGGGGGAGTTTATTTGTGTCACTGCCCCTCTTCCCACCCAAATGGAGAAGACATTTAAAAAACTTGGATGGCCATGTGAAGTGGACGACCCGCTGATACCGGGCTGATATCAATGAATCCCAACGCGCACCCTGTCATGAGGTAGCTTTGTCGTGTGTCTCTTCTAGTTTTTCTCCGGGTGTTGCTTGCGGGAGCGAGTGCCTCGCGTCGACCGGTTGTAAGACTAGGGTCGATGGACGGTACACGTTGGTGAAAGAACTGAACGGGTGTTGTTTGACCTTTGCTTTCCTCGCTCTTCCTCCGTCGCTGTTTATATACTTACTCGCTGCTAGAATGAAGATTTTCTTTTCGTGTTTTCACTTCTTTACTCCTTTTTGCGATGGGTCCACATGCTATATCTAAAAGCATCGGTTAAAATCTGATAGCGTGGGAACAAGTCATTGGCGTGCATGGAATGAACCGAGCGGCTCGCATTATTCCCCCACACCGGTACCGCACCGCAGACGGCGAGCAGTTTACGATCAGACATATCAGGAACCGCACCGCATATAACAGCGAGTGGGTAGAGGTCCGTGAGCGGCTTGTGAGTGGCGCCTCACTGTTACCACAAGTTTTGGATGTAGCGAGCGATTCGTCGTTGTCAGTAATTTTTATTGCTGTTGGAAGTGAGGAATCTGCGGAGACCGGGATCATGGGCTATGTTGTTGTAAATATGAGCTTCATAGCATCAAAAACCGTCTCAGTTGCATGGATATCCGTTTTGAATCGCTTCCGTGGGAGACACGTGGGCCGTTCTCTGTTGCACCATGTAGATAGCTTCTGTCGGGCAAACATGATAAATCACATAGAGGCTATGCGGACGGATGGTTTGACGAATCTGTTTAAAAAGTGTGGATTTCGTTTGTCAGCTTCTCCTGTCATATTCAAATCAAAGGCACAACGAAAAGACGTTCAGTTACCCAGCCAACCGCAAGTCCCCTATTGTATCACCAGCGGTGCCGTAACCCTCCGTTGTACAACTGCGGAAGACAGAAAAGGGTGGTCTTTATGTATTTTGGAAGCGTGCAGCTACCTATCCGGCTGTACTGAACTAGTTGTAAATGCCTTTTCGGCCGATTTTCGTGTTTCTGCAGTGAACAGCGAAACTAAACGCATAATAGGGATTGTATCAATTGACTCCACTGGATGGATCCCGCTCATTGCATGCCTCCAAGAGTATCGTGGCCAAGGTCTGGGCTCATTTATGATGTTTATTGCTATGGAATGGCTCAGGCGGCAAGGTGGCAGCGAGGTCACCTTGAGCCCATTAAATGCAAGCGTTGTCAACTTCTACAAGCGTTGGTCCTTTGTCGTGGACAAGAAGTCTGCAGGGAAGAGAAAGCGTTGCGACGATGGGATCCCTATCCTTGTAAGGAGGCTTAGCGAGGGCGAACGCTTTCTGCCGGATGGGTATGAACTGGAAGATTTCGTTCATTTCGCTTCATCAAAGCAGAATGATACCCTCAGGGTGGCTGGGAGCGGCTGAGGTGGACAACAAGGAATTTGTCCACGCGGCGAAACTATCAACTCATATAACATTAATTAACACGGCACATGATGGTCGTTGTTCGAGGTGGGCCCCATGGTGTACTAGATATATGCTATGTTGCCACCGGATCCTGATCGCACCCTAGTGTTTACTTCCTCATCTTGTTTGTATTGTGCCTTTCGTACTTTTGTCTTTCCTACCTTCGGGCTGCTTAGCAACCTATTCATTGAAGTTTTTTCCCCTCTAGGGTTGTCGTCGTGTCGATTGCACGGGGCGTGAAAAGTGAACCGCCCACGTATCGCTCGCATCACCTTCGAGTGGGTAGAAAGTACGAGTCCACACCGCGTAAGACGTGCTCGTGTGACCGAGCCAGGCAAAGCGGAGTAACTCAGTTCGAAGTAAGGGGAAAATGTCGGTAGTGGATGTTTATAGCGTGGAACAGTTCAGAAACATAATGAGCGAAGACATTCTCACAGTGGCTTGGTTTACTGCCGTGTGGTGCGGTCCATGCAAAACTATCGAGAGACCTATGGAGAAGATTGCGTACGAATTTCCAACGGTGAAGTTTGCCAAAGTGGATGCCGACAACAATTCTGAAATAGTGTCCAAGTGCAGGGTGTTACAGCTCCCTACCTTCATTATCGCGCGGAGCGGAAAAATGCTTGGACATGTGATTGGAGCTAACCCTGGAATGCTGAGACAAAAATTAAGAGATATCATCAAAGACAACTAAGAGTTCCGGAGAAAAGGGGCACAGTACAGCGAGTCATACCCCTTTTTTCACAGCACCACGGGGGGAAGTCAGTGGGGTATGGGAATAACAAATCAGGATGGTAAGTCCCACTGGCATCTTTTTTTTTTTCTTAAAAGCTTCGGCTGTGCACTGGTGTATGGCGTTTTCTCAGAGTGTAGTAAAGGGAAAATGGAGCGGAATTTCACCGCGTTCCGGGGAGGGGAACGTGTGTGTGTGTGTGTGTGTGTTCTCGCCACATCGCATCCAACTGATGAAGGTAGCTTTCTTGCTTGCGTTCATTGGCAACAATTGTGGGATCTCTGTTCGTTCTGCTTCGTGCAGACTCTGGTTTTCTGATTTGCATTGCGTTAACACCGTTCCCGTGCATTTAAGGAAGGAAGCACACTTGTGGAGACCATAGGAAAAGCGCAGAGTAGCTTTACAAGTTGAAAGCATTTCATTTGTGCGAGAGTCCCGTACACACGGGAGTGAAGTCAGTTTAAGTGCGGTTTTGCCCCTATAGCCTATGCCGACCGGTGCCGCCAGGCTGAATTTCCTTCAGATAAAGGAGCAGCAGCAGCTGAACCGCGAACGCCTCCGAGAAGCAGCAGTAGAGGAACAGCGTGCCAAGGAGGCTCTGTGTCGCCAGAAGGAGCAGTACAGCCACGTGCAGTCCCATGGGTATGGGCGAGTTGTCGGTAAACCCGCCAGCGACGTGCAGATAAAAGTGTATATACGCGAGTGCGATGGTGAAAGGGCGCAATGTCATACTTTTATGGAGAGTGAAGCTATGAGACACAATGCTAGCTGCAAGCAAGAAGGGAAGCCAAGGCCTGCACAACCTCCTAGGCAAAAGGTGCAGAAGCTGCCCCCCGTTGCTGCGCCGCCACAAAAGAAACAGGAGCACACTCAACAGCAACAACAGCGGTTGTCAGGCTCAGCCAATGCATCCGACACCCAACGGGGAATCGTGCCAAAATACTTACTGCAGCGGAAGGCTGAGCTGGCAGCACAGAAGGAGGCCACGCAACGTGAAGCAGAACGACAGAGGGAAATAGCCAGATATCCCCCGGGGCATCGTCTCGTAAGCGAGGAAGAAAGGAAGGAAACACTTGAAAAGCTTGCCGCTAGGCGACGCGAGTTGGAAATGGAACTTCACAAAATTCCCATCCGCTATGATACACAATCAATCAAGGAAAGGAGGTCGAAGATAGAAAACGAGCTGAGTGAAATTGAGGCTGCGGAGCGAAAGTTTGGTTCAGCAAAGGAGCTCTTCGTTCCCATATAGGTTCGAAACGATAGACAATGCGTATAGATTTGTATATGAACAGGGGCTTTCCCTCTCGTCGTATCCACGACTGCCTCCAATGTACCCGGTAAGGGAACACAATTTTTGGTTATTTCACTGTTGTGGAGCGGCGCCATTTAGTTCGAAAATGTTCTCCCCCCCTGAATAAAATGCATGCATGTGTTAGCTGTAGTACCTCTCTCGTTATATTTTGGAATTTACAAGCGCAGACTTACGACCACCACCCGGAGCTTCCGTTTGCTATCATTCTGCGATGTGCATGCAACAACGGGCTTGCGATGCGTCACGTGTTGATATTGTCTCAACGGCTCAACTCTCTGGGTCCCTTTTTTCCACCACTGCAGCAAGTAGTTTTATGTCCTTGATTAACAGGAATCATGGGGCCACACCCTCTTTCCCACTCCCGCACCGTTGAGTCGTTTCTGCAAGCTTGTTACGAACACTCTGTAGACAAACAAAGGGTGGTATGTAAACGTATATATGTACCCCGGGAGCGCGTGCTCGTCGGGATTCGGTGACGGATGGAGGTATCGCAGCTAACCAGTGGCGTTGTGTTCCCTTAGCGGGGGGCAAAGTAAAACATCACCGCGAGAGGTGGTTGGACTCGAGGTAGCTGGGGAGGCGCGGCGCTGGAAAAAAAAGAGATCGTAGTTTGAAGGAGGGGGTGCAGTGGACACGGCAGGTTCGGCGAGAGAGTTGGGTCCCTTATTCCGTGTGGAAGAAAGGGAAGACTCTCAAATTGTTGTCACTACCTCCGTAATTATGCATCGGGACATTGCTGGGTTCACTAACACCGTCATTTTCCTCGGGCCAAGCTCAAAGAAAAGGGGGGGGGTCGGGGATACGGTTGACGATAGCACTTGGCGGCAATTGTTTTGCAGGTTGCACAGCTAGTTAGCTTGGGTCCTGACGTGATGTGGAAGTGTGTCCCTTTTGTCTGCCACCGGCGCGAGGTCTCAACGTGACCTCGGCAGCCGTAACCGTAGAAGTGGGCGAATCGGGTGGAAGTTCCGAGTACTTTTGTCGTTTCGCGGGTTCACTACAAGGGACAGGATTCGACGTCCGCGGGTTCGCTTCTCGTCGTGTCCTGCTGTTTTGCTCAAACGATCTTTTTCCTACGGGTTCACAAGGTTGGCTGTTGCCACTCCGTAGCTACCAGGAACGTCTGTTGCGTTAATGAAACTTCTATGCACCTTTGCGATGCAGAAGCTGAGGTGAATTGGCTTTGGATCTGGTTACGATCGTAACCTACCAAGGTGCCCGGTTGTACGTCGGCTGATTGCGCATCTGCGTCCCCGTCATTTACCTAGAGTTACTGTGTTACGTGAAAAAAAGAGAGCTGTAGTTTGTGCCCCTGCTGCGCGATGAATGAGGGAGCTTCCCGGATGGAGAAAGTATCGAGTGCAGCGCCAGTTGGAGGGGAGGGAAAACCTCATGATTTTGTTCATCCATTGAGAATACTTGTGCCGTAATAAATGCTCACGTTTTTTCGCCCCTCACTACGGAGTTTTTCATACTTCACTGCTGTTGATGTCCTTTGTCCGACTGTTTGTTGTTCTCGGCACCCATATTACGCGCGGTGGTGTCTATACTGTAACTGAGCCATGCAGAGGTGCAATTCATCACCTTGCAACTGGCTAATGTCCTCACCTTATCCACCCCGTCATCTCCCGTAGCCTTTGTTTTGCTCGTTCACCTGGACAAGGGCCGGCGGCTTCCTCTTAAAGTGAAACAAGTTGTAAAAAAAAAAAGTGATTGTATAACTCTTTGAAACTCAACTTTCTCTTTTGGCTGTGAAAGAAGGCCGTGCGCAGTGTTCCTTCAGACTTTAACCATGGCCACATCTCTTGTGCAGTTGTATTGCTACGACCTCAGCGGAGGGATGGCGGAGTCCATGAGCCTCATGTTGATAGGGCGCCATTTGGAAGCAATATGGCACACTGGAATTGTTGTGTATGGAAAGGAGTACTATTTTGACGGCGGGGTTGGCATTGTTCACTCCTCACCCGGTGGATCTCACTTTGGCACGCCAAAACGGGTAGAAACACTCGGTACAACAACGAAAGGCGAAGGCGAGTTTCTTGAATGGGTTAAGCAGCGAAGGCTTGATACATTTGGCCCAACACACTACAATCTCCTTAACCGAAATTGTAACCACTTCACGCAAGCGGCAGCGCAGTTTCTCGTAGAGCGTGACATTCCTAGTGAAATCCGCGATATGATTCCCACTGTGCTGGATACTCCCCTTGGCCGCATGCTTAAACCCATGCTGGAAATGGCCACCAGAGGCTTGGAAGCATCCGCAAAGACATCACAACTTTCTACTTCACCGCGGAAGAAAGTATCAAACACCACTGAAACGCCCACTGTGAGTGATTCCTCTACCTCCCTCGACGTTGCAACTGGCCTGAACTCGGAGAAATCTCATCTCTCAGTGGAGGAGCATGAAGAAGTAATGCTTGTCCGTGCGATGCTGCAGAGTAATGAATTGCTCTCGTCAGGGACGCGGGAAGGCTTTAACACGACGATGGGAGCACTTATCCTGCTTCGGATGGTCATAACAAATATCCTGAGGAATCCAACTCAACTCAAGTACAGGACGCTTTCTACTCAAGATAAGGAGTATAAGTCGAAAATAGCACCTCTGGAAGAGTTTGGTGCAGCCGATATACTGCGTCTCTGTGGGTTCCGTCTGTTGCAGCACCCGACGTTGAATCAAGCTGTGTGGTTCCTGAGTGATGCGGACGGCAGTGAAGATGTTCTGGCCATAATGGTGACCCACATCACCGAGTTGATTGAGTTGGTGGAAAGTGAGTATCAATCAGAGTTTTGCGCAGTAGAGGGAGATCCAAATATAGGGACTTTCCATAAAGAAAAATACCCAGTTCCCCCCCTTACGTCAAACGCGAGTGATCCAGGAGACAGGGCAATGGAGGTCATAATGCACGACGCTGTGAAACCTATCTCTTCGCTTGAAGACTTGATGAATTGGTCCCCTACATCACCTGGAGCAATTACCCCAGCAGCGCCGTGTCGCCGCCGCGTGCAGGCCAGTGTGGAAGATGGTCCGAGGCTTTTAATTTGCCATGACATGAAGGGTGGCTATCTTCCAACTGACTACGAGCACTTCGCTGTCTGTAATAGACTGATGAAGGGTGCATCAGCTCTCGTCCCGTCGGTGGTGAATTGTAGCTATACGGTAAGTTACTGGCATCATGTGGACTACTTTGTTTACTTCTCGCACAACTTCGTTACGGTTCCCCCAAAGGAGTGGATCAGCTACGCCCACCGCGAGGGGGTTCCAGCCCTTGGAACGTTTATTACCGAAGGCGAAAGCTTAACTCTTCGCAAGATTCTACATGATGCCCAAAGTTCGGCGTCCACCATTAGGAAGTTGGTGGATTTATGTGATGCACACAACTTTGATGGATACCTTATGAATATCGAAACAAATTTAGATGAAACCCTTGCAAAGCGCTTGATAACGTTCGTGGCTATGTTAAAGAAATCCCTCAACAAATCGCGACCGCCTAACTCTGGGGAGCGCTTTGTATTCTGGTACGATGCTGTCACTGTGGAGGGAATTGTTTCGTATCAGAACGGTCTAACGTCCAAGAATAAGCCCTTTTTTGATGTCTGCAACGGCTTGTTCACAAACTATGGCTGGAGACCGTACAGTCTCCCTTTATCCACTGCGATTGCGGGGCAAAGAAATCGCGATGTGTTTGTTGGTGTTGACATATTTGGCCGTGGTGTCTACGGAGGCGGAGGATACGATAGCCATAAAGCTGCAGACTGTGCATCTGGTGCAAAGCTTTCCATTGCCATTTTCGCGCCTGGTTGGACTTCTGAATGCGTAGGAAATGGCTGTCGCGAAATTTTTCACCGTAACGACGCGCACATGTGGAGTAAAATGCAGGATATATGGACTACCAAGTATCTTGAGTTGGACACTTTGCCGGTATGGACGTGCTTCCTTGACGAAGTTGGAACACAATTCTTCGTGAATGGAGCTCCTGTTTTGGGTTGCGTTTCCAATCAAAATAGCCTTGGAAGCGGTGTAAAGTGCAGTAATGATGACACTGATCTTTTTTTCCCTGAGTGGTGCCAAATTTCGCAGACACACATAAAGCCTTGTTACAAGCTGGTGCGCGGTGGGGCGGAGGGGGATCCATGGTGTGTGCTGCCGTTCGAAGTGGTGGGTAAAGATGGGTGCCACACCAATAAAGATGGACAGACTGTGCCCCTCGATTGGTCGACAAAACAGGTGTGGATGGGTAACCGTAGCATGAGCTTCGCCGCTCCGCCAAACGCTACCGTTCCACTTATGCGATGGAAGGTACGTCTTGAAGTCGGAGCAGCTGACGGTGAGAAGACGTCCGACGCGCTGGCATTCCTTGACATTGCCTGGTTGTGTAACGCCGTAGATGCGCAAGCGCACTCCGTGCGCTGCGTGTGTGTCGAGGGTGTAAATGGCTCTTCCACGACACGGGTCGTGTTTGACGAGCAGCTTGCATCCCCAGAGAGAATAATTGTCGTAGCAACTGTGGGAAATTGGCAGATTGTTCGTTACGTAATTCCGGACAACGTTACATGGACGCACGTCACTTGTTTGTCGATACTAAACCCCTCTGAGAATGAATCACTTGTTTGCACTGTGGGTGGCGTTGCCCTGACTGAGCCGACATACGATAATTCCACCAGTGTGTTGCTTTTGGGGGATGCACAAATCTTGCCCTCAACTTCGTATACGGTGGACAAAACATCAGACCCAACCACATGCGTAGTCACACTTGACGTGCCGAATGAACTGAGAAAAAAATCAAACAAGGTCATTCTGTTCGCGAAAATTGGGTTTCCGGGTGGAAAACTTCTGAGTGCGTACTTAGGAACGCATGAGATATCGAAGCAAATTCTGTTACCGTTGAATATACCGTCTGATGCTTTTGTTTACGAAATGTTCTTCTATGGATCAGCTTCTGGAAACTAATTTAAAAGGAGCTCGTCCGAAGGTGAAAAGTTGAAGATACAAATTGACTTGTGCAGGCACCCTTTTTAATTTCTGTTCCCCTCATTCCAATGCAGGTTTCTTTTTACCACATTAATTCTACTTATCGCTTCTTTCTTGCTGCTTGAGAGCTTGTAACCTCACTGGGCGTCATGACACTGTTACCATGCAACGGAGGGTGGTAACAATGTTTCACAGCCTTTTTCTTTCTGTGTTAACCTTTTTTCTCTGGTTTCTTCGGAGTAAACGTCAACGGCTTGTACGCAGAGAGTCACGACTTGCACGGGATTTCTTTTTGGCGTACTGTCCACGGAAAGTTTCGTGTGGTTGGAAGGGTGAGTAAACCGTGTCGTGGCGGTTTTGCTCCAACTCTTTTCTCTTCATTCTTAGTAGCTTGCTGCTTACTCCGCTGTATGTTGCGCATCCGCCGAACAGCCTTCAGCTTCCTTGGAGGGTTTGCGATCGCTGACTTCTACGTAAATTGCACAAATCTTGATGATATACAAAGCGAACTGGGTGTACAGGCCGTTGAGCGTGTTGCGAGTCCCAATTATTTCTCTTGGATCTTCCGTTCCACCCCTGTGAAACCGCAACAACCCGCATTTGGCTCGACGCTGCGTGAAGACGCCGAGTTGCTGTTCCAGAAGTCTCCCCTCTCCGGAGCGGCCCTGGTTTTCACAGCGGTGTCACTTGGAGGCATTTGGTCATTGCTTGGTTCCTGCGCGGCTGTTGTGCTTGATGGGGATGAGGGTAGCGAGCGCTACGATGCTCTGAAGCGTTGGCTGAATGGATAGGCTCGCCGTTAGTGAAGACGGTGTACTCTGGTGCCTGTGTTTGTGGTGACAATTCGCTGTTTCTAAAGCTACGAAACGAACTGGCTTGTTTGGTGGATGTGGTATCTGCTATTGTTCTTTGTGAATATGTGTTTGTCAATTACAAAATTTGGGTTTGGAGGTAGCTATGGAGTGGTAAATTATAATGGTGGTATTAATGGCAGCAGTGAAGTTGAAAATAACCTTGATGCGTTCTATTCCCTTCGTGTTTTCCCCATTTATTTGACTACCTCGCTCCTTTAATCAACGCTTTGTGCAGAGAAGCCGCACAACGGTCTTCTAGGAAGTTGAAGTGCCTCCGTGTGCATTAAACAGTGGAGCCGGCAGAGTGGAGTAATACCGGGAGCACCTGTAGTTCCATTTGTTGTTGGTATCTGGGCGAGTGCTGTCTCCGTCCCTGTCTATGGCAATCGCCGGGGACTCGTTAAATAAGAGGCGCAACTACACCGTCTGCGGTCTTGTTAGCAACCCGTTGTTCCAGAAGTGCGCGGAGGTCGCTCAGTATGTGGCAGAAGAGTACAGTGATGAATTTTATGTAGATATATTCCGTGAGATGCCTTGCGAGTTCTACAGTCGTAGAGAGCAGCTGTTAAACAGTAAGAAGATAGAGGACGGTGGAATGGAGGTCATCGTCCTTGTGGGCGCCGATGGGCACACCGGCCCCGCCAACGGAGAGGGCGAGGCAATGTCCGGGGATGACTTCCTGAACATGATGCAGAAGGCAACTTGCTTTCGAGTTCTTAACATCCCACCCGAGAGACCTGACTCTTACGAAAATATGGCGCATCTTTCGTGGAAGAATTACCTTCGGGAGCGGGGGAACACTTACTGCTGGATGGAAATAAGCATTGGTGAGATGGTCCACGGGCGCGTTACGTTTGAACTTTACTCGCGCGTAGTGCCCCACACCTGCAGCAACTTCTGGCACCTCTGTAAGGGCGACCTGAGTCGGGATGCGGACGAGGGAGAAGAGCAGGTGCCAATACTAAGCTACAAAAATTCAACCTTCTTCCGCACTTTGCATGGAGCGTGGGTGATGGGCGGTGACATCAGTGGAGGGAGTGGCCGGGGTGGATATTCCATTTACGGTCGTTACTTCCCGAATGAGTCTTATGCCATTCCCCCACGATAGGGTTGGGGTGCTTGGAATGTGCAATGACGGCGGAGACACCAACGCATCTTCTTTTTACATCACAATGAAGGCCATGCAATGGATGAACGGCCGCTACGTGGCGTTTGGCCGTGTGGTCGACGGCTTGGAAGTCGTACATGCTATCCACGCAGTAGATGTGAAACACAATCAGTGTCCGAAAAAGGTGATAACCATAAGTGACTGCGGTGTGATTGACCTTACAGAGTGATTAGAGGTGCTTTAGAAACTGTAGACGGGGAAAGTGAGATAGGGAAAAGATGGGAGTGTTGTTATGCGGAGAATTTCTTTGACAGCCTTCGTCCTGACCCGGCTTGCCAAGCTTTTCATTTTCTCATCTAATGTGCATTTCTTGGAAATCGCTCTCGGTTGGCGGCCCGTCCTTTCTAAACTTCTTCTTTTCACGTGCTTCAACCCCCCCCCTTTCTGTCCCTTCCTGGCTTCATGCTCACACAGGGTCGACGGCCCTCTTGTACATAAAGCGTCACAGGTGGAACTAATGTGTTTCTTTCTTTGAGCAGGTGTGTCAACGGTTGCGTCCCCTCTGGGAGGTGGAAACTACAGAAAGCCATCAGAAGGAGAAGGGACAATGGACGAGAGTGCGGGGGGGGGGGAGAAATGAAAGTGTGTATGCGCAATGAGGCGGATAGAAGGACTGAAAAGGGATCCATTGGGGAAGGGGGCATCGTTTACTGTTTCCACGGAGTGATGTAAACCTCACAAGATACTTTGGGTCTTGTGTGTGGGAGCGTATGTATAAATAACTCGATTGGTAGCACATTCAGCAGGTCCACTACTATTAATCGCAGGGTGATTTATCCTTTTCACACAACGCGCCCCTTACTCTCGTTCCCTTGCCTATCAACCTCCTCTTTTCGTTTTTTTTTCGTGTGCACCGCACGCGCGGAAGTCCTTCTTTTGCATTACCGGGATGGGAAGGAAGGACGACGCCATTAAAAATTTAATATCGCTTAATTTTAGTAAAAGCAAGGCAACAGAGGCACTTAAGGAGGCTAATGGAGACTTTGACGTTGCCCTGAGAATTCTGCAGAACAAAAAAGTGAAAGAACAACAGGTTCCGGTGAAATCATTGGCAGAAAAGCCAAAGTTGAGCGGTAATGATGACCGCGTGGGTGACGGTGCTGAGGTGAAGCAAAGGAAACACCCGTGTATAGTGCAATACAAAAAATGCCAATATGGAAAGTTCTGTCGACTTCGTGACTACCCGGGTGATGTCTGCATCAACTACTTCAATGGTACTTGCTTGTATGGAAACTTCTGCAAGAGACGACACTATGTTGATGGAGTAGACATACGGGCCGACCAGCGTCCGGAGACAAGTAGTGGAATAGTTAAGCACCAGTCGGGCACCATCCGTATATCCAGGTCATGTGGCAATGGGGTGTTTGTTGGGGATGTGATACAGTGTGTTGACGAGGAATCGTCTTCCCAGTTTGCCGGTGCGGCTCCTGAGCCATGCCGCTTTAATCTCATCCAGGGCTCGGAACCTACGTATACGGATCCCAGAGCTCTAGATTGGCAGTCGCGTGCTACTTCCGTTATCGGTACCACCCCAACTCCATTCTTGGATGCAGTAAGGCAAAATGCGCAGAAACAGGCTTTCGAAGAGGTCGCACCAACCTCTCCCGTCCCACTTTCAGTAACTTCTAGGGCTATCTCAAGGAATAAACACCCCTGTATAGCGCAGCGCGGTTGCTGTAAATACGGAAAGAACTGCCTGCATGCAGAGAGGGACGCAGACGTTTGCGTGTTCTTTCTGAACGGAAGATGTGCGAGGGAAGGTTCCTGCAAGTACCGGCATGAAAGCGATGCGGAATATTTGAGACGTGTTCGACCTGATTTATGGGGTGGAGGCTGCGATGACGCTAGCCAAGGCGGCGAGAAGGTGTTGAAGGATGTGACAAGAGCGCGGTGGTGTCAAGCTGATGATGGGGAGGTTAAGGATGGGGAAAGATACCAACCAACCGGTGTTTCCCTCTCGGATTTTCTTCCGACCGCGCGTGTGGATGACGCACCCGAGGGCGGTACCCAGCGGGGGGAGCACGATGAAGATCCGATGGCACCTGACCAGAGCGGGGACAATGAGTTTACCTCGCTTCTGAGTTTGATTGAGGCGTTCCCAAGCGCCGAACCATATTTGTTGCTGCACGCCCTTCGCTGCGCTGACGGTGATCCCCATTACGCCGCCGACGTCATAAACCGAGTGAGTAATATTGATTCCACTGAGGATATCGATCTTTGCTTCCTAGCAAGCCGCTTGGAAGACGAGGATGAGGAGAAGGAGGCCGCAATCCGGGACAAACACGAGTGGTTTCTCACACTCTGCACGCTGTTTCCAGGCGTAGACACACCGTCGATTCAAGCGGTGTTGGATCGATGTGGAGGGGAATACGGAGAGGCCTACGACATTTTGCTTTGCCAAAGTGGTTCAGTAACAGCGAAGGCTTATGGGACCGCCTGGAGCGGTAAAGTTAAGGGAAGCGAAGAGGCTCGCGTGGAGAAGTTGTGCGGCATGTACCCGGGACTTCCCAAGGACGTGGTACAGAATGCCTTCGGGACTGCTGATGGCAATTTTCTCGTGGCAAGCGGTATATTGAATGATATGACCAAGGATATGTTGGTGGCGGGAGACGTTGTTGCTGATAGCCACCCCTGTCCGGCTCGCGGAAAGGTTGTTGTTACGACGAAGCGAACGTCCGAAGAAGATGAACCGAAGAAGGTGTCGTTCCAGTTTCCGGTGAGCAGTCCATCACGCGAGGAAGTAGAGGCGTTTTACAACAGTGTGAAGAACGAGGTACGAGAGTTTGGTGATTGGCGACGGGTGCGAGAGCAGGCGTATATCATCAACAGTTGTCGTATCCGCGTGCTCAAGCACGCTGCAGCGGCATACCGACGTGGTGACGGCGAAGCCGCCAAGACTCTTAGTCGTCATGGGAAAGAACTTGGTGCCCAGTATCAGCGTCTCAACCGCATTGCGATGGTCGCACTGGAGCGGGAGCGTCTGTATAGTAGCCCAGTCGTCACGCTTGACCTCCATGGCTTCCACGTTGAGGAGGCGATCGAGGTAGTGCGACGTCGTGTGAAGTTGTGCCAGCAGAAAGGTGTGAGTAACCTGCAAATTGTCACTGGCAGTGGCAAGCACAGCCGTGGCGGGAACTCTGCCCTTCACTCCGCAGTGCTGAAGCAGCTTCAGGAGGATACGCAACTAGACGGCATCGTTAAAATCGGGTCAATAAAACCTGCTTTTTTTGACGTTCAAATTGCACCGCGGCGTAAGTAACTGCCGCAAATATGGTATTACCAAGGACTTCACGCTTCATGGGACGGGGTCTCCTATAGGAGAAAATGGGGATTTACTTGATCTGTTTTTGTGCTGCCGCAGTGTTTGGCTCGGCGGAAAGAGGCTTCAATTGGAGGTCAACTAAGGGGTAAGGGTGTTATAGGGGGATGACTGGCGACTCTAACGCCGCCGACGGTAACTTGCACTCTGTCCAATAATAAAATTGATTCATTTTATTGTTTTTTATTGCTTTGCCGTGGTTGCCTGATTGTGTAGCTGTTTGGATTGAGCACTGTTGCTGGTGCGTAAAAAGGTTACCCTCTGCAGTGCCCAGAGGAGTGAAGAGGTGTTAGGATGTCCACCAGCAGCCGCGGTATTTTGATTGCCGGGTTGACGAACCGTGCTCGAACACAGATGGCGGAGGGTATTCTCCGTCGACTGACAGCGGGAACCATATTTATAAAGAGCGGCGGTGTGCATCACGAGTCAACCATACATCCGCTTGCAGTTAAAGTCATGAAAGATATCGGCATTGACATTAGCAAACAGTCTGTGACGTCACTCGAAGCTGCACGCAGGCAACAGAACACGTACGACGTATACATTAGCATTGACTGCAGTTACGAGCGGCGAACACTGGATAAATCGCAACCACCACGTGCGGAGGTTCGGCGTCGGGAGAGTTTCACCGTAGAATATGGAGACGACGGTAGTGGTCCCAGAGGCGGCGATGACCCGGTGCGTTACGACCCGCTACTAGTTCCGCGCACCCCATCTCACTGGAGTGTTGGTGTTGACGCAACCGACGTGCGGCGTCGCTGGCAGATATGGAGTCCCCGGGACCCCTCCATATTTCATGAAACCTCCACGCGGAAGTTTCAGGATCACTTATACGAAGGGGAGCCACTCTTCATGCAGTTACGACAATGCCCTTGGAGAACTCAGGCGAAAGTTTCTGAGCGATGGGAGATGGATGAAGTGGCAATACGATATCCTGTGGAGCGTCATAGCGCACATGAGCTTCGTTTTGTGCAGGCGCGCGAGCAGCTGTTGCAGAGGTCTTTCGATCTGCTCACAAAACTTGAGAAACATTATGGTGAAAGGCTCCTGCTTGACAGAGCGCTATTGGAGGAATTTATTTCATAGCGCCTCAGCCACATGTACACGCGTATATACATATTTATCACACACAAGTGCGTCTAGGCGTATCGAGCCGATATCGTTTTGCTTGAGTGGCAATCCTATTACTTCTTTCAGTAAATAATAAGACAAGCAATATGTGACACACGTTTTGCTGCCATACCGTGGTCGTGCTGGGCTCTAGCGACCTCCGCCCGATCGGGTGTCTTGTTTCCTCTCCCACGTTTAAGCATTTTCTTCATTTCACCACTTTTGTTAGCAACGTAAACATTGTTTAGTTTTTTGCCCTGGGCGGTTGAAGATTCGACAGCCAACAGTTTGTCACTTTCTGACGGCGCAGGCACAGGCACAGGTTACAGGGGCGAGGGGCGTGTGTCGTGTGTTGAGCCCTCTTTGTGCCGGTAGGTGAGAGCGAAGAGTATACACCAGCGGTTTTTAGGCGCGACGTAGTGCGCGATGTATAATGGCATCGCTCCGATCAACGTCAAAGGGACGGGCCTCAGTGGTTACGTGCAGCGTAGTAGGTCGGCGGTCACACAGCTGGCAAAATTCACTCCCGCTGAGTACACGGATGGTATGCTAACAACGGCGAAGGCGAATCCACTGGAGGCGTTGCGGTCGGCAAAGGAGAACAAAGAACTTTCAGGACAGCTGGAACATCACAGGTCCCTACGTGCCATCAAACTAAAGGTCCTTCTTTACCGCGAGGAGCGTGAGGCTGCTGGCGTACCACCTGATGTGATTAGCCGAGAGTGCGCAACACTTCATGGGTCGCTACTCCGTAATTACATGGAGGAGGCTCAAGAGGCAAGACGTTTGGGGGCAGCAGAGTTGGCACAAAAGACTGCGGAGAGATTCGCCTCCGCATTTCAAGTACGACCCGGCTCACTGGGGGATGCTTTCGACCGGCGTCATCGTGAGGTGGAAAGACAGGCCGCGGAAGGGGCTCGCAAAGAGGCGATAGAGCGGCGGATTGTGGAACGGGTGAAGCGTATCAAGGGAGAGTAAGGGGGTGGGGGAGGAATCGTACCAAGAATGTAGTGCGTGACTTTCTGGTTCTACTCAGTTCTTCACAAATATGTTGCATTAGCTCCTTGACTTGCACAGCATTTGTTAAGTGTGTTGCACGGGGGCGGATGTGTCCTCTTTTCCTTTCCTCTGTTGAATCGCTACCTCTTCTATATTTTTCTGCGCCACTATACTCTGGAAGTGTGCTCTAGGTAGAGGGTACCAAAAGAAGAGCGAACTTTGGAGAAAGTAGAGGAGGGTGGAACTATCACCACTGATATTCTAACAAAAGCTAAGCCCGTGTTCCCATCAAAACTGGAGCGGAGTGAGGGGGATAAGTGCGCAGTGAGTCACAAGGTTCAGTCACAAGTGGAATAACTGAGGGAGTGACGGGAAAGTGGGGGAAAGGCAAAGGATCAATAATTTTGTACTGTCCTGTAGTCTCGGGAAGGGGAGGGCGAGCGATAAGGGTGCGCCGTCCGCTGGTTCCTGTGTTTCATGCAGTTAGTTAAGAGTGAGGAGGCGGTTAAAACAGTGACAAATAACGAAATTGCGACGAAGAAAAAGCGTGCGAAGGTGCTAGTTGTGAATTGAGAAGAGGAAAGAAAAGGTCGAATTGGGGCGTGTTCAAGTCAAGATCAACTTAATAAGTCAGAAGTGTGGTAATATCTACAGCAAGAGGAGAAGTCAGAGTACGGTGGCAAAACTCTTAGTGAAATTAGCAGAACGGCGTGCTGTTGTTGATGGGAAGTTGTTGTGCGAAGAGCGACACTTCGGTTGACATCGATGATAGCGGCCGTGGAGTGGAACGGGATACTGAAGATGATAACAACGTATACATCCTCCAGTATCAGTCGCGTGGAGAGGTGCTGAAAATGCTTGAACTGGAACCAACACCTCACGAAGCAAGTGTGATGACACAGTCTCCCAGCTTACCAACGGATGGACCAGCGGCGGAGGAGTGCGCTGAGGCGGAGCTTTCTGACCCCCTTTCCTGTTCGTCGACAACTATCGTAACAGTACGGAGTGAGCGGAGGGCAGCCGATCGTTTTTCAGCCAACTCGCTGACCTGGACGTTGCCAGAGGTAAGTGCGACGACGGTGAGTACCCGCTTCGACCACGCACGAACGACATCGTTCATGGGGAGCGATGACGATTTCTCTTCAGTGGAGTGGAGCGCTAACTCTAGAAAAGATAGGCGGTTAATGCTGCTGCGGGACAGAGATCGAGCCGCGCAGCGTGATATGGTAATGAACGAGATGGATCAAAGGCGGTTCATTGCTGAACACGCCAACCGAGCACACCGGGCTATCCTGGTGACGTACATTAGGAACCGTCTCGAGATAGAGAGGAGGGTTTCGTACGAGGAGTTCCTCGTAGAACGAAATGCATTTCTTCTACATGAGTTGGAGGCGAGGGAACCGTTGGTGCGGCGCACTGTAGAGCTACAAGCACATTCAGAGCTCCTCAACAAAATGCAACAGCAGCGCTTGCTTCGGAACCGTGGTAAATGAGTCAGCGTTTTGGGGTGCGGGACACTTTGCCTCGGTGGGGGCTGAGGAAATGACTTGATCTTGCAATATGAAGCGGTGAAATCAGGTTGCGGGCTATTTTATCGCTTACTAACAGTTCTCGGATGTCTCCGTCGTCGTACCCACCTTAGGCAAACGGGGATCGCGTTTATTTTCCCTCCAAGGTCTCGGATGTGCGGGATGCAGGTTGTGGCGGTGGGGAGGGGAAGAGGGAGGAAGATCGTCTTCTCGTCATTAATTAATTTCCAGTTGCACTTCGTAGTGGGTGCCACTTGCTGTTGACTGTTTTAATGTTTGTTTGTTTCACTCCTCTTTTAGGAAATAATCCACGGTAGCGGTGACGTGTATATGCCCGTACATCTGACCCGAAGGGGGAAGTGGGGTGTCGCCTCAAAACGTAAACCGTTTTATATTTTCCTTTACTGCCACATGGGTGCATGTTGGTAGCGTTGCTTGACTGTAAGACGTGCCCATGTGCGTTTTCTCTCATTTTACCCCCTGACGGTTTACCCGTTTCGTCCGTGTGCTACACCCCCTTTTCTTTGTTTTGTGTTTGTTGCTTTCATTGTTGCTAACGCGTGCGGTTTATGTGTTTCTCAGTCAGTGGTAGAGCAGGCGGGATGGGCATATTACCACTGCACTTCTTCTATTTTAAAAGCCACGTGCAATCGGCACGAATGTGAGGGTTCTGCCGCAGCATATGCACTAGCGCTGTACAGGCCTTCCGTCCACGGAGAGAGAGAAGGTCTCCCTATTGATATCTGTTGCTCTCTCTCTCTCTTCCCTATTTCTGGGGAGGACCTAGAGAAGTTAGGATACTTCCACAGTGCATATTCAATCCCTATATTCCTTGATCATTGTTTTTCTTTTTTCTTTTTGCGTTCCTTCCTTCCCACTTATTCACTAGTGAAGTCTGTCTTCTCCGACCTCTGGTGGTGTTCTGTTTGTAAAAGATGAAGCCCCGCTCGAGCGGAAAGAGGGAAAAGAACAAGAGGGGAAAGCGAGCTGATAGAACGATGTGAGTAGTGTGTCACCGTAAAACGAGACAAACACACGACAGGGAGAAAATCGTGTCAATAGGGATGAACAAGAAGAAAACAAAAGATGTAACTTCACTTAATCGTTTATTTACCGGAACATTTTTTTAAATTGTACTATGTTGTAGTTGCTAAACCTGACATTATGCACTAAATTTCTCGTTTTTGTTTCTGTAGTCCTTCACTCTTATTATACTCCCTCTTTCTTCCTTTCGGACTCTCTTTTGTACCCTTCGTTATGTGATGGGGAAATAATTCTCTCCCATTCCTAATAGCTGAGCAGTAATGGCTTCGGTGAATATGGAGGACTGTATACAGAAGCCTGCGGTGTGTGTCACCGTGTTTGGCGAGTCGCATGAAGGGTTGTTACAGGGGATAGACAACAATTTCAACACCGTGTTAAAGCAATCCGTAGGAAACAAGGAAAATGAGCTGACCTTTGTGCGAGGCGAGTCTGTTGTGTACGTTGGTTTCAGCGATATAGCTGAGAGTACGGTGCCGGAAGGAAATGCTGGGTGTGGTAGTGTGGCTTCCACCACTTCTTAGCGGAGGTGCTGGCATCACGTTGCGCATGGCTAGGTTACGTTGTACCTGTCATGGCTTGCGTCCTTGGACCATGAAGTAAAAGGAGGGGTTGTGGGTTTCCGTTTTGGCCACTTACTTGGGTGTTGCGTTTTACAGCTTAAAACCGTGGCTTTAGCTTTATCTGCCGCTCCTTGTCTTTCGCCCGTTCTTTGCATTTATTTTTCTTCCCCCCCCCCGCTACATAACTTGTGTTAAATGCACACAAGTGCGATTCTCCGGTGTACTCGTCTGTGCTTGAAGTGTGGATATTGAGAATATTGCACTTTTATGGTTGGTATCCTCTTTTAACCTAACATTAGCAATGTCTTCGCTCCCCGGGGTGGCGAGGTATGAACGCATGACCACGCGCAACAAGATTCAGTTCTTCTGGTGGTCCATGCTTGTGATGGGTTTTGCCTATCAGTTCCTCCAAATGACCGTGCTGCGCGTTCAGCCAAAACGTGAGGAACAGATGTACAGCCATATCCGTGAACTCTACGGCGATCAGTTGCCACCAGAGCTTATCGAAATCGCGAAGCGGCAGCGCGAAGCACAGGACGCTTTGACACTGTCAAATATGATACGCACGCCAACACCTGGTGAGACGGCTGGGGCACTGCAGCACGCATTGGACCCGCGTCGTATCGCGCAGTTGCGGAGCCACAACGGGTATTAGGATACAGGAGGAAACGATCGGGCATCCGAATATTCTTGAGAGAAGTTGAGGGGTGAAGAAACTCGTGGTGGGACGCTCGCACCGTTGAGTATACTTCACTGGTTTGCCACTGTGCGGCAGGGCCCACTTGCGTACAGGAAATCACGGGGAAGGGGGCTCGGGGCGATGTTGTTACACTCGTCTTTGGTTAAACTAATTAGTTAGAACAGAGGTCAATGTGCACCAACCACCCAACACGTATATCTTTGTGCCTTTATAGCATTTGTTTCTTATTTAGGGAAGCGATTAACAGCTTCGTACAAACAGCGAACCCATTTAGTGAATAGGAACACGGGAGGTGTTGCAAGAGGAGTTGAAGTAAGCCGCTGATTGTATTTCGCGGCGATGCGCATTTTCGTACACGTACGGGAGAAAGTCATTAAGTTAGAGTGCGGTGATGGCACACAGAACGTAATATGGTTGGGCAACGCTGCCATGGTGCACTACGACTCTTCGTTTGGTCAGAAATATGGTTCCCCGAAGTACATACAAAAGGAGGGTGGCACCATGTGTGATCCGAATGCGCGTGTTTGTGATGTGTTGGACGATAACCAACATGTCTTCGCTGTGCTGGATAACATTGAGGAGGTTGTCACAGATGCGTAGTTCAATGTATGTTATTGCTCCCCCTTCAACACAACTTTTGAGTCCTCTTGTTTTAAGTGAGGACGAGCACATTGAGAGGGGATAGTTTTTTTTTGGGGGGGGAGGGAGGGGGTCTGCAGAGGCATATCCGTATGGATGTGTTTACACAACGGCGCGGCATTTGGGTGAATTGGGATGTAATCAGCGGTCATAAAACACCATATTTCCATTTAATGTTTCGGTTTGCAGTTGTTCTTGATTTGTCCGTTTCCACAGTTTTCTTTGAAGACTGTGTGTCGAGCGCAAACCCGGGGAAAGAGAAAAGGTGTTCATCCCTCGAATTTTCAGTGTGTTTCGCCCTAACCCCTTCCTTCCGCGTCAGTATCACTTGAATCTTCATTTTATTTGCATATTTGCTCTCGCACTGGCGTGCCGAACCCAGTATCGTACCCAGATGGGATATTCCCCTTTCCGCGCTTTTTTTTTTTGCAATCTCTATTCTCTACGTTTTCTTTTTGTTTTGGTTGTTGTTTTGCGCCCCCCGCACGTTGCCGCGCTAAAGCAGTTTCCGACTAGAAGATGGAGAGGAGTAATTCCCGGAGGAGGGTGTCACAGTCCGCTCCAAAGGGAGAAAATGAATGGAGCAAGGTGCCCCGATGCGTGCGCGAGGCTCTGGCCTCGGCCATTGTTGGCGCTCTACCGGGTGAATCACGACGTCGTTTGACTCCCAATAGGAATCCCTCAAGGGCGAAAGGCACGTGCGCGAACAAAATCGTAGTACCGCAGCTAACAGAAGAGTTTCTTCATCGGAGTGTTCAGACTTTTGAGGATGCGGCGGTCTTGCGTGCTGAGGCTGTGCGAAGTTACGCGCAATTCCACAACACTGTGGAGATGCTTCGGGAAGTGATGCGCAACCAGCTAGGCGCACTGTGGTATACGGCGCTTCAGTTGGATCCTGAGTTTGTGATTGACCTGCAGCAACAAAACGGACTAAGTGGGAGTGACCTGATTCCCAACGACGTGGTTATTGAGGGCGAGTCGCTTAAGCGGCTAGAAGGACTGGAGACGTTGCTACAGGAAATGAACAACAACATGGAGGTGTTACGTTCGAGCTCGGTACGTTTTGCCGCGTGTGTTCTATCAGATGAAGAGAAGTTGTCGATGGGGCTAGACCCACTGAGACTACCACGGGAAGACGTCTTGCGGTACGCCGTTGCGCCTAGCACCAGGCGCAATTCAAGTAGTCGTGGACGGCAAAGCAATAAAGACGACTCAAGCAACCATGGGCGTCGTAGCGCCTCGGCGCGGAGGCCAACTCTCAGGCCGGACGAAACAGAGGCGCGATTGAAGCGTTTTAGAGCATATGCTGCTCGACGGTAGGCCTTCCCTTCCCTTCCCTTCCCTTTCCTTTTTTTTTTTTGACGAAGTCATGCCACGTGCGTTCCAGCGGTGGAAATGGCACTGACGTTAGGAGCCGTTTGCAGCGGTAAACCAACTTTAAAGAGGCGAGGTTAGTATCTACCGTTCGTGGTGCCCGATGGGATATTTGTCTCCTCTCTGGGCTGCAGTTGAACTTGAGGGTTAGGGTTAGTGAGTTACGTTTCTTCTGTCGTAACCAACACAACACTTCTGGGATGTCCGTTTTGTTTCTTGATGTTTTGATTGGAAAAGGGAGAGTTTCTTGATAAAGCTGCCAACAGGGAACAAACTTCTGCGTGCATCGACTGTCTCATTGTTTTTGTATGAAGGGAAAGCGAAAATATATGTATGCATACATATATACACTCATAGATGCATGCTTGTGGATAGACAACCGCGCTCGTGTTTGAGTTTTAGGGCGCTCATGCTGTACCTGGGCCACCCGATTGGCGGGAGAATGGAGTTGGCGCCTCGACCGCACTGACTAATTATTGCTTATGCTTCAAATTCAGGATGCAGGTATTCTCTTTCTTTCAGCGATGATCACATTTATAAAAGTAGGACAACTGTTCTGTGATCTTTTGATCCTTTTTTTTTTTCACTGTGCATAACCTCATAGCAGCCGTTGTGGAGGTGCCCGCTTTAAAGGCGAAGGACAACGTCAAGGGACACTGAGGCCCAATAGAAAGACACAAGACAAAAAGTAGGGGGATAAAGGGTCGAGGCGTGGGTAAGGAAGTGGAAGAAAAATAGATAAAGAGACGCGAGAAGGCGAGTGAAAGGAAGGAGCAGGTCGCGTTCGCTGTACCCAGTGGTTGGTAACCGCCTTGCTGATGCATGTGGCCTCTCCCGAGGATATTAAACACGAGATCGAGGATGGCAGAGGTGAGTGGCGGTATGTACCACCGTGTGTGCGACAGGCATTGGCGCTTGTTCTTCCAACGACACCGAAAAGGTGTTCAAGGTCGCGGAGCGTTACGAGCGGCTGCTGTGCTCCTCGCATGCTTTTGCCACTGCGGGGGAGTGGTCCAAAGACAGATGTGATGGAGGCTGTGGAGGCAGCGCAGTTGGCGGAGCAGCCACTCGCGGTCGCTGGGAGGGAGCTGCTAAGTTCTTCCAAAGTTTTGGCGAAGCATCTCCCAAAGCAAAGGAGAATTCCTCCCGGCAAGCCTGTTGTCAGGGTGTGTTCAAGCTGTGGTGGACCTCTGCAGGAAACTGGGGCGCCTGGCAAGAGATGTGAAGAACGCCCCCGTAGTGGTCGCAAGGGGCGCAGTGCATCTTGTGTGTTGGACACACACTCCATGGGGGAGCGTACACAACTACCCGGTGATACCTCTTCAAGTGTTCCCGGGGTGACTCGCCGAACCTCCAGCGGTGAACAAACCAGTCGAAGAACCCACAATACCGCAGGCGTCGTCCAGCCAATTAACATGGAGGCCTCGAAAATCAAACGTGTGGAGTGCATTCGGCACCGTCGGGAGGTGACAGACGCCCTGTTGCATATGGTTGAGGCAGTGAAGATGCTGAGCAAGGAAGTGGATACAACGGTTGTGAAATCTGTTGCCGACGCCATGCGCCTTGATCCTCGACGAGCGAAAGACGTTCGAGGGGAGGTTACACCGGTTGCCTCTCCATCGGAAGAGCAACAGGAGGCACTAAAGGGACTGTCTAACTCCGTACGGTGGCTGACGAATGCGACGAACGAACTGGTGGCCGTTTTCCTAACCCCGGAGGAAAAGCGGTTTCTTGGTTTAAATACGCATAGACTCCAGACGCGTAAGGAACGATCAACTACGTACCAATACGCAAAAACATATCGTAGAAGGGACGGAGGCTTGCCGCCTCCTCCCCCTGGCGTTGGTGAAAATATTACAGGGGACTTGAAAGAGGGGCCTAGGGAAAACCAAGATGGTGAGGGAGATGCTGACGAAGAAGATGTCTCAGGGAAGGGCAAAAGCAGAGGAGAGGGCGTACAAAGAAGCGGAGGAGGCAAATCCGCTGAGGTTTCTTCTAAAGGGGCAGCAGGACAAACGGAATGTGGCGCGGGGGTCCGTTCCCCATCGGGCGCGGCTGCTGGTGCTGAAGATCACAACCCGGAAGTAGGGATGAAGGGCGGTTGCGTGGAAATGTCGAATAATACACAGCGCTCTTCCCAACTCTCAAGCGTGCAGGCTTCCAGGAGGGAGGAAAAGTTGTCTGAGGACAACCAAGTAAAGAAAAGACTTTCTGTGTCGACGCGTGGCACCGCTGAGGAGGTGTCGGCGAGCAACGCCCAGGGAAGTCCTGGGCAAGCGAAATTGTCTGTCGGTCGTGCTTCGGCATCGGACGTTGCAAACCCGTCCGTGAGCAGTACGGGAGCGATGAACTCTTTACCGAAGCGAAGAAAGGCCAGTGATTCTCAGTCCAGGGCCAGAGAGTCTATGGAATCGCTTACTGGCCAAGAACCCCCGGGTTCCGCCGTTTCCGGAGCGTCACTGGCGCAGGCGGAAACCACCGCCAGTGCTGGAGATTTGGCGAATAAGAACTTGAACAAATTCGCGGTTGCTAGTGACAGTGACAGTGATTCTGACTAGGCGCTGACGCTTCACCTAGTTAGCTTTCACTCGAACATGCTAAAAAACTTTCGTTCTTCTGAGGAAGGCTTTTTATACATCCATATATATATATATGTACTTGCGTCCGTCTCTGGTATGGAAAATGGCCAAAGGGCGGCAACATAGATTATTTTGTTTGTTGGTGAAGCTGTGTCTGCACCAAGATCCGCGGACCGGCACCCCAACGGTGTGGAATAAGAGAAAGTACGATTATATGCGATGAGTTTTACTTAAAATTAGGTAAATCCTTGCTTGACTAACTTGATTGTTCAAAAAGTTTTCTTCCCATCGTCACATGTATAGATGCGTCACTGTCACATGTCCTTCGCTTACTGTTTCTGCCCTTTTTCTGCCCATCGCTCTGCCTCATCTCAAGGTTACACACGCCTAATGAGGCGACTGAGCGGTTCGACGTGTCTTTTAACGGGAGTGACGCGCGCAGGGAGGTGGCTTCCCACGACAGCGCCATGTCTGTCACTCTGCTCCTTCTTAACGGCTTCCCGACGAAAGCAAAGCACCTCCGGCATTGGTGGTGACGTGCGCGACATCGAAGAAACGCACCCCGACTTCCAGCCGCGTCTTGTCAGTGCAGATCTTGCGGAGGACGAAATAGCAATGGTTAAGAAAGACATCGACGACACAATAAAATCGGAGGATGTTGTTACGTTTATAAAGGGCCTACCTGAGGCCCCCATGTGTGCCTATTCGAAGCGTATGATTGATGTGTTGGAGGCACTCGGACTAGAGTACACGTCTTTCGATGTACTCGCCCATCCGGTTGTACGCAGTTATGTGAAGGAGGTGAGCGAGTGGCCGACCATACCGCAATTGTTTATAAAAGCTGAATTTGTGGGGGGCTTGGATATTGTCACGAAGATGCTGGAGAGCGGTGACCTTAAAAAGATGCTGCGGGATAAGGGAATCACTTGTCGGGACCTGTAAGCTGCAGCTGGGGCAGGGAAGCAAAGGAGTGTATTGAATTGGATCGGAAGAACTGAAGGGAAAAAATACGGAGGCGAGCGTACGTGTAACAGTAGGAGAGGGAAATGAGGAAAAATGGGAGCGAATACACGCGGGGTGTGTAACAGAAAGCTACCCTTTCTGCATGGTATTATCAATACTTTTTCATCGGGATCCGTACATCTTCTCATCGTTGAAGGAACTGCCGTTTGCGCAGGCCTTGTTCGCGCTCCTCTCCATCAACTCAGCCGTACTGGTGGGTTGAAGTAACCGCATATTTCTCACGTGTGTAGCAATGTGTTGAGTCTGTTCCCACTTGAATGCGTCACGTGGCATCACGGTGGTTTTCCTTTGTGTGTGTGTGTCTCTCTCTCTCTCTCTCTCGACCTCCCCATCCGGTCTGAGCACTTGTACCCTCGGAGGGTTGCAGCAGAAAAGAGAAGCGCGGGAGGCAGTCATGAGCAACAAGGCATTCCTAACAACTAATTTAGTTGGTGGACTTGGAAACCAGCTTTTTCTTGTTGCCAATCTATTAGCCACGGCCCGTCGAAACGGTCTGACAGCTGTACTGCCGCGGATGAGCTTTAGCAGTAGCAACGAGCAACCAAGACCTGTGTACTGGCAATCAGTGTTTGCTAACCTTGAGTCGTACGGCGTAGGACATGATCTTCCAACAGGCGTCCCTGAAGTAATTGTGCCAGAGCAGCGGCCGGCTGCAGCCGTGACGCTTGATGCATCTAGGCAATGTGTGTATAACATGGTGGGTTTTTTTCAGTCAGAAACGTTCTTTGCCGATCATCCTGTCGTGAGCGAAGTGATATCTCCAGAGATGCGGAGGACGTCGATGAGGCACATGTGGGAAAACTACAACAACGGGTACAAGGATCCTAGCCTAGCGCACTATGTTGGACTGCACATTCGGCGTGGAGATTATCTACGTTTGCGTGATGTGTTTGAAATTCTGGAAGTGGACTACTATGATGCTGCTGTGCGGCAGCTTCTGGGTTGCGCTGTGCACCAGCGGTCTCCGGGTCATCGTAGTACACATCTCCTTGTGTTCTGCGAGGAGGAAGAAAGACGGTACGGCGCTTCGGTTGTTGGATATTTCCGAAGCAAATACGAGGGGTTGGAGGTTTCTCTTGTTTCTCCCGCCAAAGAGCATGTGAAGTTTCCTTGTGATGCTCAGATGCCCCGTGAGGTACTAGAGTTGTTGATGCTATCGAGTTGTGACGATGTTATCATGGCAAATTCATCGTGGTCCTGGTGGGCAGCGTATTTGAATAGCAGACCGGTGCGGCGCGTGGTGGCACCGTCCCGTTGGTTTGTTCAGCACCCTTACCCCCAGTCAAACCATATGTACTGTAACGACTGGATCCTCCTGTAGCGCTGCGTTTGTACGCCAGACACTAACAATACCACGCGGATGAGCAACGGAGGATATCACGTGAGATGCTGCGTTTGCCAAGGGTCTGCTCGCCGGTAGAAAGTGGCTGAATTTGCATCAAGTTCGGTCTGCCTACATCCACGATTCATCGTGAGATACTTTGTGCGAGGAAACGTTTATGTGGTTCAGTAGTAAGATAATGTGTGTGTGTGTGTGGGGGGGGGGGTTGTGTGGCCGTAACGATTTGCTCCTACATTAACTTTGCCCCGTTTTGCAATTATTTTGTGGGGAAAAGATTGGACGGACGCAAATGGCCTTATACTTAGTTAGTGTGTATGCCGCAATTTGTTTTACCTGTGTGTGTGTGTGTACTGTTATTTGCCTGTATTACTCTTCTTCCCTTCAGCTGCCTTCGCTCGGCGCCTTCCTTAGATATAATTCCAATGACACCTGCTGTAGTTTCGATGCGAGAGAAAAATAACGGCCTGCTCCTTTCCTTTGCGGTCACCGCGATGGGAGTCGCGTGTTTGGTAAAGCTCTACAAGCGCTGCTTTGTTCGTGTTCCTCCTCATTGTGTTACCGTGGTGTATGAGACTCGGAGGAACTCTGTTCTCGCATCGTCCATGGAGGAAGCAAATAATGAGCTTCCGCAAGTGTCACACTTCCGTCCATTGATGTATATAGTGAGTTTGCTGCTCTACAGGAGCAAAAAGTTAGTTATTGTGCCACCTACATCCTTCTTTAGCACCTTCACACTCCCGTGTAGCGTTCTTGATGAGTCAGGTGATGGAGAGGTGGTAGACTGCACGGTGGAGGACATTCACGTGACCGATGGGTCCGTGCGCATGGTCATGACAATTCGCTACTGCATTCCTGTCGATGAGTTGGAACGCTACCTCGCTGCAGTAGGGCCAACGGCGCCAAATGAGCGCATAGCCCTAGCTGCCGCAGGTGCTGCAAGGGCCAGGGGGGCCGAACTGTCCGTTGGCTTGATCATTAATAAATCCAAGCGCGATACCGCATTTTTAGAGCCCTTTCGGGCGCACCTCTCGTCCAAGTTGATGTCCGAGTCATGTGTGAAGGTGTTGGATGTCGTTGTAGAGGCTGCTGAGATCGCGGACCGGTCTTTGGGAGGATGATATGCTTGAGGATGCGTTCCTTCCTTTTTTGTGCATTTGTGGCCAAATTTAAGCGCAGAAAGTGGGAAGGTGAAATATTCGTGAGTTGTTGCGTTGTGGATGTGCTTTTCTTGTCATTCTAACTTATGTCATAACAAAGTCAATGCGCGCGCAAAGGGGAAAATGGGGTTATGCGGACCGGGCAGGGCAGTGGCGACGCAATCGTCAGCCAATCACAAACGATTTCGCATTTGGTGCAACGTGTTAGTTTGTGGGTAGGGAAATGCGTTAGCGATGACTCATACCGTACAAAATAGGGATGTTTTGCTTGGAGGGGAGAAACATATTGTCAGTTTTGCACCGTGTTACTTTGCTTACCGTTGATTCTCCTTCCATGAATACCCTGGTTTGTTCTCCCTCCGGGTGCACATGAACGCTCGCAGAGCCGGGAATTTCCTTAACTTGTAGGAGAGTGTTAATACTAGATTAATTAGTAACGGGAAGCTGTTTTCTACATCAGTGGCCACTGATATAGCCCCCGAGCAGGCACGTACGCCGTTATACGCTATTAGGGTAGAAATACACACTCGTACGGTAGTCCGTTTGAGATGGCCGCGTCGCAGGTAGAACTTGTTGCGAACCCCTCATCCGATGTCAGCACGTATCGCTGGGTCGTCGATACCGTTGGGCACCTCAACCGCAAGAATAAAATGACATCTCTCCCCTTCTGGATGCCGAACTACATAACGAAGAAGCACCAGTTCCGCCTCATACTTATTCGTGGCGTGGTTTTAAGGGAACATGCAAGGGACGACCCCATTGGGGTGATGCTCGAGCTAATCCCACCGCCCACCGGCACCGACGTCGCGTTCCCTGGTGGCTGTGTAGTGACCGCCAGTCTTGTGAATCGTGTGCATGATGATGGTACCCATAACATAGAGGCGACGGAAACCGTTGAAATTGCCCCCGATAACCTGCAAGTGTTCTTTCCGGAGCTCATCCCCGCCTCCGCCCTACAAGACCCTGAATTCGCGGAAGGAGAAGGTCCTACATTGCTCATTGAAGTGACGATTCAAACGGGTGTTAACGTAACTTTCGAAAGGGTGAATCAAACAGTGACCTCGGTGTGGTCAAGAATATCGAGTTCCGTGAGCAAACTGGTTGAGCGGGCGGCCCATGCCCTTGGTGAGACGCGGGAGGAATATGGTGTGTGTGAGGCAGCGCAGGGGCATCGCAAGTTACCCTGGGAAGATGTGCCAAAGGGATGGGAAGAAAAGGAGGATGAGTGGCGGCACCTTGTTACAAAGCTTATAGTTGAGGATGAAGGAACGTTTCGATACGGGCCAAACAGAGGGTTTTCCAAGGACGAACAAGCGCTGCTGGTTCAGTGCGGTCTCAACCAACGCTCCATCGCAGATGCCCGTGCCATCTTTGATTACAACCGTGATGTGCATGAAGGGCTTCTGGCTGTTCCGGAAATTCGACAACAGCGCTACAACCTCGTTCCGGGAAAGTTGAAAGATGAAGTTTTTTGGGCAAATTATTTTTGGAAGGTAGCTGTTCTCGGCTACTGCACCAATGACGAACAGGTTCGACTCCTTCTCACAGTGCTAAACGCACCTCCAGCAGTTCAACCGCGCGATATATCTTCCATCCGTTTGGTTGACGAGGAAACCGTTCTATTCCACGTAAGTGACGCACAAGAGGCAGCTGACATGCTCGTTGAATATCTCACTGATGATGCACCAGACGGTGACATGTTGCTTGAGGCGGCGGCTGAAGCATGCGAGGGGCATGCAAGACAATTGGAAGGCTACTTTAAGCGAACTGACCTGTCGGAGTCGACGCTCAAAGTTATAGGTGTTTTGTTGAAGCGATTACGGGACCGGCTCACAGCCTACAGGGAGCGAAATGTCAACCGAGGCCTACTGGGGGAAAATGGTGTTATGTTGCCCACCCGTGACTTGAGCAGGGAAAATTATGACTGCCAGGTGTTGGTAAAAAGTATTCAGCCTCACGAAGAGCATCTGGTAGCGCGGGCAAGCAGCCCCCTCAAGCAACCGCACAAGGAAGGTGAGGCCGACAAGCTCGAAGACATAGCTTCTTCCTCCATAGTTGAGTCGGTGGTTAAGGAGGCAGAAAGAATCGGTCATACTTTGGGTGTCAAGCAAACGGGTGCAACCATTGGTAACCAAAGTGGCGTCCGCGTAACCTCGGGACTGGAGTTTCCGAAAATGCCGTGGGAGGAGGAAGACGAGGTCGACGAGTGAAGCATGCGTGACGCATGCCGGCTTGTGGACGCTGATTGATGGACCTAACGGTGGGAAGACGGGGTCATCTTTACGTGTACCCGTTTATTCTTTTTTGCTTCCACAATGCTTGCATTCCATGGGTCTTTAGCGTGCCAATTTCTGCAAACCACTCAACAATATTTCCCAACGAGTGCTACGTATCATTCGTTTCGAATATGTTGGGTACGTCCAAAAGTATTCCCCCCTAGTTCTCCTATCCCCCACCCCACCCCGCGACTCTCAACTTGATCATCACCGCAATTGTTAACACGTAGATCGTCCCACAGGTATTGGTTGTGGTGATGGTGCTGGGAGAGTTGCAGCGAAGGAAGATGCAGAGAAACCTGCTCCGTCAAAAAGAAACAGGACTGATAGTTTGTGGCGAGTGTCCCTTGATCGTCTGTATCGCACTTAACACCATGCGCTCACGCTGCTCATTGCCCCTTTTCCAACACTTTCTTTGTTTCAATATAACTCAATTTCGCACGTGTGTGGTGGTAGAAGAATGCGACGCCTGGGCGTGTTTTGCCGTGGGCAGCGGAACTCTCCATTGCTTACGCGCGGCATCGCTACAGGTGGGCGCGTGACTAATGAGGACCGGCGCTGGTGGCTTGTACACCTTGAATGTGCGCCCGATGTAACGCCTGGCACCTTCATCGCATGGCTTGACTGCTGTGGAACTCATACGTGCAAGAAGCTAATCGAGCGAAATATATGGACCATTGAGCAGGTCGCCGCACTAGACTCTGATCAGGTCGATGAACTGAAGTATAGAGAAGGTTGCCTCAAGATGGATGTGGTGTGGGAGCACGCTCGTACAATTATTACACCGCTCCGACAACGCGAGGTTACTGGAGGTGTGGAATCGGAATTGCAGGGCCGAATCATGGAACTGCGCAAGAAGCGGGAGCTGGAGCGACGGCGAGAGGAGATTCTGAAGGAGCGTGCAAACGTCTCAGAGCAACGGGAAGAGACACTCAGGAAGTTGCGCGAGGCGATCGCAGCGAAGAAGGCTGCTATGCTTCAGAAAAAGCAGGCGGCGTCGGAGGCATATGGTGGAAGTAGCGACGGTGGCGCCAGGAAAGAGGGGGCTGAAGAGTAACCACCCTGCTGCGCATGTTTGGAGTTTGTGAATGGCTGGAAATTGTTATCTGTCGAAAGAGTACGCGTCTGGGTGTATCCTAATACACTTTCACAGTTTACAGCTGTGTGGAGTGGAGTGACCAGAAGAAGACTTTGCAAGAATAATGATGGGATGAGTGGAGGTGGGGTGTGGCGTCGATGCCTACCCCGGGGCAAACGTGTGACTCAATAATCGTATTAACTGCGTGCTATCATCATACGAGAGTTTACCATTTGACTGGAAGTGTGGGAGTTGGCGATTCCGCCGATGCTTTGGTACTACAGCAGGACTTGCATGATAAAATGTCCTTGAATCTGACGAAGCTAATGAACTATGTGAGGAATGACTATCACACCAAAGAAAACTAAGGCTGCGGGACACCGTAGGGGATTCAAGCGTTTCTTTTTAAATAACAATCTGAGATTTTGCCTCGCGCCGCTTCCCTTCTACCCATGTGTCTGACACGTAACGGACCCTGTGGTGGATTTTTACTGTAATGCTTTAGTTCTTTTATTCTGTGGGCGGGTTCTATTGAGCGTTAGCATTTATGAAACACTTCGTTTGTCGGGTGTGAACAAATGGTTCAGCGTCGAAAGCGGGCTGCTTCGATATGTGACAGGCAAGGAGGGGAGAAGATGCTCGGCCCTCCGTTGGTTACATGGGATGTTGTTGCAGCAGTTTGGTGTTTAAAAATATATGTTGCAGTCTCAAAATAACAAGGACATACGCACATATATGTATATTTATACGCAGCTACTTCACTTGTTTTGATCTATAGGTAGTTGGAAAAGATGGCAAAGTGGGAATTACAGCTGGTGAGTTTGCTCGAGCAGCACTCGCTTGGGCACCTCGCCGGGAAGTTCATGGATTCCGGTATTACTTGTGAAGAGTTCGTAGCCCTGCAGCACGAGCAGTACGGTGCGTATGGTGTTAGTAGCGATGAGGATACGGTGAATTTGTATCACGCCATAAAGAAGCTGCGCGGGGAGCCGGCTGTCGGTTCGGACTCGTTACAATCGGAGGAAGAGTCGCTTCTTGTGCCGCCCATATTACCCAGCACCTCGCTTCCGCCTCCGATGGAAGCAGCAACGGCGACAGGCGCGGTTGGCGACTCAGATGATATTCTAGACGAGAAAGTGAAAGAGCGTCAGTACACAACACGTGGCACCACGCTTCTGATGCGAACAGATGACAGCCGGGAGGTTAAACGGCGTAAAAGCCGCATCGTGGTTGCTGTGCGCAAGCGGCCCATCAGCCAGTGCGAGCAGCAGCGCGGATTCACGGACGTCATGACGACAAACGACTGTGATGAGCTCGTGCTCGCGGAGACGCGGCAAAAAGTTGACCTCACGCGGTATACCCATGCACATCGGTTCTTCTTTGATGAGGTGTTCGCCGAAACGGCGAGCAATACTGACGTATACAAACGCACGGCGGCAGCGCTTATTGACACGGTCTTCGAGGGTGGGTACGCAACGTGCTTTGCCTATGGGCAAACAGGTAGTGGAAAGACGCACACCATGCTCGGTACCGGTGGCGAGCCTGGCATCTATGCTCTTGCAGCAAAGGAAATGTTGGCCCGTCTTGATCCCACGAAGCAGATGTTCGTGTCTTTCTACGAAATATACAGCGGGAAGTTGTATGACTTGCTTAACGGCCGGCAGCCACTGCGGTGCCTGGAAGACGGGAAGCAAAACGTCAACATCTGCGGACTCACGGAACACCCGCAGAGCAACGTGAAGAGCATCATGCGCCTCATTGAAGAGGGGACTCGTATCCGAAGTAGTGGGACCACAGGTGCCAACGATACCAGCTCCCGCTCGCACGCAATTCTTGAGGTGAAGTTGCGCAACCGGGGGGACAAGGAGCTCTTCGGTAAGTTTACTTTTATTGATCTCGCTGGGAGTGAGCGTGGGGCGGACACGATGGACTGCGACAGACAAACACGGATTGAGGGAGCGCAGATCAACAAGAGCCTTCTAGCGCTCAAAGAATGTATTCGGTCCCTTGACTTGAACCACAAACATGTGCCGTTTCGAGGCTCAAAGTTGACGGAGGTATTGCGCGATTCATTTGTCGGGAACTGCCGCACCGTGATGATCGGTGCTGTCTCACCGACGAGCAACAGCTGTGAACACACTCTCAATACGTTGCGGTACGCTGATCGCGTGAAGGAGTTAAAGAAAAGCCGTAGTGAAAGAAAGCCGCTAGAGGAAAATGAGCAATCTGAGTTCATTATGGAAAAGAAACAGACATCACCAGCTGCCCGTTTATCTTCGCATGGACGACTCTCCATTTCCCCGCAAGGTTCCTTGAACTTGGGATGTGTCTCTACTCATCAAAATACAAGCAACAAAGGCAATTCTGTCAATACAAGTTCCCCCAGCTTGCCCAAGCGGCGTTCAGGTACCATGCGACCGAGTGGAATGTTGTGCGGGCGAAGCACCGAGCAGTTCATCAGCGAGAGTACATTCAAGCGATCACGCGAGGATGATGAAGGTAGGCAGACCCAGCAACAACAGCAGCAGCAGGGGAAAGAAGAAGCTGGGCGAAAGAGCATTGACCTCGACCTTGGCAGCCGGTATGATAAGGTAGTGGATGAGATTGTTCAGCTTGAACGTGAGTGCGTCAACACGCATCGTCTTTACCTTGATAAAGATATGGCACTGATAAAGGAGGAGTTCTCTCACATAATGTCGGTGGAGATGCCTGATTCTAACATCGACAGCTACGTGAATAACGTTCTAGATATACTTAGTGTGAAGCTGAAGGCAATTCATCACTTCCAGGGTCAAATGATGCGCCTGAGAGGATTACTTGACGAAGAAGAGAAACTTTGTCAGCGTCTCGAGCAAAACGGGATTTAGCACAGAAGCAGTGGGGGAGGGAAGAAAGGCAAACAAGAGAGGAACAGAAAATAAGAAAATACAGATATATTTATTTATTACTAGAGTCACAGCATGTCTCCCATGACCGTTTCTGCAGGAACTTAACTAAACTTGTGAGGGTCGACATTTGCCTGGAGGATGTGTGAGCGTTACGTTGCTTTGTTAGATTCACTCAACTTCTTTGCTTGGTGCAGTGTTGTTTTTTTTTTGTACATCACTTCCTGCCTCTTCCGTTTCGCTCACAGAGGGAAACAAAAATAAGCATCGGCTCAGGTATAGTTGAGTATACCCTCGCGCATTCCCCTCTATTCTTTCTAACTGATCACTTCGCTATTTTCCGTTTGAACGGCGTGCCGCGGCTTCCTCTTGATCTCTCCCTTCTTTGTCATCCCCCCCTTTTTTTGCGCGTGAGTGATTTGTTGACCGTGGTTTTTCCAACGGGGTGAGGGGAGGGAAATAATAAAGACGCCTTAGTGGTAAGATAATAATAATTGTCGTGGTGGCATCATCGGCAAATGCTTCGCATCAGCACCCCACGATTAGATGGCCCCATGGTAACCGGAGGCCCAGTTAAGGGTTTACAGGGTCGCATGCGTAGCCTAATTAAACCTAGCGTAGCGGAGCATGTTTTGCGGGACGTAGCGGTGGTACGTCAGCGTTTCGCAGAGTTGACAGACGCAGGCGTGGAGGATCCGGCTTCCACATACAAACCGTCGATTCCGCGTCCGTGGGTGAAGGCGCCTCTTTCTCGACTTTCCACCTCCGTTTCGAGGAGAGATTGGTTCCGCATCATGCAGTTCAACATCATGGCAGACGCTTGGAGTAACGGAGGCACTACAGTGGAGAGAACGACGCCTGTACACGGTGTCCTGCCGTGGGTCCCCGGTTTCACGCGACGCGGAACGGACCCTTGTGGGTTCTACCCGTACGACCATAGTGTGGATGAGGAGGTCCCGCCTTTTTTGCAAGAGGACATTAGGCGGGCCTACATTGTGAATGAGATTTGCTATTATGATCCCGATATTGTTTGCTTACAGGAGGTCAACAGATCTTTTTTTAACGAAACCTTTTCTAAATACATTCGGTATCGTGGTTACGGCACGTTGTATCAATCAAGTCGCGGATATAAGGTGCGGGCCCTGCGTAGAGGCGATGACCCAACGCTGCTGCGCCACAAAGGAAAAATCGAAGAGAGGGAGGACATTGGAAATGTGATCCTTTTCCACAAGGGACGCTTCGTACCCATTTTGATGCCGGGTAAAGATCTTGTGCAGCATTTACACTTTGCTCACATTGTTGCCATGCGGGATAGGGTCACCAACATGACACTGAATGTAGCATGCGCACAGTTTACCGCTGGAGATTCCGCTGAGGCATCGGAGATACGCCTGCACGAAGCAAGGCAGACAATGCAGATACTCGATGCTCTGAACCGAAACGACACAGATCGCTCACATATGAGTAATGTTATATGTGGGGACTTTAACAACGTTGAGGACGAAGAGCCGTGCGTGCAGTTTATGAGGGAGCGTTTGTTTTCCACATACGACGTGGTGGGCGGCCCGCGGTGGACCACCTGGTTTCATGAAGATGCCCAAAGTAATGCTCGGTATCAAAAGTATTATTTCTGCAACCGTGCTGGATACTTAGCCACTAATGCAGCAAAGCGAGCTGAGCAGGAAGTAGCGAAGTTTACGTGGTTACGAAATGGTGGTCTCAATGGTCGACGCCAAGATGTCAGCGGCGGCGATTCCGCTCCACCCGGGACAAGCAGTGCAACAATCTCATCACTCGATAAAGTGGTTGGTGCTAACGAACCTAACACTGCGGCGCGCACACTCGAGCGGGGTGGCACATGTGGAGATGTGTTGGTTGAACAAAAGCAGGCCCTGAAAGCAGATGGTATTATTAGGCGCACTCAAGACTTTGTGCTGTACGACCCCAAAACACTCGCACTTCACCAGGTTTTAGACGTCCCGGAGGATGAGCACATCGATAGTCAGCAGCTGCTCCCGTGCAGTGGCCATCCTTCGCATCACCTTCATCTAGTCGTTGATGTCTCCTTCACAGATGTTTGCCCCGACGTGGGGGAAATATCTATAAAGGATTGACGAAGCGAAGAAGGCAATGAGTCGTTGTTGAAGTTAGTAGAATGGAAGGGGCAGTTGCAGATGGAAGTGATAACGAAAAGCGTTCGCATGCCATAAGTCAGTTACATATGCATCAGTTTCAGTGCGGGGCTCGGGGGGGGGGGGAGGGCCACATTCACTGTTCATTTCGTTTTCATTACTGGTACTACCCACTCTCTTGGTGAAAAACGTTTCTCGTCCATACACCACCGACGGTGGACAAAAATAAGACTGCCCTTTTACTCGCTACAACCCTTTTCACATCTTTAAGTGAGCTAGGATAGGTACAAAGTGACCTAACAGCATAGTGATAATTCAATTTGTGTTTGCTGTTGGAGGAAAAAAAAAAATAATTTAAAGTGGAAAGGGGAAGGCACAGGCAAGGCAAGGCAAGCCTGAGGAGCTGCTGTCGAACAATGGCCCAGTGCTTTGGAAGTGATTATGTACTCGGCAAGGCGAAACCCTCAGATGAGGAACGATGGAACCTTCTCGAGCGCGTATATGCAGACTATGAGGAGATGAATGCTCAGCAGCAGGAGATTGCAGCGCGCAAGCGTGAGCTGGATATGGAGTTCTATGACGGCAACATTGAAAAGATTGAAGAGGCGCTTCACTTCAACGAGAATCGCCGTGGCTCTCGTGAAGGGGACTGGGACACGTACGAAAAGGTGGAGCATATCGTCAAGAAGTTTGTGTACTGTCGTGCTGGAAGGGTGTTCAAAGCTAGTGAAGTCCAGGAAGTCTTGGAGGAGCGCATCCGCCTATTGGGCGATATTGAAGCTTCACAGAAGCAGCGCATCACTGCCTTGGAAACAACGCTTAGCTCAGTTCAGAGCGAGTTGGCTGAGGCAACGCGACTTCTGTGCATGAGTGAGGCCCGAGCTAAGGCCCTCAAGGCGGAATGTGTGGCAAATACCATGAAAGCTAGGCAGCTGCAGCGCGTGTGCGACGGCCTTAGAGGCAGTGGGAAAAAAGACGAGAGCGAGGTGTTCAGAGACATGCGCCTCCTCATTGAGGCAAACAGACAAATGGAGAAGGATTGCCAGAAACTACGCGTCGCGTTGAACATGGGCCCTGTGAGCGCAAAGAAACAGAAGACTGTGAAAGCAGCGCAAAGAGTCCGCGCGCGGCCTGTGGTCGCCCACTCGATGTCGAATTCTCGCAACGGAAGCATGGTGGAAACACTCCTAACTCACACGGAAAAGGTGGGGGAGTTGAAGTCAGAAGAAACTCTAGAGGCAAACATTGAATCTAAGGCGGATGTGGTAACTGATGCTTCACAGAAGCAAACCAAGACTCTTCCTCAGCTCACGGCACTCACGGGAGATGCAGAGAAAAGTGTGTCAGCTGCCCAGTCCGCGGTGCGCGCAGACGACGGTGCCCCTGCTTCCGTGGAAAATAGTCTTGTTGTTTGCGGTGGTAATGGTCTTTGTGAAGTTTCGCTGGAAGGGAAGCATGGCGAAGAGACGCTTAAATTCATGTCTCAACCTAACATAACCGGGAGTTTTCCAGATCTTGATCAGTCGCAGCGGGATGTTTCCGTTTCCAGAACTATGAGCAGTAAGGCGATTTATAAACTTGAGCGTATTCAAGAGAGAGCGAGCACGTTGGTGGAGCAGGTACCTTTGTCTGATGCCCTCATGCGTGCGTTCATCAAATGTGAAAAGTTGCAGGAGCTAATGGAGTGGGAAGTTGGCAGGAGCATGGCAATGCTTGACTATGATGCAAATGTGTCCCACAAGCACGTAAGTTTCCACAGTGCGTGTGTGGGTGCCAGCAAAAAATTCTCACAGGACGCTTCTTGTGGGGAAGAGAGGGATATGTCCATGGTTTTTAGTGGGAGAGAAGTTGCCGGAATGCCCGGAGAGTCCCTGAACACCTCCAATTCACACCTAAGCCCGGCTGCTGGCGCTTCCAGGACCGCCGTGTTGCAAGGCTCCGGAGTCTCTCCAATGAGCACCTTGATTGGTAACCAGACTTCCTTCTTTACTACTACGCAGGATGCTACGCGCACGCTTACCTCCCTGTCAGGTGATTTGGGGCACCCATTGCACTCTCTTATGGGGCAAGTTTTGCCTAATGGTCTGCTAACCGCGTCCCAGAATAGTGGGTATACGGAGATGTCCTCCGCTGCGGCGAGAGAACTAGCTGAAACAGGCGGCGGAAACGTTGACTTCAACGACCCTGGAATGCCAATACAAGGAATGGAAACTTCTTACAAGAACGGGCTGTTGCCCCACCAAGCTGCGGTTGTGTTGTCGACTCGTAAGAATTTAGCTGTTGAAGATGTCGGCGGTTTGTCCACCCGCATCAGGACGGCAGCATTGAGTGGAAGTGATGTGAGCGGTGCGAGCGAAGGTGGGTGGAATCAGGTGGGAAGCCGCGAGGGATCTGAATGCTCCCAACTCGTGTATTCTTCTGAAGATGGTGATTCGGACAGCGAAACTCACCACCTCGGTCGCTGGGTGGATTCCCCCTCACAATTAAGTGATGAAGCTCCCTTCGAGGGAGTGGGAGTCGAAAACGCTAACACCAGGGCTAAAAAGTATTCAGCACGGGGAAGCGATAGGTCCAATATCTCTTTTGCGGGCTCCCGGAGAAGTGCCCACCGCAGCGCAGCTAGCCGCCTGACGAGTGCTGCCACCAAAGGGCGAACCCGTAATTCAACAGTCAGCTTGGCAACAGAGCAACGACTAAGCGCGAGGACCAAGAGGAGGGCTGCGAGGGGCGGGGTGAAGGTTAACAGTGCGTTTCGGGCCCTGAGTAAGGAGGTGTCCACGCTACGAGATGCATGCCATAATATGATCAACGAAATGAACGAGATGTTTGACGTAATGGGGAAATGTGTTGATGCCCTCGAAAAGCACTCGGGCACTGGCCAGCAAGTGGCGGCAACCCGCACAAAGCAGGCCTTATCAGCTGTTGTCAAGGAGGTAGTGAAGGGGGTGGCGGAGCAAGAGGTGTTGGACCGTCTCGGGAAACAAGGCATTGTTTTGGAGCGTCACCCAGAGTCTCCTAACTTAACTGATGAGCAGTGGATGCAGAATCGGTTGTACGATGCCATTATGAAATCAACAAGTGAACACGTTGACAGGGCCCTCGTGCAAAAGGGTGAACGCCCAAGCAAATCCCTTTGCGGTAGTCGTAGGTCATCCCTATCGGCACTCGACCAGAAGCAAGAAGGACAGGAACGGCAACGGGAACGGGAACGGCAACGTTGGCAGAAACAAGAAGAACAGTGTCAAGGACAGGACCGCTTGTGGAAACAGGGACGAGAGCAATGGCAAAGAGAAGGGAGAGGAGGTGGAGGAGGAGGACAGTGGTGGGAACGAGAAGAACACATGCACGCATCCGAGCCCGAGAATGTACAAAGGCGGTTAGCTGACTTGGGAAAAAGAAGGACCCCACGCCAGTCGGGCACTAACCAGGGCGATTCGCACTTCTTCTCCTACCCATTTAGGGGCGATAATGAGTTGGAGGATGGATCGTACACTCTTTGGCCATCTGATCCCACTCCGCCCACAGGTGTGGACACGGGGGTGTGGGAAGAGTCACTGGAAGCAATGCGTCGAGAAATGTGGAGACTCGCTGGCCACCCCTGCGTGGACTCTGGCGATGGAAACACAGAGCAGAATCCTCGGCCACTTCATGCGCATATGAGCAAAGGGGGTGGTGGGGGTGGGAGGGAGAGGTTTTCAAGCTGGACGGTTGCTGGTGATGCGATGTTTTGTGCCCCACTTGCCGAGGAGGGTGATAGGAAGTACCAACCCCCTGTGCCGTACAAGACCGGCCCAGGATTCTTGGTTCCGCGCTTAAGGTTAGGATGTGCGAGGCTCGGGGCCACGCACGGCGCGGTAAGGAGCAACTCCTGTGAGGAGATTTTGGAGTATCTAAGACGGCTTCAGCCACCGGAGTACTCCAGGGACCTCGCGTGTCTGACACCCAGAGTCTTCAGATACGATTTTGGAAGCACAGTTTCTGACGCTAGACGGAACGTGCGGGAGGGCGTCTCTCAGGTCAAACACCATCTGCAAAGTGCGTTGTTTAATCAGGGGTTCTCCAGCGAAATACTACCGTACGCAACTGCTGCGAGGCGCTTGCAGCATGGGGGAGCCCTGCCCACGTGGATGCGTGAGGCGGTGGTGATGCTCCGAAGGGAGGAAAAGGACCGAAACCAAAAGATGGCCAAACTTATCTTCCAGAAGGTGGCAACAAATATCCGTACAAGAAGTATATTGAAGCGCGTGTGTCGGGGATCTGCTTTCGCCGCCTATCTGGTTGTTATGTGGGAGAAATGGATGGGAGGGTGGGAGAAACGCTGCGAGGCGTTACGGCATACACAGAAGGAAAGTTTGGGGCGCGTTATGGACATGGTGGTGAATGGTTTTAATGTAGTGCCACAGCAGCTCCGCGGGCCACTTGAGACACAGGAGTCTCCGTGGGTAGACGCGAGGAGGACACTCAAAGGCGCGAGCAGCTACCACTTCAGAGATGCACGGATCCCCTCGAAGGACAAATGACGTGATTTGATGTGTACGCGTTTGCGGTGTGGACCTCAATCATGCGTCAGCAAACGTGCCCCGCCGGCGTTGGCAATATGTATTGGCTGCAACCCTCAGGTAGCATTCGCCAACTCACTCACCAACGTGAGTGTGCTTGTTTTTGTGTAACAAAAAGAGTATGTACATTTAGTTGAAGTTAGTAAACAGGAAGGGTGTGCGCGGAGTCTCATAGTGTAATTAGTAGTATGGCACACAAAAGCACTTTGGAAACGTGTGGGCGACGCACCCGTGTAAACAAGAAGTAACCGATTGCGGTTCCATGCGATGGCGGTAGGGTCGATATCATTATCAATACTATTTTTGTTTTTCGTTGTAGCTACGTCTATTCCCAATTTTCTGCTTCCCACCTTGTTTCCTCGCTGGTTTCTTTGCGCTTTGTGGTAGAGGGGAAAAGCTTCTCCCGGAGAATGGTTTTGCCACCCTTCCACTATACGCTCACCTTACTACTTCCAGTTTCTTACTGTTATTGTGTGCGCACGTGCTCGGTACCTTTGTCCCCTTTTCCCCTGTGTATCTATCTTTAATCGGTGCACAGTTGCGCCATCCCATCTTGTGGAATTCCCTCCCCTTTGAATTAAATGCAAGATGACAGTTAGCCTTCCATTGCTCTGCTTGGTGACTGCTGCCTTTTCATACGGTGGAAGAGCTTCACCGACGAATGAAGTTTTTCACCCCTTGGACTTACCCCTGGCCTTGTTGAAGGACTGCCAAGCACGTCCGTACGCCGTCAGGGCGTCGTCTGAAGCAGATTGCGTTACCCGATAACAGTGAAGCTCCTGATCAACAGGGCTGCTGTGCACGGAGGGGAATGGCTATGCCGGATGATGTGGCACCTGTGCTTTAGTGTGGTGGCACTGCTCTTGCAGTTTCTGGAGCTCAGCCACTTGCGAGTTAAGAGCCAATGTCGCTAAAAAGGGGCAGGTGACAGTAGGGTGGTCGACGCTCAACTTGTTGATGGTTGTAGGAAACCAAAAGGGTGGCTTTGGCGGCCTAACGGAAGTCCGAAACGCTTCGATGGGACCCGAGTGAAATACGCATTGGCAAGCGTCCAAGTTAGTGGGGAAGCCAAAACCGTCAACGAGGACATTGCACCCAACCCACCCACCCCCCCCCCCCCCGCGCTCTCCCACACAACCACACGTGCACGCATTGGGTGTCGCTCGTTTCGGATAGCGGCGCCCCTCTGTGTTTGATGGCGCGCGCTCTCGGGTGTTTGGGCGTCCTGGACAGTCACGCGCATACAAAGGATATGCACAATCCCTGACATTCCCATTGCGTTCTGAGGCGTTTTTCCAACTCGTTCCTTGTCCAACCCTTTCTACAAATTTTTTTCCCCGTCGCATGAGCAACCCACGTTAATCGCTGGAACGATACCGCATCACTGCCCGGGCGTATCACTGGGCGCCAAACGTTTATCCACCACGCGAGGTATGAGCTGTTCCGACTAAACTTCACATTATGTGTGTGTGTGTGTGTGTGTGTGTGTGTGTAGGGGGCGGCGACTCCTCATTATTTGCTCTATTCTGCACCAACCGCGTCTCTAATTCGGTTGATGCAGTTGCTCAGCCATCCCAGATATCATCCGAACCGTTTCGTTGCGCCAGAAGAAAAACCAAGCGGGAAATTTCTCTTGTCTCCGCGTCGCCTCCATATCTTTCCTAGCGGAAGGGGTATGAGAGAAAGCGTTGATACCGTGCGTGACGGCCCTCAAACTGCTGCGTTAAAATTGAAGTATTCACCGCTGATGCCTTTTGAATCGACAACTATATCACGGTATTAGTGCCGCACGGAGGGTGTTCCGGTTGTAGACCCGCCCCCGTAGCCGGGTAATTAGTTTCAATAAAAATTAGAGCAATAGAAAACATAATGCACTTATAGGGGCATATTCCTAACGAGCTGCACCGATCCCTTCTCCATATAGGGCGAAGGACGTTACCTTTTATACGTGTTGGTTCCGCCTTTAAAGAAAAGAGGGACGATGCGAATTTGTTGAACGTCTCTAACCCGGACCCCACCCTTTGCCTTGTATGCCGTTTCTCTTAGAGGCCTTTCAAGCACAATCTTCATTGCAGCCCTCCCTCCTCGGAAGTCACGTGGCAGCTTACCGATCCTTCTGCGTAACTCAGCCGTCTTTCTGCCTTATCAAATATGAAAGTTCCTCCACCGCTCGGCATATCCAATTCAGCAGAACCTTCTGTTCAGGTTTGGTGGTGGATGGCAACGGACACCTCTATTTTCCTCTTCGCACGGCGCATCTTCCCTCAGCCCACTCGAGGGATAGGGCCGTGCTTGCAACCCCGAAAACGATCCACACTAAGCTTTCCTTTTGCGGTAAGTCTTCCCCACTTTGTTACACTAACACTTGGCAGCATCCAACTCATTATGCATAGGGTAGTCCAGAAGGTCCGGCTTTTCTTATGACTTCACTGAATGTTTAATCGACGGCTTCCCATTTCAGGTAACATTCCACTCCCCTCTTGCAAACTACACCCCTAACGATGATCAGCTGAGCCAACTCAACCGCATCTTCCCCGCTCTCTCCACCCGTCACGCCTGTGATCATGTTGGTTACTTGCCGTCGTGACCCCACCGCATTCTTCCAAAAAAATGAGGGAAAATGTGGCGGTGCTCGATTCCCTGCATGATCGTTTCCCTGCCGCTCCGAGTCGGGGTGTACGCAGTGCTCGGGTTATTGAATCCCACACTGTCGAGAAAGGAGTTCTCAATTTAAGAAGCCTTGTCGGTAGTAGCCTTCTCTTTTTCGTTTTGAGGAAGTTTCGCTGTGGACACAAAAGTTTGACGGGTAAGCCCAGTGCTTTCGTTGTACATTTTTCTTTTACCTTGTTTTCAAATACCTTGACGCTCAGTTAGTATCGGGTTGCTGCCGCAAACAAATACTCTCTTTCCCTGTAAATTCCTCCGCGAAAAAAGGCTTTGTATGCTTCGAACCACTGGCAAGATGTTACTGAAGACGGGGCCTTAATGAACGATGGTCAGCCCCCGGGTGCACCATTGTCAGGTTGGTCATGGGAAACTAATACTGGAAGTCCGGCATTCTTTTAATGCAACTGCTGTTCACCCACAGTTGTAATCATCGTAGTTAAACCGAACAGCAATCTCCGCGGAAACTCGCTTGATAGCGACTCTTCTCGATATCCAGTTGCTGCTGCCAATGCTCGCCGTCCTTTTGGGAGTGAACTGTTGACGGATACCGTTACGTAAGAGACAACTCCAAATACTTAAATTCGTGGGCGGCAGCATGTGATCCAGCGAATCCAAAGCATGAGCTTGATGCACCAATGCGACTAGCACAAGCCGGCACTCCTCCAGCGCTTCGAGTTCCAAGCAGCTGCCGCAGGTGGCCGTTGTCTAAGGCTTCGGTTGTAGCCCATTTTCTTGCTCGCGTAGTTTGTTGTCTGAAAGGCAGTGGAGCCTTTGGCTGATAGTTCACTCCATCAACTTTCGCACCCGGTGGTGGTTGTTTCAGGCCAAAATTATGCTTTCTCAGTAGCTGGTGTGTTCACCATCAGAACTGGTATGACGATCCCACGTCCCTACTTTCCCCGAACTTTTCTACTCTGCAGACACCGGCCGCCCAACTACCCTGGAGACCACAGCCCGCCAACCCCAACTGCGTCAGCCGCTCACAGTGTGTGCCGCCCTCTCCCGCCGGAAATCCTTTCAGCTCCTCCAAATACTGCAACCGTCCCGCTTGGTAGATGGGGATGTCCCCCGGCACTGGACACCTGAGTTTTCGGAACTTCACGAAATGGTTGCGGGTTGATAACACTGAGTAAGCAGGGGACGGTTACCAGCACACGCAGGTAGCTGCTTGAATGGGCAGAAACAAAGCAGTGACCGTTCTGCGCTCATGGCTCAGGCCGTCAGATTAGTAGACTGGCATATGATGGCGAAGGCGCATGCACCCAGACCGCTCAGAACTATGCCGATGCTTCGAGTGGATCAGGCCACCATCACGGATTGAGGACGAGCCGAGCACTTCGCTGACCTCTGCTCGATGCCGGAACTCTGACATCCTGGCTCACACCCTCCAACGTCGACTAGGAAGAAAGCTAACGAATACTAACTGACCGCGACGGCGGGGCCCAAGAGTGTCCCGAAACTGTCACCAAGCGACTCAGCAACCGGACCCGACTATGTGCACGACGAGGCACTGCAACACCTCGGTAGCACAGCGCAGAATGTTGTTCTGAGGCTATTCAATGAGAGCCTACGAACGGGAGTCGTGCCGCCTGCATGGAAGACTGGTGTTATCATCCCCATCCTGAAGGCCGGAAAAAAGGCGGAGGACCTCGAATCTTACAGGCCTGTGACGCTCACGAGCTGTCTCTGCAAAGTCATGGAGCGCATAATTGCCGCGAGGCCTAGAGACACTGTTGAGTCCCAGCTGACGCCGCAGCAATCAGGCTTTCGCCCCGGATGCTCAACGCTCGAACAACTCCTGCACGTCCGCGCTGCCCTCTGCCGTCCCACGCACCAATCACGTACGGGTGCTGTATTCGTTGACTACGAGAAGGCATTTGATACAGTAGACCACGACAAAATTGCGAGGGGAATGCGCAGAACGAAGGTATCAACCCACATTGTGAAGTGGTGCGTATCATTTCTGAGTAAACGAACTGGCAGAGTGAGATTCAAGGAGAAGCTTTCCAGAAGCAGAACATTTGAGCGAGGAGTGCCACAGGCAACTTTTCTTGGCCCAATCATGTTCATTATTGTCATGAGCTCGTTGAGCCAACGCCTTGCAGAAGTGCCGTTACTGCAGCACGGATTCTTTGCAGACGACCTGACGATACTTGCGAGGCACACAGAGAGGGATGTCATGAACCACACACTGCAATGCGGCCTAAACGTGGTGTTACAGTGGTCAAAAGAGTACTTTATGTCTGTCAACGTAGCGAAAACAAAGTGCACACTCTTCAGGTGTATAGAGCGCCACACCCTTACATTACAACTGGACGGCGAAAGAATAGGAGCTGACAGGACACCGAAGCTTCTAGGAGTAACATTCCAGTGTCTGCAGGGGATGGCAACACATGCGGCCGAAACGAGACGCAAGATGGACTTCCGACTACTGCAGATAGCAGCCATCTCAGCTTCTACATGGGGGCCAAGACGACAAGTACTGAGAGCTTTTTATGTAGCACTCGTACAGGCACACACCATATGTGGCATTGAGGTATGGTACTGGAACGCTTCGGAACGAAGTCGCGACCTCCTTGCAGCAGCATAACACAAAGCCAGTCGAATCATAGCTGGCATACCGCATGGAACGCGCAAAGAGGACTCTCTGCTGGAAGCAAACCTCCTGCCACTCAAGACGACCACTCTTGTGCGCAGCATGAAATTCATGCTGATGTGTGAGTCACGAGGCGGATGTTTGCGGCGCAGTGCTGAGGAAGTATACCACAGCAAACACCCAGTCAGAGTCCTACATTCCCGCATCATACGGTCCTACCCCCACCTCCACATTGAGCCACGCGAGCACCCACTAGAGACATCGACGCTCCGCCACAGCTGCCGACCGATATTTCACACGCAGATAAAGCCTGTGTGCGCTGATGACCCTGACGATGTCAAAAAGGAAGCTTCCGAGAAATGGGCAGAAGGCGGTTCGTACAAGTGGGCGCGCACTATGAGGTGTGGGCCGGTGGGTTTGTGTTTGTTTGTGAGGAGTCTTTTGCAGCCGCGATATTAAACGCTAAAAAGAACTCATGTTTAGGACATGGAGGGGGAGAGGCTCGCTTGCGAACAGTTGCAGTACGGTATCTCTCCCGCTTGAATTGCGCCCGTGGAAAGTGATAGAGATTTTCCCAAAGTGCAAGAGGACGCCGAGCAGACCGTCGATTTTTAGGGACCCTCCTTCTCCCTTTACCGTGCTAGAAAGAGACCCACTGATTATTATCAACACGCTCCTGCGAGAACTATGGCGGCTGAGCGCAAAAATGCGGGCGCAGGAGGGTGAGCATTGGGCTGCAGTTCGTATTTACCAACCGTGTCGTGACGCAGAATGGCGCGTGCGGCGAACTTTTGGACATCGATTACAATACGCCCACGCCGAGCGAGGAGTGGATTCCGGATATTGTGGTTTACGTGAAACGCCTGTTATTTTCTTAGGAGGGACATGCAGATGCGCCCCGGTTCTGGATCGCCGGAACGCAACTCCCAAGAAAACTCGAGGGAGCGGTGACTCAAGAGGAAGAGACAGCGTTGTCGCGTTTCCGTGTTGGCGCTATCTCTTGACATTATGGATGTTTGGTACCCGAAATAAACCCACAAGTGACTCCACAACGCCACAGGTGTGATCCACAGCTTCCCTTCAGACTATCCAATACTCCAGCCGCCAAATTGCCCACGGCTTCGAAGCCATAAAGCATTTCGCACATGATTGGTCCTGTTAAGTACACTGAATGTGGCAGATTGTACCGGTGTCGGGTGAGCGGTTTTGCACACACGGTCAACAAGCGCAACTTTGTACGAACGGAAGGCCTCCAGAGGATAATATGCGGCGACGCCCCACAACTGGTGGATGCGCCTCCAAATTCCTCATTAACGGAAGTTTCACTAACGACTGCAAACGCTTGACGACCCGCGACACGGAAAACGAAGGAAGTGAGGATGTTCCGTGCGACGTTTGTGAATTCCTACTCGCAGCTGGGGGCCGCCCGCCGCTCAGACGGCAGCTGACACACGGCATAGGCGCTGGCAGCTGTGCATGAAGAAGCGACGGGACGAGGACGAAGCACAAAGGGAAGGTAACCGTGAGTCGGTCGACCGTGCTACGCGGCAGTGCGTTTGTGCTGTGAGTTTGCGGCGAGTTGTGTCCGACGCACTAGTTTCCCAGGACCTTGCGATCGTCCGTGGGAAATAGGAGAGGGTTGAAGTGTGTCCCTATGGGGAATGGTGGCGTCTGCTAGTTTTTGTCTTCCTTTTACTGCGTTATAGTGTCAGTCTGAGGTGGTGACCATCCCCATCAGGCATCTGTTTGGTTACCGGTTGCACAGCCTTGGCACTAAGGGTGCTGCGGGGGTATTTCCATCTCTTTAATCTTACTTGTATGACTCGAGGCTTTGACTTCTTTCTTTTTGTCGTTTCATCTGTGATTGAATCTTTGCCGAGACAAAAGGTGCGTGTTCCAACGATCATCAACCACGGCGTTGCGCGGTGACTTGTTCAGTCGTTGTCCGGGAGGGGGGGGGTGTCGGCGCGCGTGGTGTTGTGCTTTTGCACTTCTTCTTGCTCAGAGGACAAGACGTAGCTTTTGACCTATGTGCTCTGCACGTCAGCGGGTGGTTCTCTGATTTGACTGGGGGCATATTGGTGGTACTTCCCCTCATGAGGCGCTTCCGGAGAATTTGAAGCACCAATGGTTGTGAGATGGTTTAGTGGTAATAGTTATAATTTTCTTTTGTGTTCTTGTCACCGGTCAGTTCCGTTAGTGAGGAGTAGTTGCGCTCGTACAGACCCGTTGGTAATTGTTGTGAATTTGGTGCTCAGGGCTCCATGCGGCACTGGGGGCGAGGGCTCGTCATTCAGAGGATGTCGTATACTAAAGGGCAGGCAACGCTGTGCGAGATCACAATCGTTTTAGCGATTCTTGTTGGAAGTATTTATGGAGTCTTATGACACTGGGTATGGCTGGTATCATTCTGTGTTACCCTGTAGCCTACTGGTCGTTCATCATGGCCTACCTTGTTGCCGTAGGCAGTACTATAAAACGTGATCAAAAGGTTGCTGCTGCAGCTGGTTGTTTTATGTGGACGGAGTGTGCCGCATAGTTTGAATAGCAACGTTTTATATCGCTTCGTTCAGCTTACACTCTTATTTTTTTTCGATGACTAAATAACGGTCTATCGGGGTATCCACTTAGTAGTTCATATATGTCGTACTACGCATATATTCATTTTTTAAATAAAAAACTGCGTCTAATATCGTTGAATTCCATGTTCTCTTTTAGTTCTTTGACTATATCGGGGAGAGTTTCACTTGTGGTTCGGTGCATGTGTGCCCCCTTAATAATTAGTAGTGATTTTTAAAAAATATTGACTCTGTCTCACTCTTCTTCTATCTCTGTATGTGACCCTTTAATGTGTTTCTTGTCCCTGCATTTCCGGGTAGTTTTCATCATAGTTATTTAAACTTTATATTTTCGTTTCATTAATCTAATCAGCTGAAAATTAAACCTTGTTTTTTAAAGGGGTGTAGACAAATCAACTGTGAATTTATTCATTTATTGGGGCAACCGATGCCTACTCCTCGGGAAACTGTCGTTGCCTTTTTGACACAGGCATGCTGTGGGACCATCGTGGCGCTTCACCGCATGGGCGGTATGGAGGTGATGTTGTATAAAGAGCAACTTGTTGTTATGCTTACGAGGTACTTTAATAGCTGCTGGAATTCTCTCCTTAGCGGAGATGATCCGTATGTTGTTGAGTCGTTTAATATGATGAAACATGATAATCCTGGGTGCGTTATGAGGTATCTCTTTTCCGTCGGGACGTCCGTACTTCCCGACGAACCCCCCCAGGAAATAGCTCGCTATTCTCCCGAAGACACTGACGACCTTGAAGCAGCGCGTGTGACAATTTCTGAGACGCTGCAACAGCTTCTCGCTGAACGGATAGCCGTCGATCCATTTCAACATTCCTGTGAGGGTTTATCATTGAGTGCGGAGCGGACGGCGTGGAGTGAAAAAGGTTGTCCACCGCAAAATTTCTTTGAAATTTCGTGATGACGGGATTTCTCATCGTCGTTTCCCTTTTGCTACACTTCCTTTTGTTGGCGCTCTCGTATTTGTTTTCTTTGGGGAGGGGGGGGGGGATGGATGACAGGTAAAAACGTATGTCGTGACAGCGAAGTTTTTTTTTTTATTAATTGTTGAAGTGTATATTTTTCCTCTTGCTTTTCTCCAATGTTTAAAGCTACTTTTTTTTTTTTTACTATGTCTCTTCAACTGTTCCTCAGGGTGTGGCGTAGGAGACCACCGTATGCGGGCGTCGTTTGGTTCTATTACTGTAGCCGAGCTGATCGCTGCGGTATATAGTTTACTGTGTTGTCGGCACTTTTTACTACATTCGATTGGTTTTATTTAGGTAGAATAGAGGTAAAATCGACCAATCTGTATGTTTCCGTTTTACTCATGCGACCAGGGTAAAGGTGCACACGAGGTGCAAAGCCCACCAGGTGATACCATAAGCTCGATCCGTTTCTCCCCTGCAGGATGTCCGCTGTTGCTTGTAGGCGCAACATCATGGGACAAAAGTTGTCGTGTATGGCAGGTTGATAATTCGTCCAGAAGCGCAGCCATTAGTTCCAAACCGTTAAGCCTTGCAGAAAGTGGCGCCCCAATTTTGGATATGTCGTTTTCGGAAGATGGCAGGGTGTTCTTTGGTGGGTGTGACAAGAGCGCAACGATGTGGAATCTAACGACTGGTCAAAAAACCGTTGTCGCATCCCACGACCTTCCGATTAGTTGCCTGTCCTACGTGTTGTCACCAACCGGAGGTGACATGTTAATAACAGGAAGCTGGGATGGTAAGTTACGATACTGGGACATGAAGCAGCCGCGACCTGTTAAGGAGGATTTACTTGGTGAGCCGATATTTGCACTTGATGCGCAAAGATCGTTTCCTATGGCCGCATGCGTCACCGGACGCAAAGTGCACGTTTTTAACATGCAGTTTATGTCGAAGGTGATGGAACTGGACCCCCCCAAAATGATGAAGTTCAGTTTACGATGTGTTGCTTGTTCACCTCAGCATGATGGGGTTGCCGTTGGGAGCTCGGAGGGGAGGGTATCGTTCATTCCTTTGAGACAAGAAAGTGGCTGCACATTTAAAGCTCATGTCGTTGAAGAGAACAATGTTTTCTATATGCACCAAACGAATTTCTGCTCGATAGATTCGAAGACCGGACGAATGATAACTGGTGGTGGGGATGGTCGCATTGCCGTCTGGGATTATAAAAAGAGGTGCAACGTATGCTATGAAAATGATCCGAAGTTGCCAAACAGGAATAACTCGATTTCTGCCGGAGACATTAGTGCCGACTGCTCTTTGCTTGCGTACGCACGTAGCTATGATTGGGCAATGGGAAAGACGCGCGCGATTACGAACGAGCCTCATACAATACACATAAGATCTGCTAATCCTACACAGCTGAAAGCAAGATAGTTATTCTATTTTTCGAAGAATTTGAAGCACCAATGGTTGTGAGATGGTTTAGTGGTAATAGTTATAATTTTCTTTTGTGTTCTTGTCACCGGTCAGTTCCGTTAGTGAGGAGTAGTTGCGCTCGTACAGACCCGTTGGTAATTGTTGTGAATTTGGTGCTCAGGGCTCCATGCGGCACTGGGGGCGAGGGCTCGTCATTCAGAGGATGTCGTATACTAAAGGGCAGGCAACGCTGTGCGAGATCACAATCGTTTTAGCGATTCTTGTTGGAAGTATTTATGGAGTCTTATGACACTGGGTATGGCTGGTATCATTCTGTGTTACCCTGTAGCCTACTGGTCGTTCATCATGGCCTACCTTGTTGCCGTAGGCAGTACTAAATTTAAAAGAATTCCTTCGGCTGATAATATACTGAATCTTTTTGCTGTTCAGTTTATTTTGCACTGTCTCTCATTTTGGTGCGGCGCGGCGTATGCTTCACTGTTATGAATCATGTCTTTTCCTGTTTTTTGCAATATTTTTCGACATCGTTTGTGCCGTTGTTGGGTACAGGTTTTAGGTGTTAATCCGTTGCTGAGTAAATTTGGTTCTTAAATTTCGATTACTACGACAAGTAGCTGAGCGATGAGTGAGTCTAGTGCGACCGAAAAGCATGTATATGGATATGAACTTTACAGTAAAAATGTTCACCAATATCCATCTATTACTGATGTTAAAACCGTAAAGGGTGCAATCGCAGGAAACATTCATGACTACCTCAATCATTTGGGTGCATTTGAAGGGAATGCGCGTCGAGAGCGTGGGGAGGTATTGGCGTATTCGCTTTTGGCTGGTGCCCTCTCTCTGGCCTGCGTGATATATTTCGCCAAAGACGTGTTACTGCCTTACAAGTTGCTTACATTATCTCTCATTGGGGTTACAGGTGCTGCCACCCTGTGTGCTTACGTTTGTGACTGCAGACAGAAATCGGACAATATTGCCTTCCTGGCCACGTGCTCAGCTTCTACCGAGGCGAAGGACTACCTTCGTACCTTAAAAGGGCATCGGGTTTGCATTCGCTTGGGTGAGGTACCCAACTCGTCAGCGCTTACCATGGAAGCGCAGGTGGTTGGGCCTCCTTGTTTCTTCGGCGCTCCAGAAGTGCACTCATCATCGTCGAAGGTGGTGCCATACGGACGTTACTTCACTAAAAGCGGGTACTTTTTCCCTCCTCCGCTCATGAATGACGTGGATAATCTTCTAAGCTCATTAAAGACCTCGACCTCAAAAAAGAAACGGCAATCCTAACACCGCAGATGCCTTCTAAACAATACAAAAACCGATTGCATCATATCTACGTTCCTTCTAATTTCTTGTGTTGTTTTTCTCTGCTTGGGATGCGGCGCGAGTCAAGAAGCTAGCGCCCGTGCACCCCTCTCCTACCCAACAATGCACATATCGTGTACCCCATTCATTTCACTAGCTCAACAAACTACAAGGGAGGTGCCTAGGGCATAAACAAAACTCTACTACGCAAGAGCGCGGAGAAGCTGATCAGGAAAATGGTGTCTGCAACGGCAGTTCGTCGTTTTGGTTACGTTGGTGCGGCAGCAAACTGGCTTATACCCCTTGCTGCCATTGTTAATCTTCCTACGCGCAAACCCAGTGAGATTGACCCTCTGATGACCGGTGTTTTGGGAACGTACAGCGCAGTGTTTGTTCGATGGTCGATAGCCATCTCGCCACCAAATTATCCCTTGTTTTTATGTCACGCGACGAACTGCGTGGTGCAGGCCGCAACCCTTGTCCGAAAGGCAGTGTGAATATAGGGTGTGCTGACTTGCGTAGTGAACACCGACGGTTCTTTCACTATATAAACCTCTAGGAATATAAGTTATCGTTTACATCCCTTTGTTGGAGCGACTCCCCCGTGAGAGGCAAAAGAGTGCATAAAGTCAGGAGACAGTGTGACGAATATTGAGTGAGATGAGTGTCTATATCCGACTTTCAGTGTTCCCTACCCATGCATGATTAAGACCGTAGCATCTGAGCATCTACCGTTATTAACTATGTGAAGACGGTTTGACGTATCCTTTGAGTGAAGCAAAAAGAAAAAAAAGAATCCCCCTTCTTACTTTAATGGCGGTGGCCTGCTCCAGCCGAGTGACTGGCTGTTCTCGGTTGAGTTACCTTTAAATGTTGTTTCCCCCCTTTATGCTAGTTGAAGTTGTGTACCGCAGATTTTTTGTAACTCACTGAAGGCTAAGGGAGTGACAACAGGGGAAACAGGTAAATATTCAACGTTGTCGGGTGGGGCTCCTGTATTATGTTACTGTCTGTAAGGACACTGGCGAAGATGCTTGTTTCATGAAATGGGTGGTGATATTGCAACGATCGGATGTTAGGCTGCTGAAGAGATTTGTCATTGCCGGAGGGGGGCGGCCTGGAAATTTTGTGCATGACATTTTTTGTGAGTTACCCTGACATTTTGTCGCTAATGTGACGTGTGATTGTGCATTCCAGCGTGTAAATGTCAACGTGTATTTAGTCGCCGCTCGTTTTGCTAGACGGCAGCGCTGCATAGCTGCTTGCGCTAACGTCGAACATATTCCCATTTGAAGGTAGTTTGCGGTGTCGAAGAGAAAAGTGTCTCTACCACTGGATCTGCTTTTGCCACGTGTGTTTGTGAATAATGAACGCGGCACTCTTCAGAAAGAAAAGTATTAAGCTGCTTCTACGTTCTGTTGTTTTTGACCCTGTTTGTTCGGAGGGGTGAAGTATGGGGCATACGGAGTGATGATTGGCTGTTATGCAACGTTTTGTGAACTGTTGAGAGGGCATGTTCCTGTTACTTGGACTTTTCTTTAGCACTTTATCCTTGGGAGGGGTTTGCCAACCGCGTGCCTCTGGTCTTCAGCCGTGCATTTCTTTCCTCTTTCTTCAGCCTCATCGTTGTAGGGCGCTGACCAGGCAATATACAACTTTTAGGGAATTTTGCTCCAAGTAAAGATTGAATATTGTGGAAAGAGGTTTTAGCTGACCCACAATGACCTGCGTAAAAGAGTTGTTGCAGCTTCCAACGGACGAGGTGCGCGCTTGTGTGTTTCCCCTTTCTGATGTAGAGGTTACTTTAGTCCTCTGTGAATTGGGAAAACTTCTGCAGAGATGGCTTTACGCCACGCGCTACAAGTTGGTTTCCTCATTCGAGGTATTTCTTCATTTATTTGTGCACGTAGCGGACAGAGAACCGAAAAGGATAGCCAACGCTTTCCTCGGTTCATGTAAAGAGGGCCAGCACCTGTCGTTGCTCGCAGATGTATGTGAAACCCTCTTCTCACCATCCCGGATTTCCCTTCTTGCTGAAGTGGACGTAGAGCTTTTCTTAACATTCTTAAAGTTCCTCTGTGACATTCCTGTATTGAAGGATCGGCTCGGTAATGTTCTGGTGAAGATTCTCCTGGAATTCCTCTCCGCTGCGGTGGAGCGCGATGGGGACTACCGTCAACCCCGAGCATGTGCAAGCGTGCTCATCACCCTCACACGTGGGTCAAAGGCAAACAAAGATCGTATGAAGGTGGAGTGCGACCGTTTGGGGGAGGCCCTTGAAAAAACAACTGATGTCTATCTGCGACTTCAGTGTGTTGAGTTGCTGTTTCGACTTCACGTACACGACGGAACAGTTTTAGCTACTTCCTCATTGTGTGGGCTACTGAAGAGGGGTGTGCCAAAGCTTCCAAACGATGAGCATTTATTAACAAACATGCTGGTCTTGCTAGAGTCCTACGACGCTGACCGAGAGGTCCCACGAATTCTGCAGTTTACAACAATCCTTGTTGAAGTGGACAGCATACAGGTATGTGGGCCCACGAAAATTTATTTTTCCCTATCTATGCTCGTAATTATGATGCCGGGGTACACCGGGGACAACATTACAATTCCATATGAGCATATCCGTTCTATGAAGCTAACTAGGGAACGTAAACTGGGACTTCGTTTGCACGTTGTTCCACCGCAGCTGTCGGGTATCATGTCGTTTGAGGCGTTGAAGGACACGTTAACAGTTTCGTTAACGCAGGCGACGGTCGATGCCTTTCGCGCATCAGGTATTCGGGATTGGGTTGCTGCTAGAAAGAACTTTGCTCCTCTTGGAAGCGCTCGGGAGGTGAGGGACACTTCCACTAAGCTGTATGCGCTGTCGGTTCCAGAGACGGAGAAACGTGGGAACACCGAAGGATACAATGCTGGTGAAGGGCGGGCTGCAAAACGGGACGAATTGGGGATGCCTTTCTTGGAAATCAAAGAGGAGGGGCACCCATCTGGTGGGGGAAGGGGGAACGGAGACATGGGGATGTTTCACGATCTTAATGAGGTCGCCACCAGCAAGGTTACGCGAATGCGCCAAGACTGCCGCCGGGAGCTTCAATCTGTGTTTCACTTCGCGGAGGAGGAGATAGAGAAGATGCGGCGAACAAACGCATCCGAACGTGATGCTTTCAACACTTCATTGAAGGAAGACTTGATAATGATACGGCGCGTGGGGGCTCAAGTGAAAACGAAAACTGCGGAGTGTGTCGAGTCACTTAACCAGGAGTTGACTGAGACTCAGGCTCTCGGTGAGCTTCTCAGGGATGAGCTGGGCAAGCTACAAGACAGCCTCACATCAGCGCTGCACAGCTCTGAGGAAGCTGAAGTGGGGCACCTTATTGAGCTAAAAACGTTGGTTGACGCAGAAATGAAATCCATTAAAGACAAGTTGATGAGGCTAGTTTCTTTAGCAGGGCCATTCCGGACGTTGGGAAACCACACTTTGCAGCGGGAGCCGGTGGCTGGTGCTAGCACATAGAGAAGCGGCCTACAAGGCGGTCACGGAAGTCCCAACGCAGCTGTGACCGCCTTTCCTGTTAGAGGGAAAGTGCTATACCGCGTCCGGAATACAGGTAAGGCTTTTTTTGTTCATATTTTTATGCATATAAATGTGCTTATTTTACGCAAATGACTTGTTTCTCCGCGTCAGTATGGGCAGTTGCGTGCGTAAAGTGTCTCGCAGCGCTATTTCCTCTCTGCACGTGTTGCGGCGACATGTTTCCTACGACTTTCTTGTCTCCCGCTTTTTTTTTCTTGCAAATAACGACGATGATTATGGTTGCTACTGTTGATGCTGTTTTTCCCCCTACGGCGCTTACTTCGTAACCACACACAAAGGGGCAAAGGTGAGAAAAAGCGAAGTAGCGGATAGACGCTAAAGAGACAATGTCGGATGTAAAAGGGGCGCTTACACGCCTGGAGCGCCTGCACGAGGCGTGCGGCGGTGCCGGTCTTTCAACCGTGGGAGCGTTACCGGCTGACGGTGGGGCAAATATGAGTGTCAACGAAGTGGGTTCCTACGAGAAAGGCCAATACCATGTCGCCTGCTTGATGAAGAGAGCAAGAGAGAGTATGACTATCCTGGCGGAGACTGGGGAATCCATGGACATAGCGCGGAGAGCCGAGATATCAAATTCGATCCGGCGGGATATGAGTGCTGTTAAGAAAGAGTGCACAGCCTTGAATCGGGTGGCAATGAAGGAGGGGAAGCGTGGTGACTACATGCAACTTCTTTCTTTTGTTAATAAGACCGAGCAATTTCAACGCCGTCTCCATAATGGCCCAGTGTTGGGTGAGGCTTCAGGAGCAATAGGTGATGGGAGCACACACGTCGGTGGAACTACTCCAGGGGTGCCGGAAGCTAATGCGGTCACTACCGATTCAGAAAACCGCGAAGTCGGCTCGTTTATTTCGGCCAGTGAAGTTGAAGGGTTTCTCCAGTTTTTTGAAGAAACGAGGAAGCGTGACGCTGAAATAGATCAGGTATTGGAGAGAATCAGCGCCGGCGTTACGCGTTTACAAGAAAACGCGTTGACACTTCGTTCCGAACTGTGTACACAACAGCGTCTTCTCGACGATACGGAAGAAAAGGTCGATGGTATACACGCAAAGTTGGACTCCTTGAATATCAAACTTCGTCGCACACTAGAGCAGGTGGATAAGGATCGCATGTCCGTGTATATCCTTTGCTGTTTGCTTCTCCTTGGCATCTATGGGGCGATATACAACGTGTCTAGGTGAGGCATTTTATAAATTACCTGCACAACATAATGAAAGGGAGGTGCTTCGATCCCGAAGCTGCAGGGATCCAACAAGGAGAGTATTACCAGTTAGTTAAATTTGCACTGAAGTTATGGGGAGCTAACAGGGAGGGGGCATTCATGCTCTTTCTTCAAACTTACCCATTTCCATCCATCTCTTTGCTCTTTTGCATACTTTCTACTGCGTGTCTGCCCGTGTTTGTTAGGTTGGGCACAAACTTCACTTTGCTTTTGATACTATGTGATGGGGGTTTGTTGTTGCGCCCTCCAGGGGCGTCGGATGAAATCCGTGAGGTATGATCCTCGGTTTGTGTCTTTATTTTTCATCCCCATTCCTTTAACTTTTAGTAGCAGCTTTGCCCCTCTGCGGTGGCGTCTACCGACTTCTGGTCACAGGTTGCGGACACACACACAAAAAAAAACTGTAGTGCCATCAAAGGGAGGAAGTGAAGGATTGCATCCCTCGGTTCCAACACGACGAATGCAACGCCGAGTGCAGCTGCGTATCTCTCTTACTGCAGCCTCTAGTTTTTTCTTCTGGCAGCATCGCTCCTATTACGACAAAGTGCGCAGGGAGCGTGAGAAAAGCGATGACACTCCCTGTGCAATGTTTGACGAGTTTCCCAAGAATCCTCATGCGAGTAGTGTCCCCAACCAATTTCGTACACCGAATGCGGATGCCGTGAAAGATGCTGAATTGTTACAGCGCGGGTTCCTTTTGTCACTTGTAGTCATGCTGTTTGCACTTTTTTACAGTGGATTCTTGGATCCCTTCAATGAGGGGTATCGGCGCCCAGACGGATATGGTATGCCGGCTGTGGAGAAGAGCGTATGATATCTGTGAATGGGGGTGGTGGAAGGTGCGTGTGGCCTGTTGGTGGCATCGGTAATACACACCAAGAAGGAAATGCACTTTCTATGTTGGTCCAAATATCTGCATACCGGTAAACGTCGTTAGGCAGTTATTGGAGGCGGTTACCTCACTGCTTTTTTCTTCCAACCTCTTACTTACAGCCCCGTTGGGAAAGAATTACGTAGATTAAGCATGGCCAAGGATACGGCGAAGAAGAACATGCGTGGGAATGCTGTCCGCATGCAGGTGTTTTCTCTGATAACACTCACTGTTAACGTGATCTGCTTTCTCGTATCCTTTTGGCGCCAAAGTTCTTTCCCAGGTTTTGGTAGCTTGGCCGCGCTAGCATTTTGGGCGGGGCAGGAGTACGCGTCGCTCGCGCTCTTGAAGCATTTCGCAAGACCCGTGTTCAACGCGGAGGGTGAGTTATTGGATTGCCCGGACGCTTCAGATCCAAAGGAGCTGGGATATTATTCCCTTGCGCAGGACGTCCTTTGGGTGTGCTGGGTGGTTCAGGTACTGTGTTTTCTGTTTCATTGGGGGTTCATGGTGCTGTATCTTCCTGTCCCTGTCATGGGTCTCTACAAGCTGTGGGGAATCATAGGGCCCTTGCTCACGCCCGCTCAGCCTGCGGCTGGTGAGGGGTGTGGATTTGCCCCCGGGGGGTTGAGCCGAGCGGAGCGGAGAAAGATGGAATTGCAACAGCGCAAGAAGAGAGTGTAAGAACAAAAGCGATTTCGGTTGCGGGGGTCAGGGACCGGGGCGAGTGTGGGGGGAGGTGGAGGATAAAAGATGAAAGACTCCAGTGTACGGCTAGTGGGTCGGTTCGTCTCTTTGCACTGTCTGTTTCCTACTGTACACCACGGAGTCATCCGTGGGAGTCTGAAAAATGTAGAATAGTGGCATTGTAGTGCGGTGGAGCCGGGGGATGGAGACCCACAGCAGGCACTTTCGGTCTTCTTGGTTGATTAACCGCTGTCGCAGAAGGGAGTTATCTTACCCTTACTACCTCTAGTTTATTGTCATTCACGCGTTCGCCTCGCAGTCACGCTCTTCTTCGAGGCTGTGGTAGACGTGGATGAGTGTCTTGCTATTCCCTTGTTCAAACTGAGGCATTTTTTTTTGCACTATGGGGTATTGTCTGCCCTCCAGCTCTTTCTTGTTTCGGTCCTTCGTCCAAATACATGTTTCTTGTAATGGCCTAGGGGGAGGTTCGGTGGACAAGAGCTGAGCAAGTGCGTGTGCTATGAGGTCCTACACCGCATTCTAATTGCTTTTAGGTAATGCACGTCATAATAATAAGCAGAGAGTAAGTGCAGGAGATACTTCCGAGTAAGGTTATGCAGATACACTTTGCACTTCCTGTCACTTTACCCTTAATTATTCTTCGGGTGTTTCTCACCCTTCTATCTGTACTTTCTGCGTCCATTCTCACCCTCTTGCGTAGTATATCCGCGTGTAAATGGGAGGGACGTCTACGAAGGAGTCACTTTTGTACTTCATGGATGTGGCGCGTGGTGTTTCCCCTCCGGATGAGAAGGACTTTTCCAGCCACTTGGCACGCTGTAGGAAGGAGCTCTGTTCGGGTGCTGAACTCTACAGGACGTTATTACCAATTATGCAGACCTTAATGCCTGCCAATGCCCAAGCATCTCAGGTTCAGTGGGTTGTGAGGTTCTGCTTAAAACAAGTTGAACATGCTTCCTGTAACTACAGTCAAGGCGTTAGTGACATCTTTCTTACCACAGTACGTGCTGTGCAGTTTGTGGTGCGTCACGCATGCGAAACTTCCCGTGGGGATGCCTCCCGCTTGCTGTGGACAATCGGTGAAGATCTGGGGGAGAGTGTACATGGTGCCTTGCGGGTCAGCACCACTGGTGATAGTGACACTGTATTCATGAATAGGTGGCTGTCCACCGGTATAGGTAAGCTGTGTATTGCGCTGGAAAAGTTTATTGTTTTTGTGCCTTTGACGGTGTCGACAGTGGAGGCACATGGTGAGGTCGTAAGCCTTCTTCTTTGCATGTGCTCTACTGCACTTTATCATTCGACTGCGTGCGACACGAACTTTACAGACCCCTTTACAAGACTTATTTTGGCGTCAGGCGACCTACATGCGCTTGTGCTGGTGCTGCTGCAACGACTTATGGACTGGGGTGAAGGTCGGCTCCCAAAGACACCAGTGTTATACCGCTGTGCCCAGTATTCGTCGTTGTGGACGCTTTACAATATGTTCGCTGGTGGGACTGAAAATGAATCTATCACCTGCGGGGATCACCTTGGGCGGCACTGCGCACAGCTGTTGTCCGTTCTTGTATCGTATGGGAAAGGCTACAGACCGAATGAGGCACTACATTACATCGCAAGCTTAGGGGACTCCTCCCAGATTCAGGTCAAGGCCCTGTTAGTAACGTTTAACCGTCACGTATTGGGATGCCCTGCCCTTTGCATTTTGCTGTACACCCTACTTCACGATAATCCGACATTTATCCACACCGTCATGACAGCCTACCCTGATGAATTTTTGGGGGTTATTCAGGGGGTGCTTCGTCTGAGCTATACGGCGTCATCAGAGGCTTGGGCTTCCGGTTTTAATTCAAGTGATGATGATATAGATGGTGGCCAATGCGCCATTCCTATCGTTGAAGATGCGATTACACCTGAAGCTGTTGCCAGTATTGTGCGTAGGATGACAGCATTTTCTTACCCGTTTATCAGCTTCATGACGGGAACATTGGTGCTCGTGTGTTCGCAAGATCAAGTAATTAACAAGCGTATGAGTAATACCATAGCTGAGACCACATTCAAGGTTGGCCGTCTGGTAGGTAGGTGCCCGGTGATTGCCGTTTGCATTGTGATCATCGTACACAGCATTGCCAGAGCGCTAAACGACGGAAACGAAGCACTGGCGGCTGTTTTTATTCCATGTCTAGCGAACTTTGCCCCATTCGTTCATGATATTGACGTGTACACTTCTCAGCGTTTGGTCGGGTTGCTTTTGTTAACGTTGCGGAAGGTACAGCGGACTGCGGAACATGCGCGCTCCGGGGCAGGAGATTGTTTGGGCACGTTAGAAGGTACAACTCCGGCTGGGGGTTGCAGTAGCGCTGATACATCAATTCAAATGTTTCTTCGTCAACTTCTTGCATTAACGGAGGCGGTTGGAGGGCTGTTGCAAGGTGATTGCCGAAACAATTATTCCTTCATATACGAACTGGTCTACCAACGCTCTCACTTGGAGGAAGGGGCGAAATTGCTGAGCACAGTTAGTTGTCATAGCTCTGAAGCCCAAACGGCTCTCCAGTCACTTCTTAGCGTTGCGAAATTCTACGATGAAGAAATAGCAAACTCTACCGCGACCGACTCGTACGGCGGCGCATTGGCCGTCATTCGGCAGGTGTCCCAAAACAAAGTTGTACCGACGGGGCCCTCGTCGCGGTTATCCATGCGAACGGGAACATATGCGGCAACCACAAGCGCAGATGTTGAATACTGCACCTCCCTGGAGATGGGCGAAATTCCTTTTCTGTATGAAGAGTCGACGTGCAGCTATGATTTCTTTGGGCCCTTCCTGTGGTCCACACTGTTGAGTGATGCTGCGTATCCAGGAGGCATATTGTGGGCGACGGATCTGTCTACGTTGGGGATATTCCCTCACTAAACTACCCGCGCGGAGCGATCGGAACACTCACCTCTGGTCTTCCCTCCGCCTTGTCCACATATCTTGTCTGTGTTACTGCTGGTCCCAGTCCTGGTTTTGCATTTGTGAGGTGTACAGGTGTGTGTAAAGTAGGTTGGAATTTACGGACGGGGCTCCAAAAGGTAAATTGGAGGGTGGTGCCACGTTAGGGGTTTGTTGGAGTGGTGGGCAGGGCGCACGGACTTTCCTTCTTGCCCCCATTTCGACATCATCGTGTTGTTGATTTGAGGTCACTGCTTGAGGTGCCGGCAAAAAGAACCTTCAAGGGAGTTTGGGTTTACAGGCAGTTAGGTCAGTGCCGCGTCTGAGCAGTGTCTTAAAGTGGTGACTGTCTTAGATGTGGAATCAGGTTTGGTACTTGATAATTTAAAAAAAAAGGTCTTGTCGCTGTTGGCTTATTCCCCTGCATTGCGATGATTCATCCCAGTCGTGTTGATCATGAAGGGATGAGGTACGCGAAAGAGGGAGGTGATCAATCTCATCAACACAAATTCTGGTAATTTTTTTTTAAAAAAAGATATTTATATCGGATAACAAAGGTAATTATTAGAAAAATGAAAAAGAGGAGGCCAATACCCAATCCTACAAAGATCAGTTCCTACTTTTTCCAGCAGCTGGTAAGCCCAGGTGCAACAACTCCGGATGATAGGAAGGAGCGTGCCCAGTCCGAGCAAACGAAGCGGGCTGCCGCGTCGGTGCTAAGTGAGTCGTTTACACCAGAGGGCGTCGCTGCTTTCCTTCAGAGTAGGTCAGAAATTGAGCGACAGCACAGTGAAGCGCTAGAGGATGTGCTTGATGCTTGTTGGAAGCGTGTTGAGGACATAATCGAGCGAAATAAGGAGCGCCGTCGGGTTATAGAGGAGGACATTCCCCAAGTTGTTGCTCCCACAGGCACGTTCACCTTTTGGACACCCGAGGGCGTTGAACAATACTACAGCCTGAAAACTTTGCCCGTTTTTGCCAGTGACGAGGAAGGCGTCAGAAGCGACAGCAATGGCTTCGGTACCGACAATAGCAACGCATTGAAAAGTGATAGAAATGGCCCTGCCGCCGCTGACCGTGCAGTAATTTCGCCTCAGGGTCGCTCAGCGGAGGACAAAGTTGACGGAAACGCAGCGGCAGAGGAGGACGGGAGGACTGATCCGGTTGCTGAATTTTCATCCCAAAGGGCATGTGGCAGGGCGCCCATTGTGTCGGGAGCCCACCATACGAAGGGGCGGAAATTGACGGACAAAGAACTTCTTGATGAATCGAAGGTCCCCCATTGTCTGCGTCGGTTGTTCGCCTCACTTCTTAGGCGTCGCAACGAATTTCCCAAATCAACAACACTTCTATTTGATGCAATCCAGCGAACGCAGTCGGAGAGATTTCCTGAAATTGAAGCGGTGATCGAAGATATACCCTTTTCAATGCCTCTTCATCGACCATTTAGATGCATCGCTGCCTTCGTGGCCCGGTCTTTCGCAGAGAACCCCAAGGGTGAAGCACCTGAGCAGGCATTTGCTGCGACTTTCAAAACGGTGAGCAAAGATTTGAAGACGGCATACGAGAAACTGCATGAACTAAAGGGTTATGTGCACCCTGTGGGTGAACGAACAGATCGGGCGGAAGTCATCTACAAAACCCTTTTGGGTGAGTTGCAGGGTCGGAAGAGTCTTCATGAAACCTACGGTATTGATATAGAGGCCATAATGAAAGCATCGGCAGTGGAGCTGAGCGTGATGGAGGGGGCTCTTAAAGAGTGTAATGAAACATCCCGGAGGTTGCTTGCCACCATTGAGGATCAGACCGCACAGTTCATAGCTGACGTGCACACCAGCCTTGATCGACGAGAGGAGGCTATAGAGGAAATTGCCTCGTTCTACAAGCGGGATCGTGATCGCCTGCAGTCGTCATTGCAGAGGAAGATTTATCGTGCGAAGAAGAGTGAGGAACTTCAAGAAAAGTGCGCTCGACGTATTCGGGAGGTTACGAAGGAGCTTTACATTGAGCAGGTCAATTACGAGGAGCTGCTGCAGGAAATATTGGCAGAGAGTTTGCTGCTACAGCAGCTGGACAGCAGCTACACGCAGTTGTCAAGTTCGCTTAATAACGCAGCTTCCGTTCATCAGGAATCAAAGATAAGCTCTATTAGGGAGGCGCTTCAGCGGTCGGAAGATGTTCGTGTGCATCTCATTGAACAATGTCAGTTCCACATAAACCGACTTAAAAAGGACGAGCACTATCGGCTCTGCCGCTTAGCCACAAACGCCAAGGATAATGCATTGTGCTGGTCTCGCTGCCTGAACGACCTTTCAACAATATATGAGACTCACTTTAACTCCCTAAATGAGAAGTGCAGGGTCTCCACGCAAATGCGTTACCTTCTTTCGTACGAGAAAGATTGCGTTTCTCGTGACCTGAACCAAGTTCAAAAGGAAATGGAACAGTTAGATAGCAAATGGCACGAAATTTCCACTCTCCTGGAGGAACTCGGTGAACCAGTTCCACCACTTTCATTACTTGAAAAGGACCCCTCGTGTGGAGAGCTCCGCCACGCTTTGACCGCACTGGCATTAACTCGCCTTGTGCATGGAGAGTCTTCCCACCTTGTGCGCCCCGAACAGTGGAGAGAGCGAACTGTTGTGGCCACCGGTGACGGCAGTGCGACTGCGAATGATATGTCGTAGATCACTCATTTTGTTTGCTCACCCCCCTTTCCTTCACGTTTCCCCTGTTTCCAGCTGTACATCATATGTAAGCATTAGAGGATTATGGGATGCAGAGTGAGAAATTGGCAAAGGCTGCACAGCGGATGGATGTGTAAGTCAATGAACTCTCTCATGTTGCTTTTCTCGCTCACATCAACGCGTCGTTTCCCTCCTCCCTATCACAAATGTTTACTAATGGGTCACGTTGACGTTGGTTAACTGATGTCGCGCATTCATCGAAGCACTTCTCAATGGTGCACCATTCAACAAATGCTTTTGCTGTCGTGTCTGCTATTTTTGCTTGAGCCTTCTTGTTCCTTTCGTTAATCTCACTCTGTAAAACCCTTAAGTTGGACTCACGTTAAACAGGCAGTGATCTGAGCTATTGCTCCACGTAAGGGGAGAAGAATAAATCCCCCTTTTCACGCTGAATACATGGCTCCAGTAGTGTGGCCGTGCGCCCTTAACCCATCAAATCACATACTGGTGCAAGAGTTGCTGCTACACGCGTCATTAGGTCGTCACCGCCATTCCCTGAGGGACAGAAAGGACTTTTTTCACCTTGCTAGGCACATTTCCTGCCTCAAAGAACCTTGCAAATACCTCGTTTCTGCGCCACCAACCTCTCGTGGACCACTGTGGGCTCCTTGGCGAAGCACAGTCCCCCGGCAAATAGTTTTCAATCGTATACTCCGTCAGTGCACCGATACTTATACGCAATCATCCCATAAAGAAGACAAAGAAGACGAGGAGGGGAGACGCGTACCAGTGTTTTATGATGATGCCATTGCTCATTTGAACAGAATAGCAGAAGAACTGGGGCCACACGGATACAAAGTAACTCTGGTCGGAACACTGCGACGCGGGTGCCCCGTTGCTTCCCGAGCTGAGTTCCTTTTGACCTACGATGATGACGATAGAATCAGGAAACATCGTGACAACGACACCACTGTGTCCCACAGTGTTCATTTTGAGCGAGCGATACAGGGACTAAGGGCTTCCGGATACATCAAGCATCATAGGACAAAAGGAAAGATTGATATTCACACAAAACAGTACATAACACTTGCTTCTAGGTCCCATTCACATCCAGAGACCCTCTCCACATCACAAGAAGAAAGACAGGTTTTGTCTATTACCTGGTCAAAACCACAACAGTTTCACACGCGGCAGCTGTTCCTCACGGGCCCGAACCCATTCGTGGTGCACCTTGTGCTGCTGGCCCATGCGAAGGGCCTGGGACTGGATCCTTGCGGGTTGTACAAATCCCAATTAGGGTTTCGGGAGTCTGTGGCACTTGAATGTGAAAGGGACATCTTCGCTGCGTTGCAGTTGCCGTACGTTGAGCCCATTCACCGCCATGCATACTGCCGCGTTCACAACCTGTTTTGAGAGCGCCCGCGCCTTCCTTTTATTTGTTCTCCATGGGATATTGCTGTTCTTTAACTTCCTAACTGTATGGTTTTCTGTCGCATGTGTCGTCACAGACGCGCATCACTTTTTATACGACTAGATATGCCGCGTTACAGAGACCCATCGATTGCCTGATTAAGTACTCTTGCAGGTGTTGCTTTGTCTTCTCCGCACTATTACTCATTCCCTTTTTCTTTACTGATTTTTTCTGGTATGAAGGCACTTCTATACACTAAGGGTGATGTCCGCACAACCGCACCTCCGCAAGCTGCGTAAGCTCAAGCGCGCCAACCCGTCTCAGGAGGAGGAGAGCGTCGCGAGGGTGCTCTTTGAATTGGAAGGCTCCCACAAGACTCTCCGCGCGCAGTTGCCCCGCTTCCATATAAACACTGTTCGCACGTCGTCGAGTCCCCGTCACAAGAAGACAGCTATGATCATTTTGTACCCGTTGCGTTTTATCATGCTTGTACGCAAGATTCAGCGAACGCTTACGGCAGAGCTCGAGAAGCGCTTCCCCGGAAACATTGTTGTGCTTGTTGCGCAGCGCAAGATAACGAAGCGACCGAATGATGTGTACAAGCTTCAGCAGGTGCAACGTTCCCGTACGAGCGTAGCGGTGTTTGAGAATATCTTGAATGATCTTATATATCCGTGTGACGTGGTGGGCCGCCGTTGGCGTTACCGTACGGATGGGAGTAAGCTGATGAAAGTGTTCTTGGATGCCCGTGACCGCAAGAGGGTGGAGTCGAGACTTCCCCTTCTTGCCCACGTCTACAAGCTGTTGACGCACCGAACTGTCACCTTCGGGTTCATGTGGAACCCTAAGTTGCAGCAAGTGTCCTCCCGGTAGATGAGTTTCGCCCAGCTACTTTGAAGGTGCCATTATCAGTTTTTTGTTTTGATTTATTTTCACTACGCTGCCATCCTCGGCTGTGTAGTGCTAGAAAATGAAATGACGCATGTCAGTACTGAAACTAGTGTAAGTTACAACCTCGAAGCTGCCTGTGTTTCCATGTTAGTCACCCCTTTGACATTTTCTTACCTTTTTGCTCATTAGTATTTTATGCTGGTGATAGACGCCCACTTTGGTGGTTCCTATGTGATGCAGCGAGTGAGATGAGGTGGCATGCTATACTTCACTTCCGTGAGCTGCGTCACCACAGGTTCACCAACCCCTTCTCCACTGCGTGAGGATCGCGTGGTAAAAGCGTTTTCCGTGTTGGTGTCTTGTAGTAAAGTCATCCGAATGTGCCTCTCGCGGATAATGTGATTTATGTTTCCCACTGTTGCAGGCGGCTGCGAGTAGTCGGGTGCATCACAGATCAGCTTAGATTTCGCACAAGATCTGAGGCCCCGGAAGGTGTTTTCAAACCTCTTCCTTATCGTCTTGGCGCTACGTTGTGGTTACTCCAATCGCATACCAACCAAGGCCTGAATGCCAGGATATCGAGCTTAGGAGCGAATATCGACAAGGCCAGACAGCGTGGCGAACAGCAGGTTGCGTTAAAGGAAGAGGAGTTAAGGGATCTGCAGGGGCGACTTGAGAGTTTGATGAGGGATTTGGAGTGATGTTTTTCGGCGTCGTCTTGTCATCCCATCCCGCCTTCCTTCCGTATCATGCTGCGTCATTCCCCTTCGCCACTTATCAACACAGTCGTGTGCACTCCTACTGTTCCCACATCAGTCAGTGCAGCTTAGTTACCTCGTTTGGCTTACTTTGACTTAAGTACCTTTTTTTTGTGCTAATTGCGGTTGCTGTATGACTGCCAGCTCTCAGATGTCTGGACTTTCCATTCTCTTTATGTTGACCCTACACACCTGCCCCACACCGCATTTCCCCCCACCGCTCCCTGTTTGCACCTTCCTGCTGTATGGGTGGTGTAAAATACCCATTAGCATTATAGCAGTTGGTGGCTTGCTAATAACTGAAGTTCGGATTACCGTGGCGAGTAAAGGTTTCCGGTGATATTATGGTCGTCAAACGCCGTGGAAATGGCCGGTTAGGCAAACCTCCGACAGATACTGGAGTGAGTGAGAACTCTACCGGTGGAACCCCACCCCCGGAGTCTGCTTCTCAACGTGGCGGGGTGAAACAAACTACGGTTGCTTCCGCGATCAAGCAGCCCGCTTCGATGCCCGACGGCTCGTTGTCGCAGGATCGACGAAAGCGCCGCCGTAGGTTATCGGTGCCAGAGGAGGTGGTCCATGCCGTTGTGGAGGGGGAAGAAGCTACAGGTGCTGTAAGGGATGAAAGACTACCCGAAAATACTCAAGTTGTTGAACCTCAATTGAATGATCATGATGGTAAAGAGAGATACCCTCTGGGCGTTGTCCAGTTCCCAGAGGAGCAGCGCCCGTGGAGGAGCGCAAGGCGTAAAGCTGGGGTAGCTGAGGGAGGTAGTGACGAGGTTAACGCCGCACAGCTTCCTCCGACGGGCAACGCTGTGCCGCAGAAACCAACTAGGCGTTTAGGTAGAGCATCTGCCCCTCCGATACCACCTGTCAGTACTGTTGAACATGATTTGCAGACAACTGGTGGAACGTGTACGAGTGCTCCTATTGCGGGTGACCGCGCTTCCCGAACGTTTCAGGCGGCGGCGAGCCCCTCCGAAGATATTAAACAAAGGCCGCATAGAATTCCATTGATAATAGATAAGGGGCGTTTCAGTAAGCAAAAAGTCGAGGCTCCTCCCGGGACCGCAACCGTGGTGCCCATGGACACTGGAGAAAACCAGGCTGGCGTTTGTGAAGCAAACTCCGCACCATCAACTTCCGGTTCCCACCGTGGCGCCCAGCGCTTGGGGCATGGCCAACCTGCTGATGGCACAAGTGGTGCTGTTGATAGTAAAGAGGAGGGGCCCGGGCGCGGAATTGAGGAAGCCTCCGTGGACGCGCGACGTAGGAGGTTTATGCAGGTGCCGGTGAGCAGAATCTCGTTGTATACACGGCTTGCCGAGGGGGGTTTGGATGCTGCCGACCGCCCATTTGTCACATGTGTGGTAAAACATGCCCAATCGTCTGTTTCCGCCTGGGTATCCGGGTTCTTGTCGCCTTGATGTGAGTGATGCTTTTATTTTTTCTTTGGAGGTGTGCGAATTTCTGTTTCTTGAAACAGATACTGACCGATGGAGGGTCGTTGTTTTTCTTAGTTAGCTGTGCTGCTGGTGAAAGCACATTGTGAATGGGATAAATGGGTGTGAGGGTTTTCTTTCTAAATTTCTGCTGGTGGTTTATCCCTCATATTGTTTGCCTGAACTGGAGTGAATACAGTTCTCTTTTTGATACGGCTTTCTTTGCCGGTTGAACGGGGACACGCCTTCTTATTGGTTCTGTCGTGTACGCTTTTTCAGTGTAGTATTGGAGGGACTAACAGTGTGAGGAGCGGTGCCGAACCCAGTTGAACGCCTGTCATTGTGTGTGATGCCTGTACAACCGTGTTTCGGTTGCTTTGATTGCTCGATTGGCTGTGCGGCAGCCGTTGTGAAGGTGATGTAATCCCTTCAGTTGATGTGGCTTCTGCAGGTTGTTTCTTCCGGTGCGCGGGAACGGCAGACATAAGTGGTATATGTTTGGCTAGATACCGGCACTACTCTATAGGTTTACTTTTACTATACTTTTTTTTGTGTGTGTGCTTCCACTCACTTTGGTGTTCTGTTGCTGAGGCGGTGTTGCAACTGTGTCAGTGAACAGTACGCCATCTACGGATAGCACCACCGGCAGTCGGTTGCCGCTGGCGGTTGCTCATGAGGAGGTTTGTATTTACCTGCCGGTGGGTTGGCTTCTTGATGGGAGGTTAACATGTGTGGGTGCCTTGTATGGTATCAGATATTTCTCTAGGATGAAGGTTATGCACCATTACCATACCGTGGAGTTCGCCGTAATAAGGTGAAGTCATTTGAGCAGTAGTTCCTTTTGCTGTCATCTCTTGGTATATTATTGCCAAAAATACCTGTGCTATATTGCTGCTACGTTGTAACCATGTCCTCTTTTGTGTTCAGTAATGGGGGTAGTGACTGTGACGACATATTCCAAGGCTGCATCCAGTTGTGTTTGACATTTGCCCTCCGTGTCGTAGCTTATACAACCTTCGTGGGTGGTGGTGCACATGTTTGTGTGCCCTGCAACGTCGCCGTTCACTACTTCAATTTTTTTGTACCCACTTGCGGATGAAACTTTTAGTCGGTATGTTCCCTTCTGGAATGACAGAGGGGAAGGACTGGTGATGTGCCGGTCGTCCCTCATTGTTGGTCTTTTCTCTTCTTGAACACGTAAATGCAAGCAGTGTCATAGCTATATTTTGGGGTGAAGAAAGGGCGAGGTTCACCTTCATTTGGTTGGATTGCTGGGTATGTCTACATCCCGCATTACGTTGTCGTCACAGCACGATGCACTGATAATTGTGGATATGCAGAATGATTTCGTGCTTCCCGACGGTGCGCTCTCCGTAACTGGTGCCACTGAGATCATACCGATAATTAATCGCGTTGTCGGAGATCACCAGTTTCGTGCCGTTGTCGCATCGATGGACTGGCACCCTCCTGGACACATGTCGTTCCGAAATGAAGATGGGACAGGGGGTCCATGGCCTCCCCATTGCGTACGGTCAACGACTGGTGCCCAACTTCATTCAGAGATGAAACAAGGAGAGATAACCCACCTTATTCACAAGGCGACATCTCTGGATTCTGAAAGTTACTCCGCCTTCAGCGATGACAGCGGTAAGACAACCGGTCTGGCTGCAATGCTGCGCGCCATGGACGTGAGAAGGGTTTTTATGTGTGGCGTGGCTTCCGATTACTGTGTATACTTTACCTCACTACACGCTATCCAAGAGGAATTTACCGTTGTTGTGTTGGAGGACGCCGTTCGCCCCGTCGACCCTGTTGCCATGGAGAAGAAGCGAGCACACCTGGAAAAGGAGGGCGTAATCTTTGCGCGAAGCACAGACCTTTCCAGCTTCTGAGTCGGAGGTGGCTTCTTCTAGTGGTTCCTCCAGAAGTGTGGGACCGCGTAGGTGTGCCTAAGTGATGAACGACAGGATGGAATGTAATGTGCTAATAATATGGGGCTGGGTGGTGGTGGTGGTGAGCATGTCAAGGCGTACAGTGAGGGCTAGGTATATGCAATCACCACCGTTATCATTGATTCTCAAGTGCATATTCCCAATAGGGCCACACATGCGCTCATGTACGGTCTCCTAAGGTGTATGTATGTGTGCGTTAGGTGTGTATGAAGCGAGCAAAGAAGAGAGGGGGGTCGAAATGGATGGCTCGGCAAACGGGTCTGCCAACTATTTTCTTCCCTCTCCCTTGGTTCTATTGCCTTGGTCGTTTTGCCATTTGAAAGACCTCTTCTTTGTTTTTTCTTCCATTGCACCGCACCCGTCCCCGACGCCACCGGGTTCCCATTTTTTTTGTAACTGAAAAGAGGGACGGTACTGACACTTGGGGCGAATAACGGACACTAAGCGAACCTCACCCTTGAGTCTTCCCCACAAGGTGTTGGTTGCCGCACAACAGAAGAAATGGCGGGGTAGTAAGTGATGTGCGCGCGTACATGCATGATCCTGCGCGGCATCCGAAATTAATGGGCGGCGAGCTTTTGCTTACGGTTGGCCCTTGACATGTGCGTTCAAATGGTAATGCCCTTCCATCATTTGCCGCAGTAACTTTTTTCCAGTGCAAACTCACAAGACATGCATTTGGAACATATTGGCGCTGGGGATGCCAGGTGCCAACAGGGGTACTCTGTTTAATTGACGGTCAATAGCAGACAGCGTTTGTGTGATCTCCCTTTACCAGGCTGCAGATCCGTAGGGGTTGCCGAGTGGGAAGCCATCCGTTACGTTCCTGTCCCATTCCTCTCTTCCTCACACATGATGGTCGCAGCCGCCTGTAGGTATAATGTATTACCTATGGGTACAGTGAGCATTTGTTTGGAATAAAATGCCTTTTGCGACCATACAACAACCTACGCGTAATCGGCTACACTTATGCCTGAGCTGGTCGTGCATAGGTCGCGTGTCTTGAAGGATGGTGCCGGGTTGACATGGGCTTCGGACTCTCATGAAGAGTGTCGATTCTTGTGGTATGCGGTGGTGCTATTTATATTGGAGTGATGTCTACTGTGGAATCACAGCATGATGGCTTTGTGTGACGATTACCCGCCATTGGATTGAAATGTACTGCTTTGAACAGGTTGTGTGGCTGTGCCCACTGTCATTAATCGTATTCACACGCGGCAGCTGTTCCTCACGGGCCCGAACCCATTCGTGGTGCACCTTGTGCTGCTGCCCCATGCGAAGGGCCTGGGACTGGATCCTTGCGGGTTGTACAAATCCCAATTAGGGTTTCGGGAGTCTGTGGCACTTGAATGTGAAAGGGACATCTTCGCTGCGTTGCAGTTGCCGTACGTTGAGCCCATTCACCGCCATGCATACTGCCGCGTTCACAACCTGTTTTGAGAGCGCCCGCGCCTTCCTTTTATTTGTTCTCCATGGGATATTGCTGTTCTTTAACTTCCTAACTGTATGGTTTTCTGTCGCATGTGTCGTCACAGACGCGCATCACTTTTTATACGACTAGATATGCCGCGTTACAGAGACCCATCGATTGCCTGATTAAGTACTCTTGCAGGTGTTGCTTTGTCTTCTCCGCACTATTACTCATTCCCTTTTTCTTTACTGATTGGTGTTGATAGTATATTTTTTGAAATGAGTGTCACCGGCTTCGGTGATGTTGTTGTATCTTTTGATGCGGAAGGTGTTGTAGTTGTTGGGCTAACTTATGAGCGTTCAAATGCGACACAGTGGTTGCTGCTCCCGGAAATTCCCGTTGAAGTCCCTCTTGTTAAGGTTCTTCGTGATCTTGAGGAATCTGATGCTTCTCGACAACGGTCACCTGGTCGAATGAGGGGAGAAGGAGTTAAAGGAGATGTTTGTTTGCCATTCGGTGAAGTTGGATCACCTTGTAACGCGTGCGGTGTTAATAACATTCGTAGTGATTGTTGTATTTCTGTTGCTCGTGTGGGGCACATTCCGGAACGAAATCGCGCATACTGTTTGCTTTTGGAGTTGTCATCTTCTTCTGATGCCGCTGATGTGCAAAGAGATCTGCTGCACGTCGAGTGGGCTAATGGGCCCTTGTGTGCACCGCAGTTTTTGCAGTCCGTCGGCCGTATAATGAGGGTGGAGCATGAAGGGCGTGATGCCGCATGCGTGAGCAACTGCGCGGGTTGGCGGACACAAGTGTCTACGGACAATGCGGAAGATGTTTGCCTACGTGTCCTTTGCAGTGTGTCGTGCGGTGTTGATGGGGCGTCATCTCGGCGGCAGTTGGAAAGTGAAAAGGAGATATCTAGCGTTGCGCTCCGGAGAGACGCTCCTCTAGCACCGATAGAAGAGTTTTGCCCCATCTGCCGTGAGGAAATCGCATCTGGAAGAACGTGCGTTGTTACTATGTGCACCCACGTCTTCCACCTTGTTTGCCTCATGAAGCACTTAGAAGATGTTAGTTCATATTGCCCTCTTTGTCGTTTTTCGATGTCGTCTCTTGAAACTAAGTGCAACGCGTGTGGAACGTGCCAGGACTTGTGGAGTTGTTTAGTTTGCGGTTGGGTGGGATGTGGTAAGGGGCGGCACGGACATAGCATACGGCACTTCCACAGCACAGGGCACTCGTGTGCCGTGCAGAATAGCACTTCACGCATATGGAACTATCGCGCCAGCACATTTCTCCACCACCAACTAGCTATGGAATTGGGTTACGAAGACGACGCAAGGGCGGAGCGTGCTGCAGCGCAGGAGGAGGGCAGGTCGGCCCTCTCTGTTCGTCACAGCGGGGAAAAACCCAGGGTCAGTGCTTCATCCTATTGGCGCAGTAGGTGGTGGTGGGACGAAAAGGAAGAGGAAGCTGCACAAGAGCTCAATGGCGACTATGTGCGGGAGTATTATCTCCGTGTAATGGAGGAACTCATGCAGGAACAGGCGGACTATTTTGAGGGGCGTACAATGGTGGAGGGAGAGAATGCGGCTGTACCCATCGGGACATGGAAGAAGCTGCAAAGCGCAGAACGGCGTCAACGGCGTAGTCTTGCTTCGAGGTACATTGCTGGTTTGCGCCGTATTGCGCTACACAGCCAGATGGCCGTCAACAATTTTGTGAAGCAGGAGCTATTATGGAGGGATTCGTTGCGTGAAGAGTTATTGCTCCAATCGCATACCAACCAAGGCCTGAATGCCAGGATATCGAGCTTAGGAGCGAATATCGACAAGGCCAGACAGCGTGGCGAACAGCAGGTTGCGTTAAAGGAAGAGGAGTTAAGGGATCTGCAGGGGCGACTTGAGAGTTTGATGAGGGATTTGGAGTGATGTTTTTCGGCGTCGTCTTGTCATCCCATCCCGCCTTCCTTCCGTATCATGCTGCGTCATTCCCCTTCGCCACTTATCAACACAGTCGTGTGCACTCCTACTGTTCCCACATCAGTCAGTGCAGCTTAGTTACCTCGTTTGGCTTACTTTGACTTAAGTACCTTTTTTTTGTGCTAATTGCGGTTGCTGTATGACTGCCAGCTCTCAGATGTCTGGACTTTCCATTCTCTTTATGTTGACCCTACACACCTGCCCCACACCGCATTTCCCCCCACCGCTCCCTGTTTGCACCTTCCTGCTGTATGGGTGGTGTAAAATACCCATTAGCATTATAGCAGTTGGTGGCTTGCTAATAACTGAAGTTCGGATTACCGTGGCGAGTAAAGGTTTCCGGTGATATTATGGTCGTCAAACGCCGTGGAAATGGCCGGTTAGGCAAACCTCCGACAGATACTGGAGTGAGTGAGAACTCTACCGGTGGAACCCCACCCCCGGAGTCTGCTTCTCAACGTGGCGGGGTGAAACAAACTACGGTTGCTTCCACGATGGAGGTGCTTCCGTTTGTTTTCCTTTGGTGCCTTGATTAAGTGGGAACAGAAGGGCACATGCTGGTCGTCAGTATTGTTTTGTGAGGCCGAACTAAATTTAGTGTTTTTGTTCAGTGCTTTTTTTTTTGACTTGGAAGGTATTCGAAATTATGCTGGGGAGGTGCTTTTGTCCCTCTGCAGGAAAGGAGGGTGTTGACGCTTTTTGTATATTATGCGCTTGCTTGCTTTTGCCCACGTGGCTTGTGTTGGGTGAATAAATTGAATATCAATATTTGTGGCGTAATATCAACGTTTATGTGTCCTTTTTTATTGTTTTGTGAAGGAGCACATGACTCATTCCGCCCTCGCGTCTCCCCACCGTTGCATTGCCTTTCCAGTGTGTCGGTGACTGAAGCGGAGGTTTTGTCCTGTCTTTGATAAATTTATTCCTGGCGAGGACTGGGTGGATTTCCGGTGCCTGTGTGCAATACCTATTCTCTGATGCGGGGTAGTGGATGAGGTTTCCACGCCAGCGGGCAATTTGACTTTTCTTTTGCAATGTGTATCGATTGGTTATTGATGTGTTTTGCCTTGGTTGTTTTCTAGTTCTGAGAGCGTTATGCATTTTCCATACTTTTCGTTTCCTGAGGTGTGCACTTGCTGACCTATTGTGGCAACATGCGAAGCATCATGTTGAAAAGGTGTCATCGTTGAGCGTCGTATTTATTCGGTTCCCACCTGGAGCAACATGACGGGTGCCCTCGTGGACTTACGGTGTGACAGAAGTGGTTGTTGCCGCGTGAGAAATACTTTGTGTGGAAATTGGTGTGAAGGTTGCCCTCGTAATGCTTAAATTGGCGTTTTGGGAAGATGGTAGTATCAATTTGTTTGTGTTATCTGTTAATGCCATTTTTTCTTTTTTGTGTGTCAAAGGTGTCCGTTAGCGTCCCAACTGCCCCTTTTTTGTTAGCGATTTCCCCGCAGCAGGCTGTATGAAGATGGTTGGAAGCAACTGTTCCCCGTTCGTTGTTTTGGTCAACCTCTGCTCCTTTTATTTTTCTTCTTTAAACAAGTTGTTACGTGGTAGAATACGTGCACTGATATGGCATCGGAGGCAGCGTTATCGCTTCCTGCTGATGATGAAAAGGTGCAGGCGGATGCTGCTACTAATCACGGTACCACAACGCCCCCCTCTTCAGTAGAGACAGCACCAAGTACAGCCACTGGTGCTGTTGCACCGACGGGTTCCAGCGAACGGGAAAGCAACGTAGTAATGCCCGCGGTTGCTGTTGTGCCCGCATTGGAAGCAAGTGAATGTCAGGTGCAAACAGAGCCGGGAGGGAACGACCCCATTACGTCTGGGGAGCTTTCGCTCGTTAATGACCCTACGGCACCGCAAAAGCTGAATGCCGATGTGAAGTTGTTCTCGGGTGACAACCGGCCTTCAAAGTCGTTGGCTGCACCTTTCAGGGGCCCTAGTAATCGACCACAAGGAATTCCCCCTGGCGGCGGCACCCCTTTATGGCCCCCCAATGCTCCTCTTGGCCAAGCTGTGATGTCGCTTCCGCATCCACCCATGCCTCCTCATCAACTTTATCAACCTCCTTTGATGATTCCAACACTGGTGCCGAATATGCATCCACTGATGGCACCGTTCATCTCAGGCATGGCCCACGCCCCACAGCCGCCCCCGCCCCCCCCACCGCCGCCAGGGTTTGGGCCCCCACCGGGTTCGTTTGGGCCACTGCCGTTTCCCGCAGCATTGAATGGACCTCTTGGTGCACCGCCTCCGCCCCTCATGATGCCCAATCCACCCGATTTGGCAGTGTTTCAACCGCGGTTCCCTGGTGACAAGATGGCGGCGTCGCAGTCATCCCAGGGTCCGGCGCTTTCGAAGCAAAAATCACATGTGTTGTCGGCTTCATCACCAAGTGCGAAGATAATTGTTGGTAATGCTTCCCTTGCCGCACACGTGTCGAACGATCCGCCTAAATTCTCGTGCGTATTGCTTTCTGGAATATCAGCAGTTGGCAAAACAACAATGGGAAGGGAGTTAGTTAACGAACTACAGGCAGATGGTTTAGGCTGGGTATTTTTTTCTGGTGCTGATTTCATTTCAGCTCCTACAACGAGGCGGGCCGTGTGGGAGACCACAAAGGAGGTATTTGATGCCCTGGAGAAGCAGCTGGAGAGACTTCTTGACCAACAGAAGGAAAAGCGAGACTTGAAGGGTCTTGTCATCGACAAAAATGTGAAGAACGTAGAGGACATTTTTTATTTGGCGGCGCTGCTAAGATCGAAGCAGATCCCATTTGTCGGAATTGTAGGCATGGAAACTGATGATGATGAGGTGCTTCTTCAGCGCATGGGTGGCGAGCGGGAACTTCATGAAAAGCTAAAGTACCACCGTGTTATTCATTATAGGATCCGTAATTTAGCCAGGAAAGCGGCTATGTACCGGGAGATTGACGCCAACAAGCCGAGGCAAGAGGTTCTCAACGCATTGCGCACTAAGGTGCTGGGTTGTTGCGCCCAACCACCGCAGAATGGTATACTTTCTGATCTATACGTGAAATCGGCCTCCATTTCAATGGTTGATGACTATGCCGAATACTACACGGTTGTGACACAACTTTTCGACTTAATTAAACCATTGAATGGCTCTGCACACTTCCCCGGAACAACGAACTACGTTCCCTTGTCAACCCGTGATATGGCCGACAAGAATCGTGTGAGTGCAATCAAGGAATCCTACGGTGCCCGTCGATTTAACAAAGGCACCCGCTACCTGCTCATGTATGATAGGGGGAAATTGTACCTGATTTCGACTCATCTTAGGGCGGTATTACGCCTGTCTCCCAAAGCGTTGTTAGGAGATAAGATGGCTTCGGTAACGTGCGCCGTGTTTGAGGGTGATTTAGTGAGAATAAGGGAGGACCCGCAGACCGAAATATTTCTTGTTTTTGACGTTCTCTTTTGGAATAATGCAGCGGATCCGGAGGGCAATGAGGTGACACAGATGAGTATGGAACAGCGTCATGCCCTTCTGAGCGCCCACCTATGCAGTGAAAGCAGTGCCTTCTCCCCTACGGGTACTGACTGCGTTGTGGCCTACCGAGCCACGGTAAAGCTTGAGGAGATTCCAAAACTTCTGGAGCCATGCGGTTTCCCAGGTGAGGGCATAATATTCCAACCCACTTCTTCAGTACACAATCTGAACAAAGTGTATTTGTGGCGACCCGCGAGCAGTATTTCAGTAGATTTTCGCATTGGTGCGTTGAGGGGGACACGAGAAGAGAGTGCTGTTTCGGAGAGCGGTGAATTGTGTGCGGATGCGGGCTCCCCAACGCTGAATGATTCTGCTAATCCCGGTGCCACCGCTGGCCAATCTCAGTCCCAACTGTCAAATAGTAGTAACCCGACAGGGCAGAGCGCTGTGGGCTCCGGAGGGTCTAGCCATGTGCGTTGTAATGAAGGCGTTCCCACGCGTACCTTTGAGCTTGAGGTCTATGACAAGCAAGAAAAGGAATACACACAATTCGAAGACTGTACAGTGGATGTGAAGCACCCAGACGTGGTAGAGGGTTGCATATGCACTTGTGCGCTCGCGGACGAAAAGGGCCGTAAGTGGAGTTTCCAGAATATCTGCTACGATGCGGTTCGTCCTGCATACAAGCGAGATGTAAGTTCACTGCTCGAGCACTCTATCATTCCAAAGTCCAAACTTCTTCAGTGGCTCGCTAGCGAAAAGATTACACCACCACTTCCGAGTGGTACAGTGCCACAAGCGGCGACTTCGAGTGCCCCACAGCAACAATTCTGGGAGGCGGTTTCGAATTCCATTCGACAACCTCCACCGCATGCACCCCCGGCGTACGCCAGCGCCGTCCTCATGCAGCATGCTATGCCCCCACCAAACCCATCAGGGGCCCACGGCGGCGGCACAAACCTTGCAGCACTTGCAGAGGTAGTTGCCCCAACTGAAATTTCAAAGGGACACCAACCGGTGCTAGCATCAACCTCTAGCGCGGGTGTGGGCTCTCCTCCCCGGGGGCTGTCAATTGGTCAACCACCAAGCTACAAGATGCATGGGCTTTTGCAGCAGGGGCTATCGACGTCACCGGGAACAAAGAAGGTTGTGGGAGTGGCACCCGACAACGCTGCGGCTGCTGTTGGTGGCTCTTCCGCGGCGGGCGGCAGCGCAACGAACACGTATGTGGTGCAGTTGTTAACGTCAATGGTTCGCTCCGTACGCACTGTTCGTAAGGATGGGGTGGGCGACGAGTGCCAAAGTACAGCGGGTGCGACTCGACAGGAACAGCACCCTTCATGTGTCGATCGGTCAGACGGCGATCAGCACAGACGAGGGCACACTCGTTTTGATGATGTGAAGGATAGGGGGGAGCGGGGTCACGGGAAAATGCGGCGGGCCACCAGTGGTACACCTGGTCGCTGTATGGGGTGTGGCAAGGACAAGCCAGCGGAGGAACTTCGCTTCCGTCCAAAGGACAATTTGTACTGCTATGACTGCTGGGCAGCGAAGGGTTGGGAAACATGCCGTGAGTGTGGAGAGTTTAGTAGGGGCTACCACGAACGCACGCGTGAGTGTGTGGGTGAGTTTTACTGCAACAACTGTTGGGAGAAGTTCAAGGAAGGAGACAACCAAAAAAAGGAAGGGAGGAAAGAAGATACCGAAAACCAACAAGGGGAGAGGAGGCGGCGAAGACCCAAGCGGCAAATTCAAACAGTAGAAGTGAAGGATGAAGGGGAGAGCAAAACTGCAAGCGATTTTACGGCGGAGGCAGCGGGGAGAGACGGTGCGGCGAAGCGGCGGGCGCGGCGTGGACAGAAGAACAACACCAAAGACCGTGCAGCTGTTGACATTCATGTTGGATGTGAGGAAGTTAGCGAAGGGAGGACCGCCGCGAACGACACGAATGCCGCGGAACAGGCACAGGAGGACGGCACGAAGTCAAATAAGAGGCATGGAGTTGAGAGTAGATCCAACAAAAGGCATAGGCGGAAGGAGGCAGTTAGGGGCGAATAAACAAAAAGGTGGGGGTTTCACACTTAACTGTCACGGTTATGTGGCAGGTTTATGCGGCAAGCGGTGCCATTTGCCAATTTGTAGTGTGTCTCCCTCCTCCGCCCCTGCTGAGGGGGAGGGGGGGGGGATCCGCACGTTTTTTTGCGCGCATAATACTTCCCTTATTTCTGTTAGTGGACGAATGTCGTTTGCTTTTTGTGTTTTCTCAACCTGCAGGAGGTGGTGTGAAAAAAAAGAATTTCATGAAAGAAGGCATGGGGTAGCCCGTTATGAAACTTCTCGGCCGCCTAAGGGGAAGACAAGGGGGAAGAGAGCTTGAGGAGGGAGGGATTTAGGATGAAAAATGTGTACCATTTATTGTACAGGGTGCATCTAAATGATTGACGCCGTTGTGCGTTAACTCATTACAACAGTTGTTATCTTTTCATTCTCCCCCCCTCCCCACTGCATCTTCTTTTGTTTTCCTCGAAAGGGGGAGTTTTCTTTCTTTCTTTTTTTCTTTCTTTTCATTCAACTCTTCCGTGACTGCCGTTACTTTTGGACCGCGCATGTCTCCCTCTACATACTGGAGTAGCGAGCGATGTTTCCGTTCCATATTTCCTCAACCGAAGGATGAAAAAAAAAAAAAGATAAAAAGAAATGGGCGAAACGATGGTGTGGAATCGATCCTTGATGCGGAGGGGGAAAGTGTGTGTTTGTGTTTTTGTTTGTGTGGAAGGTAAGATCGAAGCAGAAAAAAGAATAAGAAGGATAAGAAGAAAAGGAAAAAAAAAGGATTAACAACCGTGCAAGGGGAACGATGACATCTGCTTTTCTTTTTTTTTTATTTTCTTCTTACGCATTTCATTTCATTTCATTTCACTTCTGTTTTTTTTTTGTTTTTTGTTGTTGTCGCTCCTGTTAGACATCATTCCTAAAATTGCGCGGTGAAGTTCTTACGGTGTGCCGGGAAGTATGAAGGAGGGAGAACGGAACAGAAAGCGAGCGAGAGAGCGAGTGTTAAGGGAGTAAGAACAAAGGGAAAGGAAGAGAAACAGAGAAATGTATGGGAACAAATAAAATAAGAGAAAAGAAAGGAAAAAAACAAACAAACAAACAAACAAACAAACAGAGAGATGAAAGGATGCAGAGGAAAAGGAGGGGGAAAAGTGTTCCCGTTGTTGCCTTCTTCCTTTCCACAATCCTCTTCTCTTTCTTCCTTTCCTACGTGTACTATTTTCCCAGTGATTCACTATCATTTTTTGTTTTTCTTTTTTTTTTTAATGGTTATTTGTTTTTTGTTCATTCACAAGAAAAAAATCATTTTCTTGTTTTTTTTTTCGATGTTGTTGCTGTTGTTATTGTTATTGTTATTGTTATTGTTGTTTTGTTTTGTTTTCGAGACAATCCCTACGGAGAATTATCACACCTCTTTTTTTTTTTTTCTGTATCATTTTTTTCTTGTTTTTACAACCTAAATTATTAAAGGTGTGTGTGTGTGTGTGGAAGGAGGAGAGGGGGAGAAAGAAATAAATAGAATGAAATGAAAAAGTGAAAAAGGGGTTTAATAACCTCTTGTTCTTCTTCGTTTTTTTTTTTTTACAGTTCATCTTTACAAGGCTGCAGGCAGGGGAGATGAAAAGAGGATGGGATGAAACCCCCTCCTCCAAAAAACAACGACAAAAACAACAACAACAATAATAATAATAATAATATCAGTAACAGTATCCAAAAGATGAAAAGTAAAAAAAAAAATAATAAGAATAATAAATGAAACATCAAGAGGGGGAAAGAGCTACCGTGCGGTAAAGTATGGAATACGGTGTACGTTTCATGCAGGCGCGCACATGTACTTATATGTGTGTATATTTTTCCTCATCTTGTTTTTTTTTGTTTGTTTTCCATTATCTTTTTTTTTCTTTTTCTTTTTCTGTCTTTTTTCTGTTTTTTTTTTCTGTTTTTTTTTTCTGTTTTTATGTTTATATTTGCGTTACATTTTTTTTTTCCCTCCTCCTCTTTTAGTTATCCTGCAGTCCTTTTCCCGTCATTCATTCATTCTTTCATTCTATTGTTCGTTTGTTTTTTTCTTTGGCATCCCAGCAGCACTTGTTTATATATTTATAAATGCCTGCGCGTTTGTGGTATTGTAGTGAGCAGCAAATATAACAGAAATACAAAGGCATCGGTTGAATGAGTTTGTACTGCAACTGCGGCCGGAAAATTTAAAAAAAAAAAGAAAGAAAAAGAAGAAGAAGAAAAAAAAAGAAAAAAAAGGAGGGGATTGTGTGATGCAGGCAGCTTAAAAGCAACGGAAGGGACACGGGCGCTTCGGTTGCGAGGTGTAGCGACTCACATCACATTATTCGAACCAAAAAGAAAAAAAATAAAATAAAAGAAAAGACAAAATAAAAGAAAAGGAAAAAAAAAGTGTATCGGTTTACATATTTCTGTTTTTTTTCCTTTTCTTTTCTTTTGGTTTGGTCGTGATTGATATGTTTCGTTTCACGTTGTTATTGTTCCCTCGTACTTCCTTTCTTTCTTTTTTGTTTTTTTTTTCACTCCCTTCACTCCCTTCCCTCCTCCTTTGGGTTTATTTCCGTTTTCGTTTTTTTTTCTCCTTTTCCCACGCACGCAGTTGTTATTTCCCCTCTTTTTTTTTATTTACTTCATTTTTTTTTGTGTATTTGTGCAACCTCCGCTGTGTTTGTGAGGACGTATCGCTTTCAGTTGATTTTTTGTCCCCTTCTTTTCTTTTCTTTTCCTTTTTTCTTTTTTGTTATACCGTCGTGTCGTTTTTTTTTCCTTTTTTTCGTTTATTTTGCTGTTCTTTTTTTGCGTTTTGTGTTTTGTTTTTTATATTTTCATGTTTTTATGTTGTGAGGCATATGACAGTTGCGGTCGGCCGAACGCTAAAAAAAAGAAAAACTTATCGCCAATAATCTTACATCAACAAGGCGTTTTTCTTTGTGTTTCTTCTGTGATTTTTTTTTTGTTCCCTCTTTTCACTCACTCCATTCCCATTCGTTTCAACTTCATTTTGTTTATTTTTGTGTTTCGTTTTTGTTTATTTTATTTTGTTTTTTTTTGTTGTTGTTGTTTCCTTCATTCGTGCTTCCTGTTGGTTTTTTTCCCCCCATATTTTATGGTATATGAAGTGTCAGAAGCAGTAAAGAACATAAAAGAAATGAGAAATGGATCGCGTAGCAGCAGCGGCATGTAAGAATAAATAATAACGATGATGGTGAGGAGGAAAAGTAAGAGGATAACAACGTCAGTAAATAACTACAAATAACAAAATGATAATAATGTTTATTACTATTACTATTACTTTTGTTGTTTTTGTTGTTACTATTATTACTATTATTATTGTTGTTGAATAATAATAGTAGTAATAGTAATAGTAATAGTAATAGTAATAATAATAATAACAACAAAAACAACGAAAACAGTATTGATGGATATAATAATATTGGGTCTAGATAATATGTGAGTGTGAAGAATGTAAGGGGGAGATTACGCGTCTGTTTACATCAAAATAAAACAAAGTGACGGAAACAAAAAAAGGACAAAAAATGAAGAAGAAGAAAAGAAATGAAAAAAAAAAGAAAGAAAGGAGGAAAGAGGGAAGAGGAGGAGGGGAGACGTACCGGTATAAAAATATGAAAACAGACACGCGCGCACGCACATATATCTTTTTTATATATATCTTTTATATATATGTCTTTTATATATTTATATACATATATACATATATACATATATACATATATACATATATATATATATAGTATATATTTAAACGAATACATGTGTTTTTTTCTTATGTTATTTTATCTATTTAGGTGCGGGTAAGTGTACATGTTTTTTTCTTCTTTATTGTTTATTGTTTATTGTTTATTTGCTTTATTATTATTATTATTATTATTATGTTGAAACGATAGGGGGAGGAGGAGGGATGAGAAGGTTACTTTTCTGTCATCCATTTTTTCTCTTTATCTTTTTTTTTCTTTTAGTTTGTTTTTACTTTTTGATCCCTCCGTCACTGCGGCATGTCCGGATGTACTCCCATTTTTCTTTTTCTTTTTTCTTTTTGTTTCGTTTTATCTTACTCATCCGCCTCCAACCGTGCATTTTTTTTTCCGTTTCACTTAGTTTTGTGTTCTCCAGTTCTTTTTTTTTCTTTCTTTTTTTAATTCACTTCAATTTTATTATTTTGCTTCACTTGCCTACTTTTTTTTTTCGCTTGTTATGTTTCCGTCATTTTATCATTGCGCTGCCATTGCGTTTTCTTTTTTCTTTTTTTTTTCCACACCGTTTCTCCTTTTGTTTCTTTTCTTTTTTTTTAAAAAAAAATTAGAAAAAAAAATATTGCGTTCCCCTCACTCATTTTCCTATCCCTTTTAAAACATACATACATACATACATGCGCACGTATATGTATATGTAATAATACAAATATATGTGTGTACAACTTATGAGCATTATGGGAGGAAAGGAAGAGGAAGGGGAGTGAAAGGAGGATAGTAAAAAAAAAAAAGAAAAGAAAAGAAAAGAAAAATGAATTATTCAAGGAATAAAAATAAAAAATAAAAAAATAAAGAAAAACGAATAGTGAAAACATGTTTAAATTATGATTGTTGTTATTATGTTTTTTTTTGATATTGATATTTTACACAGTGGAGTGTTGACTGAAAGGTTTCCAAACCTCCTATTTCCCTTATTTACTATCACATACATATCACATACGCGGGCTTTTCACTCTACCTCCCCTTTCCCTCCATTACGCAAGAAATAAATAAATTAAAAAGAAAAAAAGAAAAAAAAGAAACGAAAAGAAACGAAGAAAAAAAACCGAAGAGTGATCGGAGGACAAAGTATAGTTTATTATTATTATTATCATTTTGTTTTCAAGTTTTTAATAGCAGAAAGAAACGAAAAAGGCAGAAAAGGAAAGGAGAATCACGAGTGAAATGATTGAGAAATGTTAACGGGTGGTGAGTGGTGTGCGCGTTTTGTCGTATTTGTGCATGTGAGTTGACTGGTGGAAAAAAAAAAGGAAAGATTTAAATAGGCCATTTGTTTTACGCAGAGGATGGGAAACTAAATAAAACCAGACGAACGGTTGAAGCCGTTTTTTTTCTTTCATTTTCTTTCATTTTTTTTTTTTGGTGAAGACGCAAACAGCAGCAGAACACGCAAGTATGAAATTGAAGGCGCCGCTCGCGTTAAGTGGGGTTTTCATGGAGGGCAAATTCGGTTGCTGCAAAGCATAGCCTTTTAGCAGCACGTTAAGCTCAGTGGAAAGCTTACATGTGGGTTCGTGTTGGGGGCGTGTTTTTGTTTTTAAGTGGGAATGGTATTTTTGAAAACAAAAACAAACGAACAAACAAACAAACTCAAATGAGTGCTCTTGTACACGCCGATCTGGCGGCTGTGCGCAAGGGGATACAAACGTAAAGAAAGAAGTTTATTATATTTTAAAGACAGGAAGAAAGTAAAAAGAAAAAGAAAAACGCAGTAATTCCTCCATTGTAGTTTACGCAGGCGCGCCTCACCGCTCTTGTTTGTGCCATTTCCCCTTCTACAAAGAGACATGTACACATATGCCGCGTAACATAACTGCTGCATGAAGTGTGTGAAATGCCGTATATTTCCACTCTTTTCTTTCATTTTATTATCTGATTGTACCTCCTTTCCTTTCCCTTCCCCCTCCCTTTTGCTCTTTATTTGTTAATTCATTAATAGGTAAGTTGCCGAATATTATTTGAACTACATTTTATAAACTTAACTAAGCTGTTCAACAACCAGGAACAATAACAAACGCCCAACGACAGGAGGGGTATCCCAACAATACAAGGGGGAGGGTAAGGGGGAAAAAAAAAACTTACTGAGGAGATCGTTTCAACAAACCAGATAAACGAGAAGTGACGATAATTAAATATTAATAGTAGTGTGGCAGTTGTGTTTCGATGGGAATGTACGTCACTAAGCTTCTCTCCCTCTGGAGTCACTGGTTTGAGGTGGATGACGAGGTGATCATTGCGAGACAAAAGTTTGGGCCACTTGCTCACATTTGTGGACCAGCGGAGGGCGAAAACTGTTCACCTGTTTACCGCTCCATAGGAGTCACAGATGAGGAGCAGGCGCGCATTACGAGGGAATGGTATTACGGCGAGCACTTTCTGAAACAGTTGGAGCAAACATGCACGAGCAGACGAGATACTCTGGCAGTTGCTTACCGCACAATTAACAAGGTTGAAAAGGAGTGGCGTGAGGACCATAATGGGAAGAGGCGCGAATGGCAGGTTACACATCTCAACGATCCGGTCTACATGACATATGGTGAATTATGGGAGAACTCTGTGGCCTTTGGAAAGGGTTTAAGGGAGTATGGAGCAAAGGAAGGGGACCGTGTTGCCATTTACGAGGATACGCGATGGGAGTGGCTTGCCTCTGCTATTGGGGTTTGGACGCAGTTGATGGTTACTGTAACAGTTTACGCTAACCTCTGCCGGGAGGGGCTGATGCACGCGCTCAAGGAGACGGAGTGTGCCGCTATTATTTGCAACGGCCAAAACATAAAGGATCTCATTACCTTACTGAAGGAGGTCAAACTCACCAACACCACGTTGGTCTATCTCGACTCTCTACCAGATGGGTTAAATGATGAAGGCATGCGCTTAATACCATGGAAACAGGTGCTGGAGACGGGAATGAAGAGTAACCTGGGCTATACCATTCCTGGAAATTGTGACACAACGGCTTTGATCATGTACACAAGTGGCACAGTGGCGGCACCCAAGGGTGTCATGCACACCTTTGGTTCTCTCACCGCCAGTAAAAATGGGCTGGCGGACCGCTTCCTTGAGTGTATTGGACCCAAGGAGGAGGGTGAGACATATGTATCTTACCTCCCCCTTGCTCACATTTTGGAGTTTATTGCTGATGTGGTGATGCTTAGCCGCGGTACCTTGGTGTGTTTTGGTTCGCCACGAACACTCACGGATGATACGGCGCGACCACGAGGTGACTTGAAGGAGTTTAAGCCAGTGTTTATCGTTGGAGTCCCACGGATCTTTGAGACAATACGGAAGGTTGTGGAAAGTCGGTTACCACCTGTGGGTAGTTTTAAGAGGACCCTCTTTGATACTGCCTATGCTGACCGACTCCGTGCTCTCAAGGAGGGGAAAGATACGCCTTTCTGGAATGAAAAGGTTTTTAAGGTCCCACGCGACATGTTCGGTGGTAGGCTGCGTGGAGTGGTATGTGGTGGCGCACCTCTCGCTGACAGGACACAAGAGTTCATGCGGGTTGTCTTCAGCCTTCCGCTGGGACAAGGCTACGGATTGACAGAAACGTGCTGCAACGGAAGCATACAACGTTTGGGTGAGTTATATCCATCAGTTGGTCAACTCCTGAAAGGGGTTGAAGGGAGGCTATTGGATACAGATGAGTACAAGCACAATGATAAGCCATTCCCGCGAGGGGAGCTCTGCCTTCGTGGGTCGTTTATGTTCAAGGGCTACTACAAGCAGGAGGCCATGAGCAAAGAAGTGTTGATTCCAGGGGGTTGGTTCCGCACCGGGGACGTTGTGGAAATTGGTGAAGATAATGCCCTGCGAGTCATTGGCCGTGTTAAGGCACTGGTGAAGAACCTACTCGGAGAATACATTCAGCTGGAGTACCTGGAAGTGATTTACTCACAGCATCCATTGTCTGCCCCTAATGGCGTTTGCATTCTTGTAAATCAGCGGCGGGCATACATATGTGCCCTTGTAATCACCGACGAAGAAAGGGCTAAGAAGTTTGCCCAAGAAAATGGAATTGGTGGAACGTGGCCCGAGATACTTAAGGACCCGACTTTCCACCAACGTGCCGCCAAGTCGTTGTCGAATTTCGGCGCTTCAATTGGTAGAAAACCCTTTGAACTGCTCCGTCAGGTACGTGTGATCGCCGATGAGTGGACGGCAAAGAATGGGATGCTCACCGTCTCGATGAAAATCCGTCGCAACAAGGTGGAAGAAAGGTACGGCGATGTCATTGAACAACTTTTCAAGTATGAGTAACGCGTGCGGTCAGCGAGGGATGGTGTTGTGGACCACACGTTGGGTCTGTGCTGTGGGGTTATCGCTGGGTGAATCATTTGATGGCTGCTTTTTTTTTCTTCTTTTTTTTCCCTTTTTCGACACTTTTGTGTGTCTGGGCAGTTGGTGTTGTTATGTTCTTTTTTTTTCTTTCTTTTCTTGACTTTGGTGCCCCTCCATCCCTTATGCCCCTTGTGTTTCGTCTCTTGGTTAAATTCCGACCCTGACAGTTGTTGTTATTATTATGGTTATCACTATTTTTTTTTCTTTGTTGGTGACGTTGGTGGCAGGAAATGTAACACATGAAGTGAATATACCCAACAGGTAGTAAAGAAAGTGGGAGTGAGGAGCGGGGGCAGTTTCGCCAACTGCGGTGTGCACGACTGAAAATAATGGAAGAGGAAAATACAGAAAGAGAAAGTGAAAGGGGGAAAAAAAGAGGAAAACAGAAGTGTCGCTCCACTGGTGAAGTGGAACCACGAGGAAACAAAATTTCTTTTCCCCTTTCCTGTCTTCAAAAAGGAGTGCGGCGCATTGAGTAGGAAATGAACGATTCAGCCACCGTGGCACCAGATGTAAAACATTGGTTTAAACAGCCGGTAGGAGACGTTTGTAAACATAATGGACGAAACATATACCTACACTACACTGATGTTAATCGTAAACATGGTTTGGAGTGAAGGGGTGCGTTGCATGCGGGCACAAGTTTGACAGTTATTCCTCGCTTCTTACTTTTATTTGTGTTTTCCCGCAGAGGAATGTTTTGCCGCTTAGACGGATGTTTGCGCTACTACGCGTGCGTGGCTGCATCAGTAGCAGTTATGTGAATGCCATCGATTGATTGTGTGGATTCATCGGAGTGACCGTTATGTGTGTGTGTCACACACTATTATTTGTGTGTGCAGTACTTCTTTGAAGTGTTTCTTGTGCTCCTCGCCCTCTGGCTTCCTTACACCCCGCTGCTTCCCCCTTTCCCTTTCCCCTTCAACTTTTTCTTAATTCCTCTCCCGATTTGATTCTTTTTCTTTAAATATAAACGAGGGTTTTCAGTGGGCCTTACAAACTTACCTTTTTCTTATTCCCCCCATGTCATCAGCTGTGGCCATTCGAGAATTTCGCCGTTCCTCCACTTTGTTAACTTATCTGATGTTCAGTGCCTTTCCTTCCTCGGACTTTTTTTTTTCAAACATTTCCTTTACATTGCCTTTAATACACGCATGCACGTTGGTATAATATGCCAACGTTCCTTTTGGTGTATGCTGCGCAACTGAACCTAGCAGAGACAAATCCAGGTCCCTTACAGCGCTGCAGAAGATTGGGCAGGATTCCTCATATATATTATATATCTTATAATATATACGTGTATTTATTTTACACACAACACTTTTTAAAAAGATGAACACCGCTTCTGCGCTGAACGAAATCGAGGTGGCGGTCCTCCAGCTTATGGATGAGGCCAACAGCCGAGAATCGGCACCAAACGAAGACATTGTGCAGCTTCGGAGCAAAGGCTCACAGAACGAGGCGATTCCACAGACAGAAACGGAGAATATGTCGGCCATCTACCGTCGTGCCGGAGTCAGTGGCGAAGAGCACACACGACTCTGTCGAGAGTGGTACTACGGTGTGAACATGCCACAGAAGTTCATGGCAATATGCAAGAAAGGGGGAAGTCGCAGGGCTTTCGCGTACCGGGTTCTGTCAAACATATCGAAAGAAGTGCTAAGGGACCAAAATGGGCTTGAACGTTCATACGATATAACATACTTTAAGGAAACGTGTTATATTAACTACCGTGTCCTCTGGGAAAACATCGAGTCGTTTGGGCGAGGTCTTGTGGAGTTGGGTATTTCACCAAACTCCCGAGTCGCCATATACGAGGAGACGCGGTGGGAGTGGTTGGCAACAATTTACGGTATCTGGTCGCAGAATATGGTTGCCACCACAGTGTACGCCAATCTTGGGGAAGATGCGCTCGCGTATGCCCTCCGGGAAACAGGATCCCGTGCAATTATATGCAACGCAACAAATGTGCCAACACTGGTCCGGTTGGTGCAGAGCAACCGCATTCCGCCCTTGGTGATCATTTACATTGGTCAGCTACCTCCGGATACAAAAAGCACACATTGCCGCATCATCTCTTGGCTTCATGTCGTGGACAATGGTCGCCTCTCAGATGAACCACTTCGAATCCCCACTGACAATGACCAAGTTGCTTTCATCATGTATACGAGTGGTACGACGGGGGACCCCAAAGGTGTCATTCACACACATGGCTCACTGATCTCGGGTGTTACTGCTTGTGCCGACTACGTGAATGAACTGATTGGTCCTTACGAAGAGGGTGAGTCGTACTGCGCTTACCTGCCTCTTGCCCACATATTTGAATTTGGTGTCGTCAACATCTTTCTTGCTCGCGGTTCTTTTGTTGGGTTTGGAAACCCCAGAACACTTCTCGACACGTACACTCGTCCACACGGTGATTACAGGGAGTACAAACCGGTTTTCACAATTGGCGTGCCGCGAGTGTACGACACGATAAAGAAAACGGTCGAGTCACAGCTGGCACCCCGAGGGACACTACAGCGCCGTATATTCGAACACGCCTTCCAAACGAGACTTCGAGCCCTCAAGAAGGGTGAGGAGACCCCGTACTGGAACAGGTTAATTTTTTCTCCATTCCGGTCCATGCTTGGAGGTAAGATGAAAACGATGCTTTCCGCCGGAGGGCCCCTCAGCGCACCAACGCAAACATTTCTTCATGTTGTATTTGGCATCATGCCACAAGGTTGGGGCCTCACGGAGACGGTGTGTGTTGGCACAAAGCAAGTCGCAGGTGATATGGAACCGGCCGCTGCAGGCAAGCAAGAGCGCACATGTGAAATGCGACTACTGGACGTGGAAGGATACAAACACACCGATGAGCCCGATCCTCGTGGGGAAATTCTTCTGCGTGGTCCATTCCTCTTCAAAGGGTACTACAAGCAGGAAGAACTAACCAAGGAGGTACTTGATGAGGATGGTTGGTTTCATACGGGTGACGTTGGCAGCATCGGCCCCAATGGAACCCTTCGCATCATTGGCCGCGTGAAGGCCTTGGCAAAGAATGTTCTTGGAGAGTATGTTGCCATGGAAGCTTTGGAATCCATGTATGCACACAACTCGCTGAGCATGCCCAACGGTGTTTGTGTCCTCGTGCATCCTGACAGACCGTACATTTGTGCGCTTGTTCTTACTGATGAAGCGAAGGTTGTTGCGTTCACGAGGGAGCATGGATTGAAAGGTAAATACCCTGAAGTTCTGCAGGACCCCGAGTTTCAGAAGAAGGCTACAGCATCATTTCAGGAGACGGCTCGTGCATCTGATCGACAGAAGTTTGAGATTGTACGTCACGTACGCCTACTGAGTGATGAGTGGACTCCTGAAAATGGTGTGCTGACAGCCGCAGGCAAACTGAAGCGACGCGTCATCGATGAGAAGTACACTGATACTATTGTGTCACTTTTCGTGGAGGAGTGCTGATGAATGGTGCGGATCTCCATGGGGCGGTCCATTAATTGTGTTTGCGATGTTAATCAGTTCCTATTGTCCATCTGAATTGTCCTCTCTACACGTTCCATTATCTGTTTTCCGTCGGTCCAACTTCTTGATGCTGGTGGCGACAGCTTGCACGACAGGTTGTAAGCGTTAAGGCATGCAGGGTTGGTTTTGCAGCACGGGGGAGGGTATTGAAATACGTAATTTTTCCTAGTTGATACATTTGATTACACTTGGTTTTGTTGTAGTGACTCTGTTTATTTACTTATTTTTCTCATAGGGGGATCCGATAGTGCAGACAACACGGTGTGCAAGTCGAGAAACCCAAGTTACACCTGTATGCTCGTTTTCACGGGGTTGTGTATGCGTGAGTGCTATTTATTGGGTAACAGAGTCACCCTGCTGTTGCCTTTTTTCTTCCGCTTCGGGTGTTGGGGATTCTTCTTTTATCATTATTATTGTTATCCTCTTTTTACTTGTTTTTAATTTTTGGCTTACGGTCAGGAGATTACTTACCCCCCTCCCCATCCAGTGGTTTTCCACATTGTCTAACTCACCGTAGGCCCTAGGCGCTTTGACATGATTTTCCGTTCGCCCCTCCTGTGCACTTATGTCCGCATCCCGTTACTTCTCACTCGTGCACTGTGCCTCGGTGCGATTCTTCCATTGTTTTTATTGACTGCAAGTTTTTGTGGAAGGTTTCTTATAACATAAGCAACTTAGGAATCACTGAGACGCATTGGCACACATTTCCCACCGCATCCCTCCCCTTGCTGTAGTCTTGTGTTGTTACGAGTGCTAGATGTTTGACCATCCAATATGTACGACAATGACATCTGACCGCGGCACGTACGGGATCTGAAGGGGATTATCATGACAGCTGCAACCCGTAAATGTATGCTCGCTGATCCTTGTGTGCGTGTCTGTATGTGTGTAGGTTGCGCATCCTCAATAGTTACGAACCTTCATATTTCCCATTTCTTGTCATCTCGCGAGCACAAACCCTGGAGGCCACAGGTTAACCGCGTACCTGCTATTGCTTTTTTCCTCTGTTTTCCTTCTGTTCTTCCCATCTTCGTCACGCCCCTCCTCATTTCTCTATCTTGCTTGCTACGATAGCCATACCAAAAGACTGTAAAGCACAACCGCTCTGCAACAAGCACTAAGGGAAGAAAGACAGGTGATTGTGGATACGGTTGAACCTGAAGGGAAGGGAAGCAATCGGGACAGCAGTGGTGCGCGCCACGTGTGTTTGTGGGAGGAAGGCTTGTTAAGGTTGGCGAAATCATCTTAAAAGCCACCATTCACACCCAGTAAGTATTGTACTTCATAGGAAGCCTTTGCTTTTAAGATCCGATATTGAGAAGTGGGGGCACCATGGGGGGATGTGTGATTTCCGTCATGGACTACATGAACAATCGCTCTGAGGTTGAGAATGAGCATGTGAAAAAATTTCGTGCGCTTGGCAAGGTTGCTGTCCCTGTGCCCGGCAGCGAAACTTCTGATTGCTCTCCCATCTACCGTCTCGTAACTGACGACGGCAAAGATATTGAAGAGGTGCGGCGGGAGTGGTACGAGGGTGAGTGCCTTCCGCAGCGCTTCGCAGCCCTTTGCAAGCGTCAACCCAAGCAGCGTGCCCTTGCTTACCGCCCAGTGGATCGGGTAGAAAAGGCTGTAATTAAGGATCTGCACACGGGAACAGAAAAGACAGTGAACGTAACACATTTCAAGGAGACGAAATACCTTGACTACGGCACCTTCTGGGACTACATCGAGTCGTTTGGGCGAGGTCTTGTGGAGTTGGGTATTTCACCAAACTCCCGAGTCGCCATATACGAGGAGACGCGGTGGGAGTGGTTGGCAACAATTTACGGTATCTGGTCGCAGAATATGGTTGCCACCACAGTGTACGCCAATCTTGGGGAAGATGCGCTCGCGTATGCCCTCCGGGAAACAGGCTGCAAGGGGATCATTTGCAATGCGAAGAATGTGAGTGTTGTTATTAAATTCATGAGTGAAGGCATCACACCTTCCGCACCCATCATCTACAATGGGAGCCTTCCTGCCTCTGTCGACCAGGAGGCCTGCCATCTCGTATCGTGGGAGGAAGTTGTGAAACTTGGTCGTGAGGCCCGTGACCGGCTTCCGTTGAACAACTCTGGAAGGGCAGATGACCTTGCTCTCATCATGTATACGAGTGGTACGACGGGGGACCCCAAAGGTGTCATTCACACACATGGCTCACTGATGTCGGGAGTTCATGCACTTGACCACAGGCTGAACGAGGTAATGGGTTGCCATGTTAAAGGTGAAACATACTGCGCTTACCTGCCTCTTGCCCACATTTTGGAGTTAGGAGTCGTTAACATCTTCATTGCCCGCGGTGCACTGATATGCTTTGGAAGCCCCTTTACACTGACTGACCTCACTGCAAGGCCCCGTGGTGACCTAGCAGAGTACAATCCATCACTTTTAATTGGCGTACCGCGCATATACGATACGCTGAAGAAGGCAATTCAGGCGAAACTGCCGGCTCCTGGCACGTTCAAGCGTCGTGCTTTTGACCATGCCTTCCAGAGCCGCTTGCGTGCCTTTAAGGATGGCAAAGATTCGCCGTACTGGGATGCGAAGGTGTTTGCAGCTACCCGTGCCGTTTTGGGGAAAGGAATACGAATTGCTTTGTCCGGCGGAGGCCCTCTGAGTACAGCCACACAAGATTTTGTTAATGTGGTTCTGGCTCGCACGATTCAAGGTTGGGGCCTCACGGAGACGGTGTGTGTCGGAGGTGTTCAGTTTACAGGCGATATTGAAACCGGTGCTGTTGGACCCCCGCTGCTATCGGAGGAAGTGAAACTACTGGACGTGGAAGGATACAAACACACCGATGAGCCCGATCCTCGTGGGGAAATTCTTCTGCGTGGTCCATTCCTCTTCAAAGGGTACTACAAGCAGGAAGAACTAACCAAGGAGGTACTTGATGAGGATGGTTGGTTTCATACGGGTGACGTTGGCAGCATCGACCCCAATGGAACCCTTCGCATCATTGGCCGCGTGAAGGCCTTGGCAAAGAATGTTCTTGGAGAGTATGTTGCCATGGAAGCTTTGGAATCCATGTATGCACACAACTCGCTGAGCATGCCCAACGGTGTTTGTGTCCTCGTGCATCCTGACAGACCGTACATTTGTGCGCTTGTTCTTACTGATGAAGCGAAGGTTGTTGCGTTCACGAGGGAGCATGGATTGAAAGGTAAATACCCTGAAGTTCTGCAGGACCCCGAGTTTCAGAAGAAGGCTACAGCATCATTTCAGGAGACGGCTCGTGCATCTGATCGACAGAAGTTTGAGATTGTACGTCACGTACGCCTACTGAGTGATGAGTGGACTCCTGAAAATGGTGTGCTGACGGCTGTGGGAAAACTGAAGCGACGCGTCATCGATGAGAGGTACACTGATATCATAGCACCACTTTTCGTGGAGGAGTGCTGATGAATGGTGCGGATCTCCATGGGGCGGTCCATTAATTGTGTTTGTGATGTTAATCAGTTCCTATTGTCCATCTGAATTGTCCTCTCTACACGTTCCATTATCTGTTTTCCGTCGGTCCAACTTCTTGATGCTGGTGGCGACAGCTTGCACGACAGGTTGTAAGCGTTAAGGCATGCAGGGTTGGTTTTGCAGCACGGGGGAGGGTATTGAAATACGTAATTTTTCCTAGTTGATACATTTGATTACACTTGGTTTTGTTGTAGTGACTCTGTTTATTGCTTTGGCTGTGCTTGTAATATTGTGCAGACAACACGGTGTGCAAGTCGAGAAACCCAAGTTACACCTGTATGCTCGTTTTCACGGGGTTGTGTATGCGTGAGTGCTATTTATTGGGTAACAGAGTCACCCTGCTGTTGCCTTTTTTCTTCCGCTTCGGGTGTTGGGGATTCTTCTTTTATCATTATTATTGTTATCCTCTTTTTACTTGTTTTTAATTTTTGGCTTACGGTCAGGAGATTACTTACCCCCCTCCCCATCCAGTGGTTTTCCACATTGTCTAACTCACCGTAGGCCCTAGGCGCTTTGACATGATTTTCCGTTCGCCCCTCCTGTGCACTTATGTCCGCATCCCGTTACTTCTCACTCGTGCACTGTGCCTCGGTGCGATTCTTCCATTGTTTTTATTGACTGCAAGTTTTTGTGGAAGGTTTCTTATAACATAAGCAACTTAGGAATCACTGAGACGCATTGGCACACATTTCCCACCGCATCCCTCCCCTTGCTGTAGTCTTGTGTTGTTACGAGTGCTAGATGTTTGACCATCCAATATGTACGACAATGACATCTGACCGCGGCACGTACGGGATCTGAAGGGGATTATCATGACAGCTGCAACCCGTAAATGTATGCTCGCTGATCCTTGTGTGCGTGTCTGTATGTGTGTAGGTTGCGCATCCTCAATAGTTACGAACCTTCATATTTCCCATTTCTTGTCATCTCGCGAGCACAAACCCTGGAGGCCACAGGTTAACCGCGTACCTGCTATTGCTTTTTTCCTCTGTTTTCCTTCTGTTCTTCCCATCTTCGTCACGCCCCTCCTCATTTCTCTATCTTGCTTGCTACGATAGCCATACCAAAAGACTGTAAAGCACAACCGCTCTGCAACAAGCACTAAGGGAAGAAAGACAGGTGATTGTGGATACGGTTGAACCTGAAGGGAAGGGAAGCAATCGGGACAGCAGTGGTGCGCGCCACGTGTGTTTGTGGGAGGAAGGCTTGTTAAGGTTGGCGAAATCATCTTAAAAGCCACCATTCACACCCAGTAAGTATTGTACTTCATAGGAAGCCTTTGCTTTTAAGATCCGATATTGAGAAGTGGGGGCACCATGGGGGGATGTGTGATTTCCGTCATGGACTACATGAACAATCGCTCTGAGGTTGAGAATGAGCATGTGAAAAAATTTCGTGCGCTTGGCAAGGTTGCTGTCCCTGTGCCCGGCAGCGAAACTTCTGATTGCTCTCCCATCTACCGTCTCGTAACTGACGACGGCAAAGATATTGAAGAGGTGCGGCGGGAGTGGTACGAGGGTGAGTGCCTTCCGCAGCGCTTCGCAGCCCTTTGCAAGCGTCAACCCAAGCAGCGTGCCCTTGCTTACCGCCCAGTGGATCGGGTAGAAAAGGCTGTAATTAAGGATCTGCACACGCGAGCTGAAAAGATGATGAACGTAACACATTTCAAGGAGACGAAATACCTTGACTACGGCACCTTCTGGGACTACATCGAGTCGTTTGGGCGAGGTCTTGTGGAGTTGGGTATTTCACCAAACTCCCGAGTCGCCATATACGAGGAGACGCGGTGGGAGTGGTTGGCAACAATTTACGGTATCTGGTCGCAGAATATGGTTGCCACCACAGTGTACGCCAATCTTGGGGAAGATGCGCTCGCGTATGCCCTCCGGGAAACAGGCTGCAAGGGGATCATTTGCAATGCGAAGAATGTGAGTGTTGTTATTAAATTCATGAGTGAAGGCATCACACCTTCCGCACCCATCATCTACAATGGGAGCCTTCCTGCCTCTGTCGACCAGGAGGCCTGCCATCTCGTATCGTGGGAGGAAGTTGTGAAACTTGGTCGTGAGGCCCGTGACCGGCTTCCGTTGAACAACTCTGGAAGGGCAGATGACCTTGCTCTCATCATGTATACGAGTGGTACGACGGGGGACCCCAAAGGTGTCATTCACACACATGGCTCACTGATGTCGGGAGTTCATGCACTTGACCACAGGCTGAACGCTGTAATGGGACCGTTGCGGGATGGAGAAACTTACCTGTCTTACCTGCCTCTTGCCCACATTTTGGAGTTAGGAGTGCTAAGCGTATTCATTGCCCGCGGTGCACTGATATGCTTTGGAAGCCCCTTTACACTGACTGACCTCACTGCAAGGCCCCGTGGTGACCTAGCAGAGTACAATCCATCACTTTTAATTGGCGTACCGCGCATATACGATACGCTGAAGAAGGCAATTCAGGCGAAACTGCCGGCTCCTGGCACGTTCAAGCGTCGTGCTTTTGACCATGCCTTCCAGAGCCGCTTGCGTGCCTTTAAGGATGGCAAAGATTCGCCGTACTGGGATGCGAAGGTGTTTGCAGCTACCCGTGCCGTTTTGGGGAAGAATATGTACATGGTTTTGTCCGGCGGAGGCCCTCTGAGTACAGCCACACAAGATTTCCTCAATGTTGCAGTCGTTCGTATAATTCAAGGTTGGGGCCTCACGGAGACGGTGTGTGTCGGAGGTGTTCAACTTACAGGCGATATTGAAACCGGTGCTGTTGGACCCCCGCTGCTATCGGAGGAAGTGAAACTACTGGACGTGGAAGGATACAAACACACCGATGAGCCCGATCCTCGTGGGGAAATTCTTCTGCGTGGTCCATTCCTCTTCAAAGGGTACTACAAGCAGGAAGAACTAACCAAGGAGGCAATAGATGAGGATGGTTGGTTTCATACGGGTGACGTTGGCAGCATCGGCCCCAATGGAACCCTTCGCATCATTGGCCGCGTGAAGGCCTTGGCAAAGAATGTTCTTGGAGAGTATGTTGCCATGGAGACGTTGGAATCCATGTATGCACACAACTCGCTGAGCATGCCCAACGGTGTTTGTGTCCTCGTGCATCCTGACAGACCGTACATTTGTGCGCTTGTTCTTACTGATGAAGCGAAGGTTGTTGCGTTCACGAGGGAGCATGGATTGAAAGGTAAATACCCTGAAGTTCTGCAGGACCCCGAGTTTCAGAAGAAGGCTACAGCATCATTTCAGGAGACGGCTCGTGCATCTGATCGACAGAAGTTTGAGATTGTACGTCACGTACGCCTACTGAGTGATGAGTGGACTCCTGAAAATGGTGTGCTGACAGCCGCAGGCAAACTGAAGCGACGCGTCATCGATGAGAAGTACACTGATACTATTGTGTCACTTTTCGTGGAGGAGTGCTGATGAATGGTGTGTGTGTGTGTGTGTGTGTGTGTGTGTGTGCGTGTGCGTGCGTGTGTTTATTTATTTTATCATTTATCTTTGGATTTCTTTGCCTTCTGGCTTTTTGTGGTTAACATGTAAGTTTACTGCTCTAATATCTTACATTTTAAGTATACTTTCCTAGTCTGTTTTTTTTTTGTCCTGGCAGCATTCTTATTCGGTGCCCTTATGGTTGTTAAAGTTTGGGAAGAGGAATAGGCGAAAATCTTTTGTTCACCGTAGTCACTTTATATTCAGTTGAGGAAATCGTCGCATCACCACAAATTCTCATTTTTTGTTTAACCTTGATAACCCCACCTTGTTGTCGTGGTACGTTAAAACATGTGTTTTCAATGTTTTGTTCAGGGTCGTTGCCTTTGAGAGGTGAGCCTTTACATTTGTTGCTTGTGGGCGAATGACTGATGCTGCTGCTTTCTATATATTGGCAAACAAACGGTTTCTTCTGCATGTGCTGTGCTCTTTTCTATTACTTCTACTGTTTGGATGTGTGTGAAGGGTTGTTTCTTCTTTTCGTTGTTGTTTTTGTCTGTGGCGCAGTCGACAGGAGGGGCTTGGTGGAAGCCGTTTTGTTTTTTTGCCTGTGGACCCTCCGCCGTTTTGTTGGTAATTGTTTTCCTTTTTTTGTGGCGTGCAGTCTGCCCGTTATTATAATTGTGACCGAGGCTTTGTCTTAACGGGCTTGCAAGTATTAGTGGAGTTTCTATTTAATGCTTCCCCCCGTTTGTTCTGTGACGATGTTTTGCCACTGTTTGTAATTAATTTCATTAACGTGAGATCGTCTGCCTTCTTTGTGTTTTCACTTGCATGCGGCAGCGTCCGTGCTTATGATTTTGAGGCGCGCAAGGTTGTGCATTTAATGTCATTCCTTTTTTTTTTTAAACGTCGTCACCTTTCCCCGTCCTGTAACGTGTTGTCTTTCTGCAGGGTGATTAGTTATAGCTGAGCAGACGACCCTGTTTCTCAGCTGTCAAGCATCAAGGCGGAAAGAGTAGAAGCCCTTTCATTGAACAGACACGCTGCGGTGGGAGATCATTCGTTCACTGCCATATTTTTTGCTCCTATAGATTTACCCCTTCGCTTGTCTTTGCGTGTTAACGCAAGCACAGCGCTGTTGGGGGTGGGGGAGCAAGTAGTGAGAGGACTGCGGAATAATACCAGAGAAGGCGCAACAGAGGAGCACCGGGCCCATCGAAAGGTGACAACCCCAAACGATAGGAATGCTTTCGACGGTTTGTGGTTCCGGAGCTGCAACTATGAATAATGGCCGGCAGAAGAAAGTTGATCATTCACGAGGACTTGATTTCTATTTGCCACCTCCAGACGATCGCGAATACCGGCGGGGGAGAATACAGCGGCTACGCGACCAAATAACCGCATGGAAGGATCCAGGTCGACCATTTTCTGTCTCCGGCCCCAATTCTATGTTGGGGACGAAGGAGTTCAAGTGGCTGTCAACCCAAAGGAGTTGCTCTTTCGGACGCACGGCGAACAGCTGCGGCGCAGCCGCCGGAGGTGCAACGGGGTCGAAGTGCGGGAAGGCAGCACCACAACAGCCGGATAATGTGTATTTCCATGACCACATTGTTTTCTGTGTGCCCTCAGGTAAGGGTCAAACCGAGTCACGTGGTGGGGCTGACGGAATGTGTTATGGTGTTACTACGAACAAGGAAAGCATGGCTGAGTGTGAACAAGGCCTTCAGCAGACCCATGTTGGACAGCGGTCTGTGTCCACGCGCAGCATTGGGGCGAACTCTGTTGGCGTTTCAAGAGCCGATGGCGACAAGCAAGGGACAATGCGTTCTGATTATCGTTCATGTGCAACTTCTCCAACACCCGTGGCCACCCTTCAAAGCATCAAGGCACAAAGCGTCGATCTCGCCTCCTCTGTTCATGAGGCTCGGATGCAATGCAGACAGGGGGACTTCCCTACACCCCATAGTTCCCAACAACAACTATTCATGCGCACAATGGAACTTCCAATTGATTGGGGGGAGTACACACGTAACTCGAAGGGCACCACTTGTGCGTCGCGTGGTGATCAATCCGTTCCAAAGTTCGATACGATTCATTCGTGCGGGCCTGATGTGAGTTCCGTCTGTTTTGTGAACACTTTTACGGGAAGTAATGCATCTTCTCTCGGATTGGAAGGCCGAGCTACAGGAATAAAAGGGGAGAGCACTCTTAGATCTGCCGCAACACTGCATAACAACGCCCGCCGGCCGTTGCGCCTTTACTCCATTCAGTTGAAGGATTTTCATCCAAGCAGGACATCGACTATCACCCCCGGCGCGGATGCACCGCGGAACGGCATACGCGTAAAACTGAAATCATAATCTCCAGTCGTGTCTAACTGAGGAAATGTGGTGGGCGAAGGCTGACAATACGGATGTAAGGTTGGGTAAGTAGATGGTATGAGAGGTGCGAGATGGGCGATGTAAATAAAATTTATTTAGTGATGTACGCAGTTGTGTGTGTGTGTGTGTATGCGTCTGTGTGCGGGCGTAGGCTGAGATCCCTTTGACGTGGCCATACCAAAAATATCCTCATAGCCTACCTTTGTATATGCTCCTATAGCTGTGCGTCGTATAAATGTATATTCATTTCCCATTCCTTTCTTTGATGCGATTTGAGTTACCCGTCGTCGTGATCAAGCACGTGCCACGTGTAACTTGGATTTACCTAGACGGCAGTCTTTATAACCCAACAGATGGGAGAGCGTTGCACCTTTCTTTGACTACAGTTGAGGTTTTGTAGACTTGCCACAATTTCACCCCCTTTTTATTGTGACTAGTTTGGGTCATTTAAACGCCTTATTCACGGGATTATATATATATATATATATATATAATTCTTGTATTACGCAAGGGCACGTCCATTTGTGCAAGCGGCAATCATTGGCGCCCAGTGCTCCCTCTTTTTTTTCTACGGCGATTGTGAGGGAGTGTGAGGCTCGTATCCTCGTTCCTTTTCTTTTATTAACTCAAACACGTATAGGCAACCAAATGATCCGCACGGATGAGAGCACTAATATCTCTGTTGCATGTCAGCTCGCCAATCCCGTTGTTGTGCTTTGCTTCTTTCCACATTCTCTTCAACTTTCGTTTTTGTTGTTTCTTCCTCATTTCTACTTCTCGCACGTAAATGCAAATCTGCTCTCCACTTACTCAATTTAGTTTGTGGAATATAAAAGTCCCGAAGGACCTTTGCTGGTGAAGCACAGGAGGGCCAAGGGAAGAAGAAGAAGTTTGAGACGAGGAATTAGTCACACGTGCAGGAAAAAAAAAATTGACACTCAAAACATTGAGTGGACAGCTTAGTAGGTGATAGTAGAAGTTGACGGAGGTGTGCTTGCCCCCGTTATAACCGGCAGTGATATATTCATATGGCACACTGCTGCTTTCTCGTCTATCCCCTTGCCAAAGTTGCGGATGAATCATTTCTACAGCTACTGTTTGATGACTCAGTTAAGCGCTCTGCGTTTCTCGGGTATCCTCCCCGTCGTTTCGCCATAGTGGAGCTTGAAGAAAGTCAAAACGAGGCTGTTTTGCACGCAATCGGGGCAAGAGATGACGATGACCGCATGGAGGCGCGTGAAGATAACGCTGATACACCGTTTGTGAATCTCTTCACACGCACTGGAGCGAAAAAAGGGACGGATCGTAATGAGCCAATAGGACTTCGGATGGGCTGTATTCCCCACTTGTCCCAGGTTCGGTTTCGTAGGACGTATTTGCGGGTGATCGTGAGCCCGGTTACCATTGATGAGTTATTTGGTTGTGTTCAGAAGGATTCTAATCATGTCAAAAAGGAAAAGCGGTCACTGAAAAGGTCGCGTCACACTGATGAGGATGCGGGACCGTGGGTCCCTCGGTGGCCCGTTGCGAATGGCGATCCAACACTAGCTGGTAGAGTTGAGGTGGTTTCCATGACAGGTGCTTCCCGTGCTGGCTTGAGTGGTGACCCGGAGGACGAAAGGTATCGTGAACCCTACGCTGAGTGTAGTGGTGGTCCTGTTTGTAATATGAGTCCACCCAAAACCTTTTTATCTGACGATAGTGCTGGTGAAGCGGCTGGGCGCCGTGCGCTTGATGTCAGTGTGCAGAATCTCATTAGAGAGTTGGGGTTCGATAAATAAAGTAAGTGTGGCGTAATTTATGCCACTGTGAGTTACGTGAGGATAATCTCCCCTTTGATTTGAAGGAGGATATAGGACCAATTGTGCGCTGCTGTAATACGTTCTCGACCTTGCTGAACACGTAATGGGGAGGATGGGAAAGTATTATAACAGTTTTTTCTTTGCTTTTTTGCTATCCCACGTACTTGTGAGCTGCACCAGTAGATCCTGAGTGGTGCTGATTGTTTTGGTGTTGCACACTCGCTATTTGTCTTGCTTTCCACATGCACCTCTCTTCACGTGAAACAATCCTGACTTCTTTCCAATTTATTCTCTAATAAAGTGTTGTCGACTCGATAAGGTGTTGCTCTTGTCGCCGCGAGCTCGAAGGGGACACGGGTTGTAACGACGGGGAGGACCTCGTTGGCACGTGTGAGAGAGGCTTGTTTCTTCATTTCGTCGGCCGTTGCCACCCCCGGGAGTGTACGGTTGGTTTTTGCTCAGTTGAAGTTGACGTACGGTACCAAACGGCCTCTAGACCGGCATTTGTGGTTCTGGTTGCAAACAAGGAAGGGAGGACGAGGGCAAAATGCCTGCGAAGCGACGGCCGGTAAACATTGATAATGATGAAGTGATTGACTTCTCTACCGTTGGCAGTTCAAACATGATGAAGACGCCGGTACCTACCACTCTTCTGAAAAGTGTTGTTGATCTGAGCTCGTCAGAGCCCCCTTCCTCAGAGGCGGTAACAACTGCCAGCGCCATGGACATGAGACTGAACGCGTACACGCATCGCCATGCACCACGTCGTCGCATAGGTTTCTGCTGTAATATAGCACCGCAATCCATTGCAGTTAGTGGGGCGTCAGCATTACCCAAATCAACAACTGCCCCCACGGCTGCGTCACCGTCAAGTGCCGTTTCCCACGGTAGCAACACCGTCTCTATGAGTGCCGATAGCAAAGAGCAGTTGGACGCGTTCTGGCGGGAGGAGGCGGCGCGGCGCGAGGAGAAGTCCAAGCAAGTAAGCCGTCAGCAGTACGAGCAGCAGTTGTGCGACCTGTTTCGTGGTGCTGCACCGTTAGTGACTCCTGACCCAAAACCTTCCGGGAATGAGGACGGAAGTCGTGACATGGTTGAGCATCGTGCATATTCTCTACTAGAACAGTTTTTTACTGACGGTGTACCGGATGTAGAGCCGTGGGATCATTGGGCACTGACGATGCCACGTTACAGTCGATCTAACATCGCTGTGGGCATTAGCTTGGATCGGATATATCACCCTACGTTACCACCGACACACTACTCACAACTGTACCTCCATGCACCAAACAGTGAGGAGACTGTGTTCAGACTGCCAAAAACAAGGGATGAGCTGCGTGCCGAACGCCAGGAGCGGATGCGAAAAGCGAAGGAGGAACGTGATCGTGCCAAGAAAGCGGCTAAACAAAATGAACAGCTCACCGTTGTGGAATCCACCGGTGGTGGCCCAGCAAAAGTATCAATAACAGTAAGCGCAAAGGACCGACTTAGTAACCGCAACCTGCGGTACAACCTCTTCGGCGATAGTGTGCTGAACCCGTTAGGAACTGATAACAAAGTTTTTTCACAGTACCAAGAGCGCTTTCTGGAGCACCAGCGAAGGAACCATAAACGGCACGTAGAGGCCATTCCCCATCAAATTGAAAAGCGTAAGCAAGATATAAAGCGGCACTCGGAGGAGCGACCTGTATTCCGTGCCTACCACATCTACCCCATATACAGCTCAGCGCACTTGGGGAAGCTTCGTAACTTTGCAAATGACGGTTTGCTTCGCGGTTTCGTTTTGTGGATTTGCCGCTGCCATGCGATTATTGTCCTGACTGGTGGTGAGGTGGCAGTGCGCCACCTGGAGCGTTGGATACTCGAAAAGATGAAGTGGGAATCGGCGGAGACGAAAGCTGTGCGCCTTATGACGTGTCCCCTACCGGATCCCGCAACCTTTTCATTTGTTCGGCAGAAATCTCGGAAGCGTGATCGGCAACAACAGGGAGACGATGGCAGCCGAGGGCGTGAAGAGAATCAACTGGAGGGAGACCGTCATGGCACCGATGGGGAGCGGGCACATGTGTACATGAATTTTGTGGAGAGTGTACAGGAGGGCGAATCGTTCATGTGCAACATGCCAGCAGAAGGCCCTTGGCGGGACCTTACCCATGTGTGGCGCGCAGCCGTTGGGGCAGTCGTAGCTGTGGGTGGTGGTAACAATACGGAAAGTCAGTCAACTGTGTGACATGGACCCAATCGTACTGTGAGTTGGAGCGCCGCGGGCTTTAGGCCTGTGGGGTTTTTATATTTTGTTTTGTGTATGTGCTTCGGCAGATTCGTATGTGTTTCTTCCGCTGAAGACTGTGTGGTCGTGGGTTCTGTTGTGTTAAAGGCTGCTATTTGACCTTTCCACACCGCAACACGAGACTTTCCTCCCCATGGAATTATGATTTATTTTTACCTCATAGGAGAATTGAAGGGAAAAAGTTTAGATACGAGAGCAAAAGAGGAGGTACAGGAAATCGCTTGAGCAGAAAGTTATCGCATCCGCAAGAGGCCTTCCAGAGAAGAAGGAACAGAGGCCAACAGGTAGTATCACCGCCTATTTTTCAGGAACTAAATTGTTACGGAGGACTTTATCGCTACAATAAATATGCTTCCATGTCCGTCGTTCTCTACCACAACTCCAAGGTTTGACATGGACACCTATCTGGGTCGTACCTTTTACTTTTTTTCCACCATCAACCCACTGTTGTGCTTTGAGACGTCAAACTCATTGAAGCGCCATCAGGAGCTGCTCAATCGTGTGGCAGCGGGAGAGGAAGGGGTTGCAAGCGACAGACAACTGTGGAAAGCACGCACTGCAATAGAAATATGCGTGCATCCCACCACTAAGGAAGTTATATTTCCACCTTACAGGATGTGTGCTTTCCTTCCTGTGAATAGTTTTATCGTACCCTTCATGATGTCACCGACGACCATTGCAAGCCCTGTGCTCACAATATTCATTCAGTGGTTTAACCAGAGCTATAACTGCGCGGTGAATTATGCAAATCGCTCCTCCGATAAGCAACCGATGTCGGAACTATCTAAGGCGTACGTCGCCGCTGTTGGTGTTTCCTGCGCCGGAGCACTAGGTGCTACAGCAATGCTGAAGAAGGTAAAAGGTGGCACATTGAAAGCCACAGCTGTTCGTGCGGGGTTACCTTTCGTGGCGGTATCTGCGGCGGCAATTGTGAATCTTTCTCTAATGCGTAAGAATGAGTGGATTCCATCAGGCACTGGCCTACAAGTTGTTGACGAGGATGGTGAGGTGAGGGGCAGCAGTCGTGTTGCCGGCATGCAAAGTCTCATGATGTGTTCCGTCACGCGTGTTACATGGAACCTTATTTCCATGGTGTTGCCGCTTTTGATGATGCGGCCACTCCTTGCCCGCTGTGCAGCTGTTCGCGCTCGACCTGTTGTGTATGAAACGGCACTGCAGATTGCCAGCCTCGGCGTCGGTGTTCCGCTTGCATTGGGTGCATTTAGCACAACAGTGAGTGTACCTGCGAATCGGTTGGAGCCGGAACTTCGTGGGTTGAAGCGAAAGGACGGCTCGCCTGTTGAAATATTCACGTATTACAAGGGTTTGTAGTTGGTGGGGATAATTTTTCCCGTCGCGTTTGCATGTGCATGTGTGCATGTGTGCATGTGTGTATGTGTGTGTGTGCGCGTGAAGGGACGCTGCTGGCGTGCCACTGTGGCATTATAATTTTGTTCTGTGCTGGGAATGCGCCGAATGCGTTAGAAGATGACTCAGTTAAAGCAGAATGGGGGGAAAATTTAAAAAAATGAAGAGGGAAAGAAAGAAAGAGAAGAGAATCATTATCGTACGTGGAGGTTTGAGTTTTTTTTTTCTTTATTGTTCCTTATCATTCCATGAAAACGAAATCATGAGGTTTAGCGGTTTTACCCCCTACCCCTACTCCCATTCTCATCTCTTTCTCTTTGCCTCCCCTTTTCCTTTTTTCCTTTTACCTATTTTTTTTTTTGTATAGGCATGTTTCGGTAAAAGCAGGGGGATGGTGGCACTTTTACTTTCCTTCGACGCGAGGCCGACTGAGCTTTCCACTATGATGAAGCGGGAAGATGCGGTAAAGGGTTAAAAAACGGAGTGAACGATTTTTATTAATTTGTTTAAAAAGAATGAAAAGAGGAGGTATTAACGAATTGTGTGGATAACACGAAGCGTTTTTTTAATAAAAGGAAGAAAGAAAGGGAAAGCACCTTGTTGTGCTGTATCCTCTTCTCCACATTTTTAATGATGACTGCGTGGTTTTTCTTTCTTCCTTCTCTCTTTTTATTCCTCTCAGAAGTATGTCTACCCCCGAAAATATATAAATATCCAAATATGCAGGTGTGTTTGTATTTATGTTTATGTTTATACATATATATATTTATTCATATGTATGAATTTGTTTTTTTTATTGATTTGCTCTATGCACCTGCTCTCTCTCTTGTTCATTCCCTTTGGATTCACCGCACCACTTTGGCTACTGGTACGTCGCCGCGACGCATACAATTAAGAGAAAAACAAAATAAAAATATACGGCACTATGGCGAAAAAAGGTGCACTGACTCAGCAACACATGTACACGCATAATCAAACGCACACAAAATACACTTAAATGATGTGGACGACCATTTCGTGGGATCGTAGAGGACAATATACGCAAAATAGAAACAATTAATGGGGAGGAGAAAATGTAGTCGACATTTTACGAAAAGGTGAGATTTATTTTCAGTTGTCGGGCTGTTAAATATATGCAGCTTCCACACGACCCTCTCCCCTTGTGGGACTTGTCTCTGGATTTCACTGCCTCTTTCAATATATATATATATATGCTTGTGTGTTTATGTGTTTTATTTTAATCGTTATTATTATCATCACTGTGTGTTGTGCTTTGCGACTCACACGTGGTTTTATTTGTTCCTTTTCTTACTTACTTTTTTTTCTTGAGTTTTGTTATTATTATTATTATTTTTTTTTTTTTCGTTATTCCTCTCTCTGTTTTTTTTTCGTACTGCAGAAAACGGTAGTGAGGAATACAGTGCAAAGGATGGGTGTATATCGCATGTGACCATTTGGCGTTTTTTTTTCTTTTTATTCTTTTCTTCAACATATCACTTATTTGTAACGTCATGCAGGGGTAATTTTGTTTGATTCGGTTTTATTTATGTATTTGCTTTCCTTTTTTCTTCTTTTTTTTTTTAAGGAAAAAAAGTTTCCATTTCCATTTGTTTTTGTTACTTTTTTTTTTTCCAGACACCCTGTCTTCTTTTCTTTTTTTTTTTTCATATTTTTGCTACTGTGGCAGTTTTGCTTTTTTTTTTTGTGAGGGAAAGGGAGAGATTCTCAGGGTTCGAAGAGAAACACAAGGAGCGATGAAAATGTGTGCGGCTGCGTTTTGAAGGTTTTGTTACACTTTTGTCCTCTTCTTAGTGGTTTAATCACTGAAAATAAAATAGTCCTCCCCCCCAGCGCATACTCAAATATAAATATAAACAAATATAAACAGATATAAGTATATATATATATATATATATTTATTTATATATTTATTTATATATTTATTTATATACGCTAATTTCAGGTGACAGTTGTCTAGAAGAAACAGACAGGTATATGTTCATATTTATTTATATTTATGTGTATGCGCAGTGGAGGCGTAATAAACTTATCTATACTGTCCACGGGAAATGAAAGTGTGAGGGTACACTTCTTTCTTTCCTTCCCTTCGGTTTGTGTATTGTTTTCGTTTTTTCTTTTTTTTTTAAAAAAAAGAAAAGAAAGGGGGAAACATGTTGAATGTTCGATGGCTTATTATTTTTCACTCCCCGTTTGGTCTGTTCATTTGAAGGGCTTGCAAGCCAAGTTTGTGATCGCTTTTGTGTGTTTGTGTGGGTGTGTATTCATGTGCGTTCAGCAAATATTTTGTTTTTCTTTCTTTTTTTATTTTTGTTCATTTATCGGTTACGGGAAAACAAAGGTGTTGGATAGAAGGTGACAGAGGCAAAAAGCGATGAAACGATGATATCAATCCCTCCTTGCTCTTCCCAATTATTAAGAAAAAGGGAAGGGAAACTTAAAACAAAACAAACAAACACTGATTTAATCGCTAACCTCGCATCAAACGCATCCTAGGTGTGTAGCAAGTGTATCTGCACCTCTATAAAATGTCTTAAAGTATTTTTTTTTAATTTAAAATAAAAAAAGTGTCTTCATTGCATTTTATTTTGTTTTATCTCTTCGCTTTTCTTCTATTTTATATTATGGTGCAGCGGCAAGGAGGAACACCACCACCACCACTTCCTCCACCAGGTCTCAGCAGCAACGGTAGCGTGGGAGAGAAATTGGGGGACGGGGAAGGAAAGAAGGAAACTTAAGCAAAAAAAAAAAAAGAAAAAAAAGAAAAGAAGTGAAGTGAAGTGAAGGCCATAAAGGCACAATTTATTGTACAAGAACGGAAGAAATAAAAAGCGGCGAGGGCTGTAAACCCTCAAGGCGATAACCACAATCGCCAGCATCATATTAACACATACGTGGCCCGGTTGGTTGTGCGGTACGGCTCATTGGCGGGCCAAAGTGTTTGTGAGCAAAAGAAAAAAAATAATAAATTAAATCAGTGGGAAACGCCGGGTCGTGCAGGTGTGTCCGAGGTTGAGTAAATCAAGGTTTTGAGACAGTGGCGGTGGACAGTGATTGGAAAGAAAAAAGGAGGAGAGAAAAAAAAACGGCAATCAACAGGGGAAAGAAAGAGAGAGGGAAGGAAGGAAAAGCGGGAGGGGGATCTTCACAAGAGAAAAGTTAGAACCATAGAACCAATAAAACATGACCGAATCTGAGAAAGCCCGTACCGTGACAGGGAGGGGACTCGTGGATTTACCTCAGCGGTTTAGTCAAGTGGACATAACGTACGCGGCATCCACATCCAACCAAACATCCGCTCGAACGGCTGAACCAACAGCTCCGATTCTTACTGACATTGAGATTACTGAAAAGGCTAGTCTGGTAAATGATGTCAAAGGCGCTTACGCCTCAGATGGGTATCCGATATGTTGCTCAGGAAGCAAAACGGGTGGTGCCCTATACGGTGCTTTCGTGGAGCTTCGGAACCCTTCCCTGCATGGTGTAACGTTGCCACCAGCGGAAACTATCGTTGTTGCCAGCACTCCCAGCGACCCCGTTAAGCACTTCACTTCGGGGGGTGAAGGTGGCTCTCATTCAACTAATGGATCCGATGCTGATGGTGTGACTGCGGCGAGTAATATGGTTGACCCTCGCGCAGCCATCCTGCGTATTGTTTGGAAGCGTGGATCACATCTGCTTAATCCACATGCAGCAGAGCACTTGGATCTCCCAATGAAGGAAACACCCACCAAGACTGAGATATCGACATCAAGTGTAGTGCTTCCAAAACTTCCATGCTACGGGATCGAACGGCACCTGCGGCGGTTTCCCGATGGCGTGCACAGTGTGGACACTTCTCCCCGACTGAATGAACTTCTCTTGGATATTCTACCGGGTTCAGTGGGGGATACTGTGAAAACAGCACCACAAGAGCACGAGAAAAAGGCATTTGACGATTTCCCTGATGGGGCAACCAGGGGTGCAAAGAAACGTACAAACAGTAATGGCAGCAGGAAAAGCAGAAGGAACAATAGATCGAAGGGCAATAATGCAGATATGGATGGAGATGACACATCTCCAGAGGATGGTGGCGGACGGAAGGGGGCGCCGTTACGAGAAAAGGAGCCCATGGGGAATGCACCTGTACAACTAACACTAATAACAGCATGCAGTTTTAACCACCTCACCTTGTATGCTGTACGTCACCAGGCAGGAAATGTATTGGCGTTCGTACCGCTGCAGACCATCATCGCCTCTGTAACGACGCGAAAAATTACCAGTCATTGTGTGTTTTTGCTGTCCGTTGATACATACGAGTCCTATGATTCCCCGGGTATGTGTACCTCTGGTGCTTCACCAGTATTGCACGGGGCGGAGAAGAAGGAACCGAAGAGAGGGACCGTGAAGCAAAAGCAAGGCCTTGGCGGTCAAGCGCTCAAAGGAGAAGGTGACAGCACTCCGCCATGTGAAGGGGGAAAGGAATTTTTGTTTGAACCCGTTCAAGTAGGTGGGGAGAGTTCCGGTGGTGGGGGAGTCATGCGTGTGGCGACCGTCTTTCTTGCGGTGGAGCCCTACTTGTTGCTGGGTAACCAGAGTGGGGATATTATGCTCTTCAGCGTTTTCAAGGGAAAAGTGGTGCAGCGGCTCAACCCTTCTGGACTTCCCAGGTCAGACTCTTTCTTCAGAGGAAGCCAGGAAGATTCGACGGGGTCAAAGCAACTAGTAGGTGCAACTGTCTCGTGCATTGTGGAAATAAGCTGCGGTGCGGAGAAACGATTGACACGTTTAATTAGCAATGCGATTGCATCCCGTGTACGGGGCAGAGATCGTTTTACAGCTCCTTCTGTTGGAGCTGCGGGAACACCACCTTCTGTGTTTGCCGTCGGTTTTGATGACGGTCAGGTGCTGCTTGTGGACGTGACGGCTGAAGGAGCCTGCTTAAGTAAGCGTGTGAGCTCATTCAGCGGGAATCCCATCCACGGGATCGCTATGCGGGCACCTCACTACTTTACAAGGGTATGGACTTCTCAGCAGTACATGAAGGGATATGAAAAGCAACGCTCTCCCATATGCACGGTGTTTACACATGCGGATACCCTTACCTTCAACGAGGACGGTGCCATTGCCGCGGTATCTTCTAATGGCGGTGTCCTGCGTCTCCTGCGAGCACCCGAGATGGATGAGGAAGTGTGCCGATTGGCAACTCTTCACTGTGACACCGCAGGGGATTTCTTGTCTTTGCAGTGGATGTCAAGTTGTGTCGGTACAGCGCTTCTTCCTGATCTCCTCATCGCCACGAGCGAAGATGACAGTATTGGCGTTTACCAGTTTGTGCAGTCAAGGAATTGCACGACCAGCTTGGTTCGACAAGATGGTTTCACACCTGAGAGACCTAACTTTAATGCAAGTATGGATACTATACATGACAATATTACATTGATCTCACGGCGCTTCTTCCATCACTCTTGGGTAGTTAATCTTACCACGATGCAGCGCCCCAACGGGAGTCTTCTGATCGCTACATCTTACGATGGTCGGAGTTCCTTCTGGCCAATCAGTTACGGCGGCACCACCGCCACTAATACTCCTGGCGGTTCACTCCCCCGCGGGGGAGGCTCTGAGGTGTCACTCCAAAAGTGCCTATCAGATTATCTTATAAGGGATATGGGTGTTAAGCTCCACAGTTTCGGGCACGTGTTTCCATCCCACCCAGCAGCGTCGTTTGTCCTTCACAAGGGCGACATATCGCGGTGCATCGTTGGTGGGGCTGGGAACAGTTACTTTATAGTTTCATTATGTTTGCAAGGGTTTGTGAAAGTATGGGAGGTGAAATGGAGTGGGGGGTGAGGCAGTTCATTTGTTTTCGCATGATTTATTCTTTATCGTATCGTCACTCGTTATCTTTATTTCGTTTATTCTAATTGATTAGCGTCCCCTTGTGCGCACGATTCACAGTTACGTATATAAACTACTGTCATCTTTTTGTTCGCATTTCTCATAGTCGTTGTTGCGTGTGCGCCGCGTGTCAGTGACGGCGTGTGTATGTATGATTTCACTGTGTCATTAGATACTTTCCTTTCCACCATCATTCTGGTTTCATCTTAGGTGAGCCAGCACGCGGACACACAAATAAATATTGAGGAGAAGTGTGACGGAAGGTCGAATATTTCTTTCTTCTCCATTCCTTTCCCATTCCACCAGATTTGTCTTTGTGTAAGGGTGTACTTTATCTCAAGTTACACACGACGCTTAGCTGCGTCACTGTAATTTTACCCAAGTGGTGCTGTGGAAAACGAAAAGGGAAGGAACGTAGCGGAACAAAAAAGAGATGCAACTCCAAAGGTTGGGTGCTCCACTACTTAAAAGGCTTGTGGGGGGATGCATACGCCAATCAACGGCGCCGATTATGCCATGTGTTGTTGTTAGTGGCTCGGGTGTTTTTTTGACTCCCGTGCGTACTTATATGCCGCTCCCCAATGATCAAAGTGACTTCTCACCGTACATCGAGATTGATTTGCCAAGTGAAAGCCGCATCCAATCACTGCATAAGAGCGGACTTGCGGCACAGGAGTGGGTTGCATGTGAAAAAGTGCATGGGACAAACTTTGGTATCTACTTAATTAACCAGGGAGACCACGAGGTTGTGAGGTTTGCAAAGCGTAGTGGCATCATGGACCCAAATGAGAATTTCTTTGGTTACCACATCCTTATCGACGAGTTCACAGCACAAATTCGTATTCTAAATGACTTATTGAAACAAAAATATGGACTGAGCCGTGTTGGGCGTTTGGTGCTCAATGGAGAACTGTTTGGTGCCAAGTATAAGCACCCACTCGTTCCAAAGAGTGAGAAGTGGTGCACGCTACCAAACGGGAAGACGTTCCCTATCGCCGGTGTTCAAATACAGAGGGAACCCTTTCCACAATATAGTCCAGAGCTCCATTTCTTTGCATTTGACATTAAGTACAGTGTGAGTGGCGCGGAAGAGGACTTCGTGCTGCTTGGTTACGACGAGTTCGTCGAGTTTTCTTCCAAAGTGCCTAACCTGTTATACGCGCGGGCTCTTGTTCGTGGGACGTTGGATGAGTGTTTAGCGTTTGATGTGGAGAATTTCATGACACCGCTGCCCGCGTTGCTTGGCTTAGGTAATTACCCCCTTGAGGGGAATTTGGCAGAGGGTGTGGTCATTCGTCACGTACGTCGCGGGGATCCGGCGGTAGAGAAACACAACGTCTCGACTATAATCAAACTCCGCTGCTCCAGTTTCATGGAGTTGAAGCACCCCGGTAAGCAGAAGGAACTGAAGGAGACATTTATCGACACGGTACGCTCCGGAGCTCTGCGGCGGGTGCGAGGGAATGTGACCGTTATCTCAGACTCCATGTTGCCTCAGGTGGAGGCAGCGGCCAATGATCTGTTACTAAACAATGTAAGCGATGGCAGGTTGAGCAATGTGCTATCGAAGATTGGTCGTGAACCTCTGCTGTCTGGGGAGGTATCGCAGGTTGATGTGGTGCTTATGCTTGCTAAGGACGCACTGAAAGACTTTCTCAAGGAGGTAGATAGTTTGGTGTTGAACACAACCCTTGCTTTTCGCAAGTTGCTAATCACCAATGTCTACTTCGAGTCTAAGCGGTTAGTGGAGCAAAAGTGGAAGGAACTCATGCAGGAAGAAGCAGCCGCGCAGTCAGAGGCTATTCCACCACTTTCACCGGCTGCCCCCACAAAGGGCGAATGATACTGCAAATTGTTCAATTCGTGGTATCCTGCGAGCGCTCATATGCCTCCTTCCCTACTGCTTTTCAAGATGACGTCTACATCCTAATCATTGCGTGCGGTAGTGATTCACTACGCGTCACACAAACACATCTTTTTTGCATAAGGGTAATAAAGCCTTTCACATCGGTTTCTTGGTACTTCCGAGTCCGGGGTTTCCCCAGACCAGTGGAGAAAAAGCACTTGTATACTTTTTTTTTGTTTTTGCTTCCACTAGTGTATTCTTCTGTGCAGTGTCATTGTTGATTACTACCCTTCATCCTCTGCGTGAAGTTGCTAGACCGGTGATAAGCTGACTTGAAGAAGGCTTGATATCTGCACCCACCGGGAGGAAGAGGGGAAAAAAATACATAAAAGAGAGAATAAGGAAAGAAACAATAGGATAGGGACGTACATAGTTCAGCTAATAACAAAACTGTTGCTACAACTCGCAACGGGGCTCCTCTGCTGTAGAGATCACCGCTTGAGGCGATGCTGGTCGCCACAGCGTCCGTTACATCTCATGGCTGTGCCACCGATCTTTCGACGAAGACAAGATCAGCGTCCGTCACGATGGAAGGTGAAAGTGTTAGGAGTGACGAACGGCATCACGTTAACGTGAGGGGAGATGAGAGCGAAGGTGTAAGTGTGTCTCTACTTTCCACACGTCACACGGTTCACGCTCTCAACAAGCAGTCATCCAGCGCGTGGGTGACGACAAAGCTAGTAGAGCAATGTGTCACGGGCTATCGAGATGCACTCTTGGTCATTCGGGAATATGGACACCGGGTTGAGGGAGAAGGTCTGCATCTCCGGTTGCAACTTGGTGAGGCCCACCGCGAACTTCAAAGTAAAGGTGGGCTGGGGGCCTCTGTTACGCACATTGTCGAGAAGCAGCTCTCGGAACATTTGATGCAAAACGGTAACGCGAACATCTCTCCCCGTTCCGAGTCCTTACGACACCGTCAGATTTTGCGCGACATGAAACACCTAGCACACGGGCTTTTAATACCTCTCGATATCTTCCGGCATCAGCACAACTGGCTGTTAGTGCAAGAGGATGTCCAACTAAGTCTGGCCGATCGACTCCGACACTACCGTGTGGTGGTGCGACAGCCTCCACCACCCGCTTTAGTGGAACGCCTCTGGTTTGACCTCTGGGCGCTTTTGGGCGCAGCGTGGCGGCAGCGCGGACGGCTTCTAGGAGTTTATGCGGAGGGTGTTCTTCCAGTTAATGTGGATGGTGGCACCGCAGTTGTTCCACCGTCAGTTTTGAGCCCCCCATCGCACCGTGAAGCCTATCGTGAGGGGCAACGTGAATACCGCTCCAAGCGGATGGAGGGATCGCCGGCCAGTGGGGTACCGGCGGATGCCGACGATTGTTACGCATTTGGCCCAATTACGCCACATCGAGTGGGAATCATGCCATCGCGCCACTACACCGTCCGATGGCCACTCATGTCAATTTTACGTTCCCTGCGTGTGCGTGTGGCTGGCAAGAAACCGGGGTCGGAGTCCGGAATAAGGATTGCAATGTCAGCAGGGTCACTAGGGGAACCGAAGGATGACCACCAAGAGGAATCTGACAAATGTGCACAGACCTCTCGTGGGTCTGATTTCTTTTCTCCGAGGGTGTCTTGCGGGTCCGTTGGTGGTAGCTCACAGGAATATCCTGCTGCCTTTTTTGACCTATCGTCAGAAGATATCGAAACGTGCCGTGTGCCATACTTGTCCCCAGAGTGCTTCACACAAAGGTTTCGTAGCGCTGGATGCCATTCGAGTGAACCAGTGGAAGTTTCTGTGTCTCATCGGTTCTCTGATGATGTCTGGAACATAGCCGTCCTCACCATAGAATTTATGTTGACTAACTTTCCCCTCGAGCAAAGTTGCTGCCACCACGCGAGTTACCAAGGTTTCAGAACAAGTTTTATATTCGATGATATTATTGAGTTGCTCGTAGTATATCACAACATACCGCTTAGAGCCGCGCAAAACTTCGTTTACGCAGCATTGCACGAGCTTTCACTGCTCGTGTCGGGGGTTGAACAAGTTGGTGTAGACTCAGGTGAAGGTAGCGTACTGACTCCGCGCTGCCTGGCCCAGCAATGGAAGGACTATTTAAGTGAAACGTGTAGTAACAGTACTGTGCTGCGGGAGGTGGTGACAAACGGTTTGCTATGGCTGCGCCGTGAGCGGTGGGAGGTTTTTCAAACTGTTCACTCTCTTGACGATTATAAGGAGGGAGAGTGTGGCAACGGGAGCAACGGGTGTATCGGGGGTGACGACAACGAGAAGAATACCAGCAGCCGGTACGGGGACGGTGCAGCGAAGAGGGTATTGGACACTTTGGTAAGCCCTTATCTGCCGCTGAATCCGGCTCTCTGTTCCGCTGTGTTACGGGAAGGCGGGGAGGCATCTCAAGGCTCACTTAGCATCACGGGTTCGATTCAGCAGTGGTGTGAAAAAGAGGATGCGTTTTGGCATACGCAATTTGATGATCTACAATCGACGGTGCAGAAATGGAGGAAGTGTATTGAACGCTACACGGTGCTCGGTGGTATGAGCGGTAAAGGTAATGAGGCGAGGCAAACTGTTCTTTTCAAGCGTCTCGTTCGGGTCGTACGATCGGTGCTGCAGCTTCAACTCGAGAAGGTAAAGGCTGGTGATCAAACCAAGACCATTCTCCTAAGCAGTGACAGGGAATCCCGCCGTATGCAGCGGGGGGAGGTCCTGAGTCATGCTGTGCAACAGGAGCTTTTGCGTGGCTTAACGGAGCGTGGTGCTCTTTTTATGCACATTTTGGATCTTGTGCCGAATCAATTCGTACCCACCAATTCCACCGTTGCAGGTGATGACCTCACCAGGGTGGTTCCGTTTTGCGGTGTCTTTATGTCCATCTCGCACACTCTTTCGCAGCTGGAGAAGGACATGGCTCAACTTACTGAGTTGTCACCAGCGTCGACGGCGCCCTTCCGTGCCCTTGACACCATTTTGGGAGTGGAGTACAACGCTGCACGTGTGACACACTTATCGGCCTGTCAGTTGAATGAGGAGGCGGATGAGGGGAAATTGAGTATGTTAGAAAATGTTAGGTCTGTCATTCGTCAGTTAGACCTCGACCTGAAGATGCAGGTGAAACTGGTGAAAGATATGAGGTGTCTGATGTGCACCAGCGTTCCCGTGGAAACGCGTGCTTCGCTCGTGCGACAGTACTTACTTCGCACCCAGGCGGCACATGGGACTGTAGAGGTTCCTATTCCAGCTACTCTTCGTGGTGAGATATGGGCCGTCCTTCTGTTGGTGTCCCCGGAACCTGAAGAACGAGCGTCTAGATATTTTGCGCTGGACACGGCGCGACCAACGCCGTGCAACCGTCAGTTATCTGTCGACATCCCACGTTGTCATCAGTATCACCCACTACTGGCATCATCAGATGGTCACGAACGAATGTGGCGTATCATCAAGGCGTGGTTATTGCTGAATCCCGAGCTGTCGTACTGGCAGGGGTTGGATAGCGTCTGTGCTGTTCTGCTTGCCGCGTCTTTCCACGATGAGCCTCTTGTTTTAGCTCAGTTGCAGGAACTGACGCACAACTACATACCGCACGACTTGGCATCCAGAGAGACAGATCTGCCACAGAGTATGGCTGGAAAGTTCCAGTTGTTCGCTGTGCTTCTGCGTTACTGTGATCCGCAACTTGCCACTCACCTCCTCGACACAGTTGAGTGCGGTCCCGAACTATTTGCGGTTGGATGGTTTCTCGCGCTTTTTGCACACGGCTTACCAATGGCGAAAGTATTTCTTTTGTGGGATTTCCTCTTCGTGTATGCTGCCGTTTTCCCACACTGCCTTGCTGTCCTTTGCCTTGCCGTTCTGTTGCAGCACCGCGAGCAGTTGATGTCGCACGACTTCTCTGTATGTGTGGGCGCGCTCAGCCGTGCGAGGGATATTGAAGTGCGGATCGTGTTGTATAACGCCTCACTATTGCTGCGAAGCACACCGCCGTTAGTCGGGGGACCGTGCGCTCCCACAGGCCAGCCCCACAGTAGCAGCAACTCCGTGCCACGCATGAGGGTGCGGACACTTCTTCAGGCATTCCGCCGCGTCCCTTTCGATGAAACGCCGTATGGGGAAGAGTGGACCCGCAACGGATTATTCCTCGTGGATCTACGGGAAACGAGGGGTGGTACAGCAAGCCTTGAGCTGGAAGGAGAGGAGCAGATGTGGTCAACGCAGCGCGAAACGGAGGAGCGTGTTGTTGGAGCTCTGCTCTTTCCACTTGTGTCTTGCCAGCAGGACGGTGCGGAAATAGATGTGATGCAGCAGGAGCTTCAAGGGCGGTTGGCTGTGCAATTGGCTTCTGAACTCTTATCACAAACACGTAACATCGCTTTAGCAGCCGTTCCACCGGTACCGTCGTCGGGGTCGCGACCGAGCGCAGGGATGAGACAGTGTGAAGAAAATCCTGCTGCTGGAACACAGCCAGAGGTCATTGCGAGACACTCAGAATGTCCTCATATTGTACTTTTTACACATTCTTCGAACCTATGTGAGGTGGCCACTTCAGAGTTGCTTGCGAGGGAATTAATGCGTTGCGGTGCACCACATGTTTCAATTTTGCTTGGCGGCTTTGTACAGTTGAAGCGGGAGGCAGCTGATCTCATTGTGGAAATGGTCCCTACTTGAGTGTGTCTGCGTTACCCTTTTCTGTTCCTTTTCTTTTTCTTTTCAAAGACTGCTTGTTTTGTTGCTCCGCTTGATTTTTAATTTCGAACGAAGAAGAGCGTGCACTGTTGACTATTTCCGCCGATACGCCCCCCCCCTACTATATCTGTTTCTTCATTTGCATTTGTTGTACTCTGCTTCCACGCGTATCGCGCCACATTTAATCCTATGGTCGCAGGTGCCTCCTTGCTTTACTTTCTCACCTCTGTGCACGTTTAATTTCTTTGTGTTTGTAACCCCTATGTTGCCACTTTTACACCAAATGACGGGATCCCCCACGCCGATTCCGGCTCTTTCCCCACCCTCGGTTGGGGCGCCCTATCCATATTTCCGTTCCTACCTCTTCTCCCTTTCCAAACGACTGCACCTGAGATGACATACATCTGCAGCAAAAGTAAAGGACACCGCTTAGCTATTTGAACGAGGGAGGATACAGGGAACACGTTTCGTGGAGAGGGGGAGGCAAGAGTGTGCTCGTTTGGAGCATAAAGTGATGAAAATTACCTGTACGGATGAAAGTGGCAATGTGTACTCAGCGGAATTGGATCCAACCGCGATGGTTGAGGACCTTTCCGTTCTTGTAGAGGTGGAGATTGGTATACCCGTGGAGGAACAGTTGCTTATGGCACCTACCGGTGTGATATTGCGTCTGGATGAAACGTTTGGGGCCCAGGGTATAACAACTGACTGTTGTGTCACGGTGAGACGCCAGGTGTTGGGAGGAGGCTTGAAACGGCCAGCGGAAGAGCGACCAGACAGGATACCGGAAGTGCATGCCAGTGAAGAACGATCTCACATACTGGAGCTGTACGCAACCGAACTGATGTCTGACCAGGATCAGTTGCAGCAGCTCGTGTCGCCGGAGTTTGACGAAACAGACCCGGCCATACAGAGCAGGATATATGAGGAAATTAGTAAACGCAACGTGGAAGAGAACTTAGCAAATGCGCTTGAGTTTGCACCAGAGGCGTTCACCCGTGTAAGCATGCTCCACGTCACGGTTGAGATTAATAAGGTAAAGGTGAAGGCCTTGGTTGATTGCGGCGCGCAAACGTCCGTCGTGAGTGCCGCCACCGCCGAGCGCTGCGGCATCAATTGGTTGGTTGACAAGAGGGCAGTGGGTACCGTTCACGGTGTTGGTGAGCAGCGTTCGCTGGGTCGAATTCATCTTACGCAGGCAAACCTAGGTGGGTTGTTTATTCCCATCTCTCTAGTTGTACTAGAAAGTGAAACTTTTGATCTCATTATTGGACTAGACCAGATGAAAAAGCACCGCATGATCATTGACCTCAAGGACGATTGCCTGCGTGTGGGTGGTACCGCTATACCATTTCTCAGTGACTCAGAAGTATCGGAAGAACCGCATAGGGGGACACCATTTGTGCTTGGAGGTGGCGATGGCAACGAGGACAACAATGCCGCAGAAGTTCCGACGGCTGGCGCAAACCAGGGCACGGCAGCGAAAAGAAGTACGGCACCTTCCGGCCCTAACATCAGCTCCGCTGAAAAGGAGCAGGCAATCGAGACATTCGTTTCTCTAACCCACCTCGAAAGACAGCAGGCCATTGCACTCCTCGAGGCTGTGAACTGGAACCCACATGCGGCCATGTCACTTCTGATGGAGGAGTGATATGTTTGAGTTTAATGTAAAAGAGGAGGAGGGAGGAAAGGCCCCCATTCACGTGGGCGCGGGGAATGCGAAATAAAGGCGACATTAACCCCCTTTTTTATCGCTTGTGTGTGAGAGATTGGGGGATAAGTGGACTGCCTTATATACTTGGTGGCTCTTTCCCCTCCACCCTTTCAACTCGCGAGCGTGTGCCACGTTATGCTTTGTGAAACTTCTCACCACAATTTTTCTTGCTTGGACATTTGTTGTAACGTGTTGTCGGTGTTTTTGTAGGTGATGATATCGTTATTAATATTACCCTGTCTCACGGGGAAAGTACCATCTAAAAAAGTGGAGAGGAGGAAATGGATGAGTTTGGGGGAAGGATGAGCGAATATTTTGTGTTTTGCCACAGCCGCGTCACTCTCCATATTCTTTACAACATTTTAATCAACAAAGAACCACATATATTTGTGTACACACGTTCCAAGATACTTAGGTAAATGGTGGTACATTTTTTTTTCTGTTGCTTTCCCTGCATATGTGTGTGTATGTCGTTCATTTGCATATTTTGTTTTCCCCTTTCTTACATATTGAAGCAAATACCTTAGTGGTGGAACTTGTTGCAACAGTTTCTAATGTCCAAGTCTAGTCGTAAAATCACTTGCCTATTGCCCTCCGCTTCCAACCAAAGTGGCGATAAGAGGGGAGAGCTGCAATTGAAGAAGCAAGGACCAGGGGAGCAAACGGCCAATGAGGCTATAACGGTGCCAGATCTGAAACTAGACGAAACAGTCCGCATAAGGGAAATGTTTACGGAGTATATTAATGGTGAGTATGTAACCACACTATTTGACCTTCGCGTGCTCCTTTCAGAGCTTGGAGTATATCCCTCCGACGATGAAATGACACTTGTCATGACCGCATTTGAGAACAAAGTGAGTTTTACTAATCTCTGTAGGTACATGCGGTTTTACAAGAAAGAATTTTTGGAATCGAACAAGCAACGTCACCGTTCCAATGCCGCGCAAGATGAATGCGAGGACACGCTTCGTGCCTTTGTTTCACTTGGTGGCAACGAAGATGGAAGTGGGAGCGTCTTAGTGGAGGACTTACGGCAGGTGTGCAGAAACTTCGGCCTCACTATTGATATAAACGAGGCACTCAATGGTTTGAATGAGTCAGAGAGCCCCTTAACGTTGCGCTATATGGAATTTTGCAACCTGTGGAAACATCAAAGTCGTGAGCGAGGTGGGGAATCGGGAACAATACGCAGCCTTTCCTTAACCGATACCCTGTATACCTCTGGAGGCTTGGATGGGGAGGCTTCAAATTACATACACTTGCTTAATTTGTTGAAGCCCCACGTGAGCAACATAAGTTATGAACAAAGTACCCCCGCCATATGTACCCCACTGTTGGCCAGAGGTGATGAAAGTGATGCCAGACATTCACTTCCCAAGTCGGATGAAAAACACCTGCAGGAGCTAAAGCGGTTTTTATTACCATCTTTGGTTGGGAGTGCGGAGGATCCGGATGCCAATTCGTATGGAGCACAGAGGGACGACGGATATCAACTCCCAAGTTTAGTCCAACACATGACACCACGAGCAGATGCCGAGGAACGCCAACGACCGCTCCGACAGCGGAGGACCAAAGAGGCAGCGGCTCGACGCAGTGCTGGAAATGATGATAAATCTCATCCACCGACACAAGGCGGATTCCGGGCACCGAGTCCAATGATTCTCTCGCTGCGTAACCTTGCCGCGTATCGCCAAAGACTTCAAGCATTTGCTAAAAAAAAGGAAAAGTCAAGGAACAGGGAACGTGGGAAGGGAGGGCACGGTGTATCATCGTACTACGATGATGACGGAGCCCGCATTTAATTAACTGAGTACACAAATCTGGTGTTTTTTTTCTGTATCATTTGATTTTGTATAACAAAAAGAGAAGAATGGAGAATTTCCCCCTACTAAGGAAACAAGAAAGTGTAAAGAAAGAACACCAGGATGGAAGAGGAAAACTAGAAAAAAGGGGTATATATAAATATATATATATGTGTGTGTATTTCAGTGCCCCTGCGGCGGGGTATACTCTTCCAGAGCACCATAACTAATGTGTGATGGGTAACCCATGTGTTGAGAAGGAGGGAAGCGCTGTTACTGATAACCCGATGTAAAGCTGAGCGGAAATTACTGCTGCGCGGCACGTCAACGATGCATGTGGATGACGTCCTCCGTTGATGTGGTGTCGATGATGGCTGCAGGAGTTTCCCATCGCACAAGCAACCGATTTGTTTGCGAACATACGTCATAATGTACTTTACACTTGCCAGAAGTAATGTGTCTTGCCGCATTACCAAACTGCTACTTTTTGTTTTTTTCGTTGTATGGTTGGGGTCCGAAATTTGTAAACTTGGGAGTATCTATTGGGAGTCTTTTTCAGCCTTTTTCATCTGTATCCGCCTTCCCACAGCTATTCCTTCCTATATTATTCCTGTTTTTTTTTTTCATACGTGGCAGGTGCCTGTCTTCCCAGTCGAAAAAACTTGACATAGCCATATTGTTCATGCGGTAGGACCCTCCAAATGTCACTCAGGTCCACAATTCAGACGCATTTTACCGTACCCACGCGACATCATAGCACGCGGCAGCGCTCTTTTAGTGGCATGTTTTCTGCACCTGCTTCAACCACAGCAGGGGCTCCAACACCGATTCGGCGGTTTCCACTCAACAACACGCAAGCGGAACCCTCGCTTGGCTCACCATGTGAACTGGACTTCCAAAAGGGTGCTTTAACTGGCGATTGTGTGTGCGCCGACCGCCAACTGGAGTGGTTACGGCGAAATCTTGTGAAGTCGGAGAAGAGGGACTTTCACGGCATGAGCAAGGTGAAGATGCCGGAAGGGAACCCATCATGGCCACGTTACCATTTTCCGCTGCGTAGCTGCTCTTACATTTATGATCCTCCCAACGAATCTAAGCTTGCGTTTATTACTCCAGAGAACTACTGCAAGCTCTGCTGTGAGCCAGTTGAGTTGCCCATTCGCCATTGCGCATGGTGGGATCATGTGACACGAATGGCGGGCCTCCGCTTGACTGCTATTTATCCACGGCGTTGGGATCCATCTGCTCTGATGCAAGAGCTGCGGGCAGGGAAGTTTCCCGTGAGGTTTATGAATACCGAACGGCCACATCCTTACCTGCGCCCATCACATGACGGTCCGTCGTGGAGCGATTTACGTCAATGCTATGTTTTTGAAAGGGAAGCGGTTGTACGACGGGGCGAATTAAGAGCAATTTTGCACATACTATCCACAGATGTTAGTGGCGGTAGGCGGGTGCTGCGGGAATCTTTAGTGCTCTCACCCGACGGAAGCTACGCAGCAAACGTTGGTGAGCGCACTTTCCGGGCCTTCATCAGCAGACACATCACACCCTTGCTACCACCCATGGGCCCTGAGCCAACTACAAGGTTGCAACAGCGTTGCTGGGGCCGAAAAAACCTCGAGGCAATGTTTGATCTTTTGGGAGTAGAGGCGTTACAGAGACTTAGTGGTGTTGAGGAGGTGGCAGTAACCAAGAATGAGAAGGCTGCTGTGATGCGCCAAATAGTTTATGAACTGACAACCGTGCTGTCCGAATGCGATGCTAGAGAGCTGTCGGCGAGCAACGAACATGCAAATGAAGGTGCGCATAGCGTAAAAATCGCGAAAGATGAAACTCACATACAAGTCCGGCTGTTGGTGGAGTTGGCACTGCAGCGTTTGTCACATGAACTGATCCATCTTCACATGATGTTGCTCATAGAACGTGTGTGGAATGCGTATGCGAACCTGGGATACCCAGGTGAAGAAGCGTTTGAGGAAAGCACCTTTTGCTGAGGTTTATACTCGGAGGAACGAGTGTAGCGCGTCCGAGAATGTATTAATCGTTGTTTCACCTCGCATCAAGGGCTACTTTGTGGATACTGCTGCGAAAGCAGCGCCTGTTTTAAAAGTTAAGGTGCGGACAAAGGTGCCGTCCAATCGTTGTGCTGCCAAGGTTTGATAGTTTATGTCAATTTCTTTCCTCAACAAGAGCTTCAAAGAAGAAGTCGCTTTGTTTTCAAAGGTCGTGACACCCGACAACGAAAGTTGGGTGGTGGACGGTTTGTTGCAGAGGTGTTAAACGAAGCATGCTTGTTCTCTGCTGTTTCTCTCTCTCTCTCATGTCATTACTGCAGTCCCCATCCGTGGCGCGTGCAGAAAAAAAGGATCTGTGGAAAAATGAATGACCAGGACCGTTTTCACTCTCCCCTCTGGTGTGTGAATTACCCAATCGAGTTATGCTATTCTTCTAGCTGTCTAACACATCCCCTCTCATCTAATTATTGCTGTTGTTTTCAATGCACATATCTTTCCCTCAAATTGTGTGGTATGAACGAAGATACAGTTGTTTCTTGGAGAAACTCCTTTTGTACGATGGAAAACGCAAGGAATCTGGAGCAAACGATCCCACCAGTTAGTGTCCCTTGTCAAGCTGAAGACTCTGCTCATCCCTCGCTGCAGCAGGGCTCATTGTTCCCCTCTCGATTTTCTCGGTGCGTGAGCCCAGGCTCCATGCCGCTCCAACCAGATGCAGTTGTAGACGACCAGGCGGAGCCCACTTCGCCGCCGATATCACGCAACCAAAATGATGCCACATCGAACCCGAATGCTCCTGACGCATCCGTAGCACCGCGACCGGTGGAAGCCTGTGCCATAAGCACATTGGTTAATGACGATTCCTCTACCTTCCATCGGTCGCTGGATGCGCCTGAAGTTGTAAAGTCACCCGCGCTAACAGTAAGGAGACGTAAGATTGTTGCGGGAAGTAATTCCTTCCGCGGCTCAACTCAACTTGCCCAGAACTCTGTCAGTGATTTTAGCCTATCCAGGCAACACGTCGACGATTTTTCACTTACCGATGCGGAGAGCAAACATACTAATGGAATGTCCTTCAGCTCTCATGTTGCTGCGATCCCCATGCATGCGGTTGCGAGCTTGCTGTTCACAACACAGAGGAGGTCATTGATGGGACATTACTTCCACACGTGGTGGAGGTGCGCCTTGCTCGCTCGCCAAATTGGGGCTAATTTCAGAAGTCCCGAATCATCAAGAGAGGCTGCATCGACAGATTTGAGGAAGGCAGTGAGTGTCGCGCAAGCGAACCAGTTGTTAGGCAGGACGGAGATCCCTCACTTGAACCGGCCCGCGCTAATGTCATGCGACAGTTCCGTAAACGCCTCGCCATTCACTTCGCCCGTAAAAAGAGGGATCTCAACGGGAAAGTGTGTACCCAGCTGCTGCGCCCCGTCGTCGAGAGCTTCGTCTGCTCACCGGAGCCCTGGAATGCTGCTGGTCCCATTTGGCCCCACGAGAGACCAGTCCCCAGCCGTGCGGGGGCTTCAAAGGTTGAGCATAGGAAATTTGCAGTGTTCAAGAGATTTCTGCACGGGTATGACAAGGGAGACCCGATCCGACAGTGGAAGTAGCGGCACCGACCAACGCCCACCAGCGATTTCAGTAGATATGCTCCACGTTTACACGAGCATATTAACGGAAGAGGAGTGGGGGGCTCGCACCACAGTTATGCGAGAAGAGGCTTCCGAACGCTACAAAATTCAAACGCTCACAAGTGAGGTATTAGATCGAGATTTTAAGGAAGCTTTGTGTAGGAGGAGGGCTGTCATGCTTCGTGGATGCCCGCAATCGGATGGTTTGCGAAGAGCAAAAGGTGGCGGTAATAGGGAAGCTTGTGTTGACCGCCACCACTTACCGGGGCGGCCGGAGGGTTCGAGTGAGCGTCAAGGGTGTGCTCCGTTACCAAACTCAGCGGCCGCGATATACGTGCTGCCGGAAGCTGCAAATGCTCCGAAAAGCGAAAGTAAAGATGACCCCTTAAACGGCCTCATGGCGTGTACTTCTCCTCCATCGTCTCACGGCTGCAACCCACTAACAGCCGGGCCCGTAGGCAATACAGCGGGTGTGTCTCATGGAATACTACCCAACTCGTGCGCTTCTTTAGCAAGCAGTGGCGCTCACGCAGAGAACAGCATCTCCATTTGCATATCCAACTGTTCCGAAAACACGGTGGAATCAGGTCGACCTCACAATCCCTCCGAAGCCCCAAAAGGGGACACAACAGAGCCGATCAGGGAGCCGTTGGGATCGTCCAAACCCCAAAAAGATGATACGACCGCTGCAGACTGCACGGAAGCCAAAAAATTATTGGACGACTCATTGGAGCTTGACCTTCAGAGGTATTTGCAGCTGGATTTAGTGGATAGGGAACGTGAGGATAGGCTTCGCATCGTAAAGAAGTACCGCAATGGTCTACAGCAACTGTTAAACATTTTCTTTGGGAAGAAGCACTGTCGAACACGTCCTAATGATACTAGTAATCAAAATTAAGTGAACGAAGAGATCGGTAACACATTGACCCTTGTAATATTTGTGCGTCTACGTTTGTGCCCACTTGTTCAGTGTATCAGTGGGGCGGCGTGTATTTCTTGCCGTTGGCAGGTGCGCGCAGAGCTTACCGCGTCTATATATATATATATATATATAACATACATATGTGTGAAGTTGTACCTTTTGTTTTCCCCCTTTCATCCCTTCTCATTATGAGCTATTTTGTCTCTCTCTTGTTTTAGTTCTCCCCCCTTTTGCGCTTACATGTTTTTTTTTCTCGTGCCGCTTATGCATGACCACCGCAACGGATCGGGCAAAGGGAGAAAATAGGAGAGGGGGCTGTTCCTCCCCTTCCTTTCGGATTTTCTTTGTTTTTACACGTCTATTTCTGACCGATTTCTTTTTGTATCTGCTTTTCGGTGCGGCCTCGTTCCGTACCATTACTTCCCCTCTGTTTCTGCCGCCACGACATTTGTCTTGTGTTTTATCTTTCCCTTGAGCCTTTTGTTTTGTACCCGTACCTGTATTACCTGCTTTGTTTATTGCCTCCTTTCTCAGTAAAGGCTACCACCACGCAGTTCCTCCCTTTGATTTTCGTTCTCTCCTCTTCTTTTCCCCCATTTTTTCTTCATTTTTGTTACTTCTCACTACTATTAATTTTCTTCCGATGTTTTTTTTTTTGTGGTTGATATAATTAAAGGAATATTATGTGCGTGCGGCAGCGCTCCATCTCACGTTCCATCATTTATGCTTGATATTCCTATCTCTGCTCTCAATTTTCCTCATTTACCTTTTCCATTTGAGGATGTTGTGAAACAGACATGTTTACAAAATCGATTCATTGAAGGAATGGTGAGTTGGGGAATAGAACGAGTTAAGACAGCAAAACGAAACAAAAAAAGTGAAAGGAGGAAATACAAATGAAAATGGGGGAAAAGGAAAATGTGAGGTGCTTAAAATAAGATGAGAGAGCGCAACCACATATTCGGGTTGGATTGGATAACAGCTTAAGAAACATCTGAAACTTACCACCTGAAGGAGAATCCTCCAGTACACATATTCATCACATGTCTTGATATATTTATTTATTAATATTTGTGTGTGTGTGTGTGATTTTGTATTTGTGTGCATTTTTGTGTGTGTATGTGCCAAAAACCTTTTAGCTGTGCTTACATTTAATGCTCCCACATCATATGGTTTACGCCCGTCAACGCCTTCCAACATGCAAGTGCCAGTTTTTACTCAAACATCAAGGCCTTCGCATATTCATATTGAATTACGAGTGCTTGTACGTTCATCAACACGGGTCATATTAGCAGATGAGAGTAATATTGTGCATATTTTATGTATATATGCATGTACATATGCTTTAATATTTACATGTTTTTCTTTCCTCTTTTTAGCTCTGTTAAACCCTTTGACCCGATTTCTGTTTCTCCTTTTACTTTCTCCCTTCTTCCCCGTCACTCATATCTTATCTCATAAAGTGGTGCCGAACCTCCTTTTTTTTAAAAAAAAGTACAATACCCACCGCAGCGCTGATCATTATCAGGCGCGACTTCCAAGCCTAGCGAGGACTGCCTTGGTCGGCCAACTCCGTGCTTTTTGTTCTTTTATGTTACTTTTCACTTCCCGTTAGGGTGGAATGTTCAAAACGAAAATAGCAGGAAAAACTGAAAAGAATATTGTTGTTAGCATCATATATATATATATATGCATATATGTTATATGCATATATAACGTAATAGTAGAGGTACCCCAGTTTAGTTCCTTTTGACTCTCTCAATGGTTAACGACGAAGTTTCTCTGCTTGTTTTCCTCCCTCTGTCTTTTTTTTTTTTGAAAATTCTTTCTTCGTATCTCCAACCCTTTCACGAAGTCGTGATAACCATATCTATGGGGCAAAACTACATCCAAAAAGTATAGTTCTTCTTCAACTTACGTGGAGAAATGAGAGTGTAGACAAAGATGTAAGGTAACCCTTCTTTCATACATTTCTTTATTTATGTTATTCTACCCCCTTTTTTTTCACTTCTTATCACTCTTCTCCTACGCTGTCACGCCCACACGAGGGTGGTTGTTTTCCAGTAACCAAGGGACAAGTTGGGTTCGCTTTCATTAAAAGACCGGTTAAGCATTTCCTTTCTGTGGAAAAGAATCTATCGCGCAGAGAGGGCAGCTGCAGGCGTTTGAGCGCCCTAACGTACACGTTGCCGTCATGTCCATGCTCTGTTTGGCACAGTGGGCACTACTGTTGGTGTTGTGTCTGGTTGGTTGTTGCTGCACCGTGAGTGGAGGATCAGAAGTTTTGGCCGTAGACATTGGAGCTGACTGGGTGAAGGGTGCCACACGTGTGATTGGAGGCAGCACCGCCCCGCGGGCCAGCATAGTACTCAATGATCAGACAAACCGTAAGAGCCCACAATGTATCGCCTTTCGTATTGTGCCCAACGCCGGAAACGACACGTTGCGCAGCGTCGAGCGCTTATTTGCAGAGGAGGCTCGTTCTTTGGAACCACGCTTCCCCCAGCAGTCCATTTGCGGCCCTTCGCTACTCGCAGGACTGATCGTTTCGAAGGAAATCTCTGCGGGACAGAAAAATCACGAACAAACAGGTAATCAAAGGTCGGAACGTGAAGGTGTCATCTCTTTTAGTGATACCGATAGGTTTACGTATGTGGTTGTGCCGCAAATTCGCCGCAAGTCTGCGGTGGTTCGTATCACTCCGGGTGGTAGCAGTGAAGGTACAACCACCGCACCAATAGAGTTCACTGTGGAGGAGTTGATTGGAATGATTTTGGGACACATGAAACGGTCTGCGGAACGTTCGCTGGATGGTGCGCCGGTGCGACACCTTGTGTTGGTTGTGCCGACCTCCTCCAGTTTGGCGTACCGTCAAGCCATGGTTGACGCTGCTGCCGTGGTGGGTTTGCGAACTATCCGCCTCGTGCATGGTTCTGCAGCAGCTGCAACGCAGCTTGCACACCTCAATACAGAGACTTTATTTCGTGGTCATCCCTCCAACACAACTGAGAGAAAATATGCAATGATATACGACATGGGTAGTTCCAAAACCGAGGTGGCCGTGTTTCGTTTTACCCCTGCTACCGCACGTGACGACTTTGGGACAGTTACTCTGGTGGCTTCCGCTACAAACCATACGCTGGGAGGCAGGTCGTTCGACCGCTGTCTTGCACGTTATGTGGAGAGAAATTTGTTCCCCGCCGCGAAGCCAACACCGGTCACGCCGGTACTAGACAGAAAACCGGTTACAGCCACCACTCGGCGCGCAGTGGTTAGCCTGCTACGCGCCGTCAACGCGGCGAGGGAGCGGTTGTCGGTAAATCAAAATGTTCCTTTTGTTGTGCCCGGCGTTCGTGAAGACGGGGGCGACTTCATCGCAAATATTTCTCGTGCGCAGTTCGAAGAAGCCTGTGGTGAATTGTTTAACGAGGCAGTACGGCTTCGTGACCACGCCATTACGCAGACGAATGGTACGGTGCGGTCACTCAGTGAGTTGGTGCGCCTTGAACTAATTGGTGGTGCCACACGTATGCCAAAACTGCAGGAACGGTTGAGTGAAGGTTACGGTAAACCGGCGGATAGAACTCTTAACAGTGATGAGGCAGTTGTCTCAGGAGCGGCACTGATGATCCACGACACCCTCAGCCGAATTCGCGTTATGGAGTCCTTGACAAATGATATCTACTTCACTGCCTCACCCCCGATTAAGGAATCAAATGAAACCAAGCCTCATCGTAACCTTCTGTTTGCCAAGCGGAACACCACCGTTCCGGCAGCCCGGTCGCTAATATTTCCAAACCGCACAGCCGACTTCACACTAACGCTTCACGACGGTAACGGACGCTACTCGCGTTCTGTGCTAGTGAGTGGTGTGAGTGGGAGCATGAATGCTGCGCGCGAGAAGGAAAAGGAAATGAGTACCGAAAGAGCGAACAAAGTTACCAAAACTTCTGTGGTCCTCCGCCAGGTAGAGGTGGTGGTGGAGGTGGTGCTCAGTAGAAGCGGGCTGCCCTATGTGGCCGGTTCGTACGTCCACGCTAGATACGCGGAGCAGGTGATTGTGCTACCTTCGGTGAAAAAGACTGGGGATAACGAAACTACGGCACAAAAGGACGAGAACAACAATCCGTCTCAAAACGAAACTGACACGACGAGTACCATTAGCCCCGGGAGGGAAAAGAGAAGTGGGGGTTCTCCGTCTGCAGCAAATTCTAATAGCGCGAAAATGCAAAACTCCAGAGCAGATGAAGCAAAAGAGAATGAGACCCCAACCGGTGACGAAATCCTGGAAGTCAATGAGAGGGATGCAGGAACTGGTGGGAAGAATAACAATGCAAAAGTGAGGCATTTTGCACTTCGCTTTCCGTTGAACAATACTCCAGCACCTTCCTCAACTTCGCAAGGCGGTGTGAACATGAACAAAGAGGAGGCCCTTGCAGCGCGGAACCGCCTTCGTGCACTTCAGCGCCTTGACGACGAGCGGTTGCGGCGTAGTGGTCTGCTTAATGACGTCGAGTCCCTGCTCCTTCATTACAAGTCCCTTGATGCCTGGTCTACGCAGCAAAGCGATGATAACTCGAATGACTGGCGGTCCGTTGTGAAGGACGTGTCACGGTGGTTTGATGAAGTTGGGGGCGACGTTGACGTGACAGAGTTGCAGAAGCAATATCAACGTCTGAAGGACCTAAAGCTCGGTGAGTGAGCCCCCTACACCTACACATACACGCACACACACACTCACTCACTCTGTTCACTTTTCAGGGACCTTTCGCGTGCCAGCCTCAGTGACGTACTTACGAAAGAAGGGAAGTGTCGGACTTCATGCTGATATTATTGGTAGAGCTTGCTAGCATGGTACATGACAGGACGGCATATGTCCCTTGCGATCGTTAGGTGAGGGGAGGAAAAAAAAAAATGGAGTAACAAAGGTTTTTACTATGTGGGAATCTCGGGCTCTAGCATTTGCTTGGTTCCTACATTTGTATTGTGCGTGTTGGCTCCGTTGCTTCTCCCCGCTTGCACTTTAATTCTCAAGTATCCTCCCTGAGTTTGGGTCATGCTTAAGTGTTTTTTAAGCAACAGTTTGCCATAGAAGCTGGTTATGTTGTGCGTTTTTTTCTTTTCATTCAATTAACCAGCTCCCATGGACCCATAACTTCTACTGTGTCTTACTGTTTCACATACTTTAAAAACACCCTATATTCCACCCACGCTGCCCAACGCCAGTTACAATGTTTCTTTTTTGCGTCTTTTGATTTCATTACTGCTAAACTGTCATTGTTGAAACCCTCTCTCTTTTCGCTTTTTTTTTTTTGTGTGTGTGTGTATGTTTGCAGATTACCGATAATAGGTGGGAAGAAGCAGGCACAAACAGGAGGTGGTCGAAGAAAAGATTAGGAAACATCTCCTCATCGCAGCTCTTTATTACTGTCTTTTCTTTTGAGCCGCAGTTTACACCTGTATTCCTCTGTTTTCGTTTAACTCCGGAGGTAACACAGGCGTGTCATTAGATTCGGAAAGAGGCAAAACTAGTACGTGTCCGTAGCGGCAATTTTTTTTTTTTTGTGTGTGCGAGGGCCTAACAACAACAAATGTTTCGTCCATCCTTTTGCAGATGTCTTCCCGTGCTGAACTGCACGCTGAGCGCTCCTCAATGTGCTGCTGCGATTGACCGTTGCACACCGGTTGTTTACTCTTCACTTCCCAACGGATGTCGTGTGGCCACCGAATATTTGCCAAATTGTCAGTTTGCCACCGTTGGGGTGTGGATTGACGCAGGCAGTCGCTTCGAGGATATTAACAACAACGGCGTTGCGCACTTTCTTGAACACATGAACTTCAAAGGCACTGCAAAGTACTCCAAGCGTGCCGTGGAAGATCTCTTCGAGCATAGGGGGGCCCACTTCAATGCATACACTTCGCGTGACCGAACAGCATATTACGTGAAGGCGTTCAAATATGATGTGGAGAAAATGATTGATGTTGTCTCGGATTTACTGCAAAACGGCAGATACGACCCAAGCGATGTCGAGTTGGAGAGGCCGACAATCCTAGCCGAGATGCGGGAGGTGGAGGAGCTGGTGGATGAAGTGCTCATGGATAACCTCCATCAGGCAGCTTACGACCCGGCACACTGCGGGCTTCCGCTCACTATTCTAGGCCCTGTGGAAAACATTTCCTCCCGCATAAACCGTGACATGATACAGGAGTTTGTTCGGGTGCACTACACCGGCCCGCGCATGTCTTTCATTAGTTCCGGTGGCATCCATCCAGATGAAGCACATAGGCTTGCCGAGAAGTTCTTTGGAAACCTCCCTGCAGCGAACAACTCCCCACTGCTGCAGTCACAATACCGGGGTGGTTACACCGTGATGTGGAACGAACAAATGGCCACGGCAAATACCGCTTTCGCGTATCCTATATGCGGGGCCATACACGACGACAGCTACGCACTACAGTTAGTTCATAACGTTATTGGGCAAGTGCGTGAAGGACAACATGACCAATTTGCTCATCAGCGACTGAACCCGCGGCTCCCGTGGGAAAAGTTGTCAAACCTGGTCCAGCTGCGACCTTTCTATACTCCATACAAAGAGACTAGTCTCCTTGGGTATCAGTTAGTTACTATGCGCACGGCAGTCGCTGACGCCAACGGCGGTGTTCAGCGAGATGAGAGCCAGACTGTGTTGCTGGATCACATGCTAAAGTTGTTTAATGAGCTGTCTACCAAAGCTGTTGACGCTGCACTCCTCGAGGAGGCAAAAAGTGAGTATAAGTCATCGGTTATGATGATGCGAGACAGCACAACAAATAGCGCGGAGGACTTGGGTCGGCAGATGATTCACCTTGGTCGACGCGTGCCTCTGCGGGAGGTGTTCGAGCGAGTGGATGCCGTCACTCCAGCAGTGTTTCGTGACACATTAGCGAAGTACGTACAAGCGGTTCAACCTACAGTTTCGTACATTGGTTCGGCCTCCGCTGTCCCTCGATTTGACGCCCTCACACAAGTAAAGCACATACTTTGATGGAATCGGCGCCGCTGAATGAGGCGGTATGAGCCTGACTTCGAGGTGGAAAAGGTGAGGGAGAGGAAAATGATGAAATAAGGTGCGGAAGAACGAATAATAGCAACTGTGGTGTTGTAAAGGATGGTGGAAGAAAGCCGCACACGTGGACAAGTACGTGGGTTTGCCTTGTGACGTGGCAGAACAACTACGAAGGCTGATAATTAGGTATTTTGGTGTCTGTGAAGAAGTGAGAAGGCAACGGTGGCAGAACTGCGGCTGAAGGAAGGGGAGTGAGTTGAATATCAGTGGAGGTGGAGGAGAAAGAGGAGCCCCGGTCCGGTTGCGCACAGTTTTCTTTTGAAGGAACACTAACATATGTTGAACCACCTTGTCTGGTCACTAACGTCATCTCTTGGTGGTTCCTCGTTACTGCGTTAAAGCGGCACCCCGTCTGCCAGACCCTGTACCTCTTGTTTTCGTTCGAACTGAATTTATAGCGGCCTACAGCTCAGTTTTATTTACTAGTAGGCTACCGTGCGATTTCCATAACTTTTCTTTTTTTTTAAAAAAAAAGTGCTTTCAGTCATATTGATACACTCGTTGCATCTCCTTCCACATTCTGGCCATTCTGTGTGCTCGTGTGGGGAAGTTGGGTTACATGTTGAGTTAGCTGGATCAGCTGTCACAGACTAGCGCTTTTTTCATCGACAAAAAGAGCAGTGTAGGCTCCACATTGTGTAAAAATATAGCAGAAAGGTGCTTACACCAAGAAGAAAGGACAGGATAGGCGAGACACCGTAAAATCTGGGAAGTGTAAGAAGATAAGGAAAGCCTAGCCGCCGTGCATGTATGAAGCGGGATGAACTGTTTGCTGCTTTGCAGGAAATACCGTGGGTTCCATGCCCGGAAAGTGAGGGTCGTCCACGCTACCGAGCAGCAGAAGCATTTCACTGCACATTTTGTGCATACACTGTTTGCGCTCGGTGTTATGACGCCATTCCGTCGTCCCTTCTCTCATTGGCAACCACAACAACTAGTGGCGGCACCGGCGGTGAAGGTGGCGCTGCGACAAACTCAGAAAAGAGTCTTGCCGACAGGACACCCACCCAAGCGTTTACTCCAAACTCACGCGGGAGTGACACACCTAACAGTGCCGACGACTTCATGAAACCCCGCTGTTTTTTGTGTCGCTCGGGGGTTCTCGAGAAGGAATCTGTGCCCGTGTTCGAATGGACATGTGAGGGTCCACGTCCTCCACGTCGACTCACTCGAGGTCAAGGGGCATCGTATGATGTGGATGTGGTTCAGCGTTACTACACCATGAAGGAGCAACGTGAGAAGAGAGCCCAATCGCAAGCACCGCTAACGGCTCAGTTTCTCGGCACAGAACCGTCGCCCACCGAGTTTGGTGGCAACATCGGTGTGCCTCCGGAGGCGTCTCGCACTGGAGTGTTGGGTCGGCGGCCGTTCTGTGAGGAGGGTTGTAGTTTTTCGTGTGTTGTGCAGAACCCAAGGTTGGAGCAATCGCTAGTATGGTGTGGCGTGAATCGGCAGCTGCGGGAGTCCCACCCCTCCATCACAGGGGAAGAGACCATTACACCGTTGCACACGATTCGCTGTCCACCTACTCTCCCAGGGTTACCTCCGCATAAGCTCCGGGTGCACATTCCATATGGCTCGTATGGCATTCATAAGATCCATGCAGTGGCGCTGTACGTCACCGAGGACATCTACCGGAGAGCTACAGCGAGGTCGGGGTCGCCTCGACCTGTTGTCAAATCACCAGGAGGTCGACGGATGGAACAGGGGCACCCACAGCGAGATGGGCAGTTGATGGCGGTTAAGGAGCTGCCACGCAACACCGTACGCCCGTTGCTCGTTGTCGACGTACTGCATCGTACCGCCACCAGCGATCCGGTGAGGAATCTTTTGCCAACGCAATGGCTTCCGGAGCATATGCGACGTCCACCTAGCAGAATCTGCTCGCCTAGAAGAGAAAATAGTATCACGGAGACGGCGGGGTGTGTTGGCTCAGGTGGGACAGAGGGGAACGAAGGTGAGGGTCAGAATAATGGAACTGAAACTAAAGGCAACGCAGAGCCTCCTGTTATGGGGGAAGGTGAACCTCACTTGACGTGGCCAGAGGGGATCCGATGCGAGGAACTGTTGCTAGCGGTTGACTATCTACTACAGGGCCGTTCCGTAGCTGTGTACGGAATTGCATCAAAATACTTTTTTCTTCGCCACGTTGCGCAATCCGCCGAGTTAAGAAATTTGGGAGTAGCCTTTGTGGATGGCTACCGCTCTTCTGCAAACCGTGTGACTCGGCAGCTGCGGGAAATTAGCAAGCAATTGCAGGAACAGCGTCATATCGTAGAAAAGGAGGTGCTGCGCAACCTCGTTTTTCGTGGAGGGGACTGTGATCCGTTTCTGCGTATCAGTCGTTCGCAAGCACCGTCGCGGGATGAATGCGGAAACCCGTCTGATCAATGTTATTTGGTGGTTTCCTCCTCAACATCTTCGGAGTCGTCGCGAAGTCGCTCTTACCGCTCCCCTGTGAGAGACGTTTCGGTCGCGATGATGGGCGGTTCCACCGAAAAAAGGCGAGAAAATATGGGACTAAAAGTGGGAGATCCTGGTTGTTGTGACTTAACTGCAGCCAAAACATTAAAGGCGACTACCCCACAGCGCAAGGAGAGCATGACTGTGTGTTCCCCCGCACCCATTTCGATGAAGCGAGAACGGTCCGTGATGCTTGTGCAGGATGGCGGGCACTCTGATATTAAGAGAACTACTCAGCAAACTGCGCAGGGTTCGAAAAGACGGTGCGGAGAAAAAGTGTGTGACGCTGCCGGAACGGGTGGGTGGCGCCAAACTCATCCCGAGGCTGTGGAAACCAGCAGAAAAGTGCGGCTGTGGCTGCGACGGTATTACCTGAGCGAGGTATCAGACTGGAATTACAGCGTACCTTTATATGAAACTCCTTGTGGTGAGCGGCGATGCCGGGAAACGGAAACGGCCGTAACGTCGGTTCCGCTATCGGAGAGTGAAAACACTTGCCTGCAACCACGGTATACGGTTTCATCTCCAGACATCATGCGCCGGCTTCGTGTCGAATGCGGCGCTCCCCTCCGTTCGTGCGTGCAGTGGAAGTCGCTTCCATCCTACACAGCTCAGATGCTCACGGGGGGACTTGCTGCACAATCTGCCAATCCTCCAGTTCATTATAGCGACTATGTTCCGAGGTTGATCCTAGTAGTGCATGGCATAGACGAACTCGACCCACCACTTCTGGTAGAGCTTCAGAACATTGCACGTGACCATCCCAATCGTGTAATGTTGCTGTGCTCATTCGACGATCCAAACTGGGCCATGTCAAACAGTGCGGCGCAGTTGGAGCCGTTTCGATTGGCGTATGTACACCTCCGCTCGATGTTGCTTCCACGGGTGCATGAAATGGCATGTGTTAAAAGTCTCACGTTGCTCACAGACCTTGAGGCAGCAGCAGCAGGGGGGAAAAGGTTTGGTCATCACGGGTTAAGAGGAAGTCTTGGCCCTGGGACCTCTTTACCACTTCAAGACACCATTAGACGTATACTTTTTAGCCTTCCCGCCACGTTTACTGATGTCTTACGATGCATGATTGAGCGACAGGAAGCGTCGGGCGAAAATGTCTTCGTTCCCATGAGCCTCCACCAGCAACACTTCGACGATCGAGGAATGATGATTTCAGTGGGCCGCCTCAGAGCGATTGAACGGGAACTAACATCCAATCGGCTGGCTGTGTTTGATGCAGCAGAAAATAAATTGATGATTCCTCAACACAAAAAACTGCTGCGGGTGTTGGAGGAAGTCGCGGAACAGAGACAAAACACTCGGTCAAACGGTGGAGCTCCAGTGGAGGCATAAGTTGATCATTTGTTGTACCGTCCCCAATGGTTCCCAACAGCTGTACCAACATACGTTTTCCATATGAATAACCAAAAGCACCCACAGATACATGTTCATCTACATATCCATATATACACATATATGCATATATAGGTGTTTGTATCCATCACGCCTATCACTGAGTCGTCACGTACCCCTCAGCGTATCGCAATTTATTTTTATTTTTTTTGCTCCCTGGTGGGGCATTTGTTCGCAGCGAGCTGTTTTCCGTCACCATTTACTCCTCTTTTTGTTCTTGTCTTTTCTTTTTCCCCCTACACGAAACTTTGTCTTTCATGTGTAAACGTACAAACGTGAGGAGTTGATTAAATAAAAGGTTCACTACCCTGAACAAAGTGAGAAAGCACCCGTATAAGGAAGACCGCAACGGGGGGAAACGGGGTACATTTCTGGTGAGAGGGATATTATATATATATATATATATATTAATTTATTTTTTGAAATGTTTGTAATGAAGTTACTGGATGCACTAGCAGACGCAGCCGTTCTGCTAATGTTCAACGTTAGCCCAACCAACTCAGGAAGTGATAACGACGAAGAAGAGGAAACCGTCGAACAACACTTTGTTGAACCAAACAATATAAGTTATATGGAGCGTCACACGGCATATGCAACGGGACCATTGGATATCGACGGCGGCAGCAGCGATAGCAATTGCGTTTTAACAGCACCAAGTATGACAGTGACGACGTCAGCAGATGGCAGTAGCTTCGTCCAACTGACGGAAGAGGATATGCAACTTATGCCCGAGGAGCAGTCAATCAGTGGCGGGAGCTATGACGAGACACGCACTCCCGAATCGGTCAATGTGGTAAACTCTTGATTCTTGAAGCTCCGACTAGTCACGTTCCTCCTAAAATTTACTGTTTCGTTTTTTAAATCTATTTTATTTATTTATTTTTGTAGGTGCCAATTTTTATTCAATTGCATATCGTTGTGACGAATGCGATATATATATATATATATATTTCTCTTTCTCCCCTGTAAAAGACCGGCATGACATGACCGCAAGTAACGAGATGACAGTTGTGGTGTCATCATTTGTTACAACGAACGAGGGGAGCCACATATAAGTCTTTTTCCCCTTGAACCTTCTCCGTGATGTAAAGTGTTGATGTGCAACACAGTAAAGGAGGACTGGTGTTGGGGTTGAGGGTACCGAGGCAGTTATTTTTTTCTTTTATATATATATATTTTACTTTTCTTCCGTTGTTTACCTAATGCGTTTATGGGGTGTACACTCTGTCTCCAACAACATTACTAATATTATCACCGTCATTATTATCTCGCTTTCAATATTTCCTCTGTATTTTATTTGCTTTCCAGTAACTTACCTCAGTTGCATGTGGGCTCCGTCACGTAGCCGAGGATAGTCACAAGGAGGCGTGCCTTCCTTCCTTTTTCCTTTTTTCCTTTTTTTTTTTTTCGTAATGTGCGCGTGTGTGTCTCTCTATGTTCCCTTTCCCTTTCGCCTTCAGGCTGTGAATATATGATAACGCGCTCCAAGCTGTCTTGGGATTGGAGAGGAGCAGTGGTGTCGTGTGTGACTGTATTGGCGGTAGAGAAGTGTTAAGAGCGGTATTCTCTGAACCTCTTCAGGCGCCATAGTGTAGACATGAAGACATCTAATTCCTTTCTTCTGGACTACACCTGAGGTAGTCGCTTCCATTATAAGCGTATGCCTGCAACCATGTAGTACCACTTCGCCCTCTCCTTCGTTCTTACCTTTTTTTTCCTCTCTCTAATTTGCCACTATACATTTAACAGATAACCCCATTAAACAATATGTATTTCCCGCATCACCAACATGAAAAAGAGCCCCGGGGTAGGTTCAATCTACAGGCATTGGATTGGCTTCCGGGTATGGTACAAATGGCCACATTACCCCCTGCGCCCGTTGCCACGTACCCGCAACATTTCCCTTCCGTGCATTATAACAATATGACTGACGGCCCTGCAACTCTTCCTTGTTTCCCAGACTTATTTCGAGATTGGTTGCATGGTGGTGTGATGTTCCCTCCATTTCCTTTCGCTGGTGGGCCTTCTGATGGAGCTTATTACCCGACGGGACCCCAGCACCCTCAATTATGTCCACAGAGTGCAGAAGGCTGGATGGAAGCTGAACAAAGTTACTACAAATACTTTCATCCGTTTTGGTGTGCATATCAACGGTTTTTGAGGGATTGTTATACACGACCTGTGACGAACGATTTATACTCTGCAGTTCCCACGAGTCACCAAACCCAACCACCAGCGGTGGCAACAGCAGATATCGCCACGTTTACCCGTGAAGGGACCCCATGGACGCAAAATTGGGGGTGTGACGCCCAGCACAAAGAGAATACGGTTTCCAACAAGGGTGACAGCTGCGTGAAGTTAGCAGCCCCCACACATCCCGGAGATGAGGTGTTACCTGGGGATTGCGAGACCACTGCAAGCGAGTGGAGGGAAATTTCGTCTCTTGCACTCTCCTCGTGCTTGTTGTGTGGCGACACGGGCCATCGTTACACCGCATGCCGCTTTTTTGACGGGAAGACATTATGCTTGGTACACATCGCCGACTCATACATCTACGCGCTGCACCACAAGAACTGGGTTGAGAAGGCAACGTTGCTAGACGTGTGTTCCTTTGTCCACGTGGCCGTAGGCATCTTGCCAAAGAACTTGTTGTTGTACATTGGCGATCACGTACTTGACGTTACATCTTACGAGACTGACGCTCGTTGCTGTGACTTGGATCTTCTTCCCGGTGCGGTGGTTGGTGTTGCCACTCGGCATGAGGCTGTCCCGGAGATGGAAAGCAAGGGACCTGCAGAACAATTCTCTGAGCCACGTGTTGAAGATCAATGTTTGAAGGTCTCGCCTATATCAAAGGCCTCGGCATCGTCTACCTCGCTCCACACATCGGAAACGCAGGAAGGGCTCCTTGGGCGCAACGAGAGCCGAGAGGGAGACAACAATAAGTCACCAGGTGTTGACGATATTGAAGCAGACAGAAGGAAGGCGGATGCAGTGAGGCAGTGGCAGAGTCCTGTTGCTGCGCCATATTTAGGCACTACAGATGGTGATTTAAACTCCACTCAAACATGGGCACAACAGCAAACTGCGAGCATCCCCACTTGTGACCGGCCAGAACCGCAAGGAGGGTTGGAAGGAAAGGCATGTGACGAAATAGAGAGTCACAATGACATTGTAGACTCCGCGCAAGGAGAAGAGGTAAGTGACGCTCCCGTGGAGAGTAACGGCAAGACAGAGAGCGATGGACGCCGTCGCCGAACGGTTCACGTGAGGTTCATACCAGTGTCCATGGCATTTTCTGACATCCGGGCTCTTCTCTGGTCATGTGGAGAGGTCTACAAGGTCCGACTTGTGAAGCCAAAAACGACCCCGAACCCTGATAAGATGTTTTATGTTTGTTTCGTTGAGTACGCTGAGGAGCAGGCAGCCCTGAAAATGTTGGAGATGCATGGTCACCGTATCGCCGCATCTTTTCACCTCGCGGTAGAAATCAGCAAACACGCCATTCTTGGGGGCTATGTGACAGACCGTGACGTGGGTACTGGTAAACCCTGCACATTTGGGCTAACTGACACTGAGCGCTGGGCTATAGAGCAGCGCCACAAACGTCCCGGAGCTGGTTCTGCTGGTAACGGTAACGGTGAATGTGCTGAGGAAGGGGGCTATGAAGGCGAAGGAAAAGGAGGAAGGCGGTGTCGTCGCGGTGGCCGAAAACATCGAGGTAGAGCTCGCCAATCTACCCCTACTTCAGGGGAAACTCCCAATGGTTTGGGTGAGGCGGGGAAACAATGTACCGGCGGACCCTATTCACTGCAAATCGTTGCTGAAGACTCGAAACGGAAGAGCTGTCGCGGCAGCCACCGCATTACCGATGCGAAAAGTGGAAATGGAACTACCGGTGCGGTGGGTGAGTTACCACAAACCACGCTGGCAAACTCTGATTTAAGCACTAAACCAATACAGCCTACGGTGTCAACGCCCCGTGAGGTGGTGGGGCATATCTCAGTGACTGCGGAGGAAAGTAAGCTTCTCGACCATCTCCGCAACGCTTCCATATCGTACCTCCGGTGCCCTTCCAAACGAAGCTTTTACGAGGTACTCACTGTGCTTGAAGACGTTAAGTTGTGTTCCCCTTCCCCTCTGTGCTGCCTCCACCTCACCAAAGCTGAGGTGGCGCTGCTTTTCCTTCACAGGTCTTCGGGGTTTGTGGAAGCGGCCGCAACGGCTGCCAACGGAGCGGTGCGCGCAGGGGAGGAACTGTCGCATCTGATGGCGAGAGATGCGAGCAGCCAAGACCACATCGGTGCTTCGTGGAGTTCCTTCTTCACCGCATCTCATCCATCCCTCTGTGGCCACTGGAAAAATTGGCGAGACATGGTGTACGGTGATGAAGAGGAAAGTGGTGAGGGATCGCGAAATACCAAGTCAGATGGAGGCACAGCAACCGCATCATATCCGCGAGTCGGCAGAGTGTTGTGTTTCGTTGAGAGCCTCCTCCACATTGCGTTGTTGTGTGACAGCCTCTTAATGCATGAGCTGGAGAAGGACTGCGAAGGGAAATTTGTCATGCGAAACATTGATGCAGATTCACCAGGGGTCGGAAAAGTTATGTGGAAACTTGTTTGTTGTATCCGTCGCCTTCTCCAGAGGCTCCGAGCATTTGCTACAGAAAGTGATGGAAGCGGGCGGGAGGATCGGACAGTTTTGTCACCGCGGTGGCTCACCACTGTTGCCCGCGTTTTGGTGCTTCTTCCTTCAGAAGCTGAGTGGCACGTGGGAAGCCTACTTGACGCATTTGTTCCTTGCGCGTCGGACTTGCCGGTCGCAATTTTGGAAGATTTAGCGGGTATTCGGTTGTTCTAACCTGGCACGTCTCTTCTATGCTCCCCCCTCATCTGTTATTCATTCACGCGCTAGTGATCAATTGCGCATCTCACCTTCTTATCACTTTATGACTACCAGTGACACACGACTTTTGACTTTTTTGCAGGAATCGGGTAAACGCTTTGGTCGGATTGCGTAGTCTCCGTTCCGCTTGACAGAGCCTTAGATGAGGAGCGGGACAGAAAACAGAAATGGAAGATAAGACAGATAAAGCTTCTCAAGTTGAAGCACGGGATTATTTTATTTTATTTTTTTAAATCCACTTATTATGATTGTTATTTATTTTTGTTTTTCGCTTTGACTTTCACCCTGCACCAATTGCCCCCTTCCGTTGTTTATCCGAACGATGGGTTTCATGGGACTATTTTGCATCTATTTATTTATTTTTTGATTCCCTCTCTCGTTTATGACACATTTTTTTTCTTTATTTAGCCCCTACCCCGAGCATTCTCTCTATTTAATTTCTGCTTTCAAACTTTTGGTTTCAGTAAACGTAACATCATTATGGTGGACGCTATTTGATTTGTTTCAACTGCGTCCTATCCTCTCCTCTCCCAATTTTTATTTTTTATATGTTTTAAAGATATTACGTCCTTACTTATTTTTGTTCCTTTTATTTGTTTCTTTGCTTTAACCCGAAGCACAAACAGCTCTGCGTAAATGACGCTTTGGCTGTCGTCACTTGCAGAAAGCAGTAACGACGTCAAACGTGCGGGTTGGCAAGCAGAAAAGGATTTTTCGACCTCCAGAAGGCGAAGTGCCCGCAACAATACGAAGCTGTCTCATTCATTTTTTCTTTGGGTTTTATTAATTGGGTGCCTCACCTGGTATCCCCTTTCTGCAACATATACAGGTGAATATAAAGATAAATAAATAAATAAATAAATAAATAAATAAATATATATATATATATATTACATCTCCGATTATTACCTGTCACTAAACGCTATTTGGGGTTTCGTGTGCGCTTCGACACCCTTACCGTCGTCGTTCTCATCTTCGTTATCTTCCTATCCCCCTCTCTCTGGTGCTAACAAAGTTGTAGTGCGCAGGAATTGTTGGCGTTGCCTATTTGCCTTCGTGTATCCCTGTGGGAGCATCCGTCCCCCCAGGGTGCTTTAAAGGGACTTCCATAGGCCTCCTCCATTTCCCTCAGCAGTCCACAGACCGATGACGGATTATGAGGAATTGCGGCAGAGGTTGTGGAGGGACATTGGGAAGAGTGCAAGAAGAAGGTCGGGGCGGATATCTCGGAGCTGTGGCCCCAGTTCCACAGTCACATCTCGTCCACCGCAGTCTACTGAAATGTCCCTCCGGTCTCTATGCAAAGGGGCCAGCCCTCGTCGATGTTCCTCCGGGAGAATTTCTTCAGCGTATGATCCACTCAGTGGGTCGCGAGGCAGAGAAGTGGAATATGACAGCTGCTTAGTGCATGCCTTACTGAGCTTGGTGGAGGAAATGGATGAAAAGAGTTCCTGTAGGTCGTCAAGTAGCTCCAAACGGAGGGCATCCCCTCTTCGGTCAGGAGCTAGAGACAGACAGGCTACGAGAACGGGAATATTGCCATCAGGCATCAACGCTCCCCCACGCACGAGGTTCGGAAGCACGTATGATAGAGGCAGGAGATCACGTACTCGGGAGATGACATCACGTCACAGGACTCATGTTGATTGTGAACACGGAATGGATCCAAGGAAGCTAGCGGAAGCATTTTACGTCAACAACACCAGTTGGAAACTAGCAGAAGCAGTGTACTTGCACTTCGTGGCTGAAACAAACAAACAACAACTTCCAGGCATCTGTCATGAGCAACGCGGACGGCGGGGGTAGTGAACCGGTGGCATTACGCCAAGTACGTTTTACTTATGCGTGTGTGTGTGTGTGTGTGTATGTGTGGGACAAAATCTCACTTCGCTCTTCTTTCAAATGCTGTATGTAACAAATGTTTGTACAGTGTCTGTTCGCATTATCATGCGTTGTTCTCAGCGTGTTTCCCTTTGTTTTCTTTATCTTGAACATGTTTATTTTTCCTTTTCAACGTTTGAGACCTGTGAGAGCCGCAAATGGTTGGAGGGGCATGTTTGTGTGTATTTACACTTTTGGTTGTCTTGTTTATGCTTACCGAGAGGTTTATGAGTCCTTCTGCAAGTTGATGATCGGGGGTTCTGCTTTTCCCCATAATACCGTTTGCAGTGGATTCTTTAATCAAAACTGATCGGTGGGTTTCTTGTCTTAGTCAACTAATTCAATGTCCTTTTTTTTTGTTATTTTTACTGTATGTGCGTTATTATGTTTTTTCTTCGACTTGTGTACATTTACGAGTTCAGTATTGTTGTTACCATCATTTATTTTGTCTTAATTGCCTTGCTGGTGTTTTACTTATTTCTCCGGAGGAAGGGGAGTGGGACGGGAGGTGTTCGTAGGCTTCTCAGCGCAAACGGAGACGCAATTTGTGGGGTTTGAAGGGAGGTGTGTGTGTGGGGGGGAGAGTATATGTATACATATATATATATAGAAAACAAACTTCTCTCTTCTGTTAGAGGCAGTGCCCCTTCTTCGTCCCTTCGGGATAAGAGCAGCGTGTGCAATAATGACATCTTGTTGTATCCGCGTGTGTGTCGAGGTGTGTGTGTTGAGGTGACGAAGAGTGAAGAAGAAAAGGAGGGGAAGTTTAGTTTGGTCGATGAAGTGTTGTGTGAGCACTCCTGATCCAAGTCAGTCGTGGGAAAGGAGCGAAGGGGCAGGGGGGGGGAGTTGTTTGACATTTTACTTCTCCGTTGCCTTAAACGATATTCATAGTGGTAGTAGCGTGCAGAGGAAGCTTCGCTGAGAGGAGCGACATCGCCACGCGTATACTGCGTTCATATTGCCGTGGTGAAACCGTGAAAGAGTCGACCGGAAGGTGTAAGAGAAGGATAGGGTGCCGGTCGTATTTGGAACTTATATGGGGCCCCACATATCTTTTTTTGGTTGTGGTGGCTATGTCAAAAATTCGGGAAAGCTCTTTCTATTCTACGAGTTTTTCATTTCTACTCCTTTTTTTGTTCCTAACGTCAAGGTCCTATCGAAGTGGAAGTGGTTGAGCGGTCGATGCGTTGCCATAATCGTTGGGTTTGGTGCTAATTGGATTTACAAAGGGTAGTGAGGAAATAAGGCGTGCCGGTGCAGTGCGTTAAGGTAAGAAAATACACACCGAGTTTGGGTGCGGGTGTGTAGGGAAGTAAGAGGGTGGTGATGTCATGCAATCCGCTGCGGACCGCATTTACATTGCAAAATCCCGGACTACAGCGGGTTGTGCAGCGCGCGCCCCCAATCTTTGCCAACGGTTACAGCTCCGATAGCATCACATGGGATAGTGTGCGTGTGTTGCTCGTAGGGGCTGGTGGTATCGGTTGCGAGGTTCTGCATTCCCTGGCGCTCAGTGGATTTGCCGATATTACAGTTATTGACATGGATACCGTCGAGCTTTCCAACCTTAGTCGGCAGTTCCTCTTCCGGGAGGTAGACATCGGGCGCAGTAAAGCCGAAGTTGCTGCCGCTGCTGTGGAGTGCCGTTGCCCTGGTGTACGAGTGCGGGCACTTTTCGGGCGTATCGAAGATCAAAGTGATGAGTTTTACCGCCAATTTCACGCTGTCATTCTGGCGGTAGACTCTGTCGCGGCTCGCCGATGGGTGAATCAAAAAGTAGCTGAAGTTGCCGAATGGGAAACTTTTGATATGGTTGACGGTGGTTGTTACGAAAATATAGCAGCTCGTCCTATCGCCCGGAGAATGCGGCGAATTGCGTATGCTATGCCGCTAATCGATACTGGTACAGAGGGTTATGAAGGCTGCTGTCGGGTAGTACTGCTGCGGTCCGTCAACCCCACGCCATGTATAGAGTGTGACCTTTCCTTGTATCCAAGCCGCCGTACTGTACCGCTTTGCACTCTAGAGAATATCCCTCGACTCCCTGAACACTGCGTGTTGTACGTCAAGTTCAAACTGTGGGAGGAACTGAGGCCACATGAATCCCCTGATGCTGACAATCCAGAGCACATTGCTTGGATGACCGTTATGGCACAGAGGAGAAAAGAAGCATTCGGAATTGAAGGACCAGATATCGATGATGCCTTTACCCTGGGGGTGGTGAAAAATGTCGTGCCCGCCGTTGGATTCACCAACGCGCTTGTTGCGGCGCAAGCGGTGTTAGAGCTCGTGAAGCTTCTGACTGGTGTAGCCTTCCCGGTTCAATGCTTTTCATACTACAATGGTTCGACAAAATGTGGCCTCACGTCGTACGTAACCGACCTTATCCCTAATCCTACTTGCTCTGTTTGTGGGCCTCGACCTTTGCTCATTTTAAGTGCTGAAATGACACCGCTGAACGTCCTGCTCGCCATCAAAACGCAAGTTGGGATGCCCCCGTCTGTTGAAGATATCAGTCACCTCGACGTAACCCTCCGTGTGCGATTCGCAGCTGGCGAGGTTTACCTCATGTACAAATCCAATAACCCATTGAGGACTAATGTGGTGGCTACTACGATTGAGGAAGCGTTTGCCACATCAGGGTACGCGGCCGCATTTGTGGAATGGTGCAACTCAGACGCAGTGGTGTTTACCCTTGAGTGTAGTGGGGCTGATATACACATCTCGTGCGACGCAACAATGTCGAAGAGAACTTTTTAATTTGAGCATGCACTTGTGTGCAAACGCCAAAGTCGTTCGCCTTCAGAAAGAAAAAAGTGACTGAATTGCGGATGAGTTCCCTTCGCGGATGTCAGCTGCCCGATGCGAGGCACGCAGAGGCTCACGTCCGACGTAGACGTAGGACCTCACGGTGTTATTTTGCTCCGCCAAGTTGCGCCAGCAAACGTTTTTTTCTTTTTTTTCGAGGGGGGGGGTGGTGTTTGTCTCCTGTTTTGCGTCCTTTTTCCCGTTGGGCGAAGTTGTGTCTCGCTGATATATGTGTAGTGTGTATCCCCCTAAACTTTTATTTTCTGCCTACGCCTCAACCGTGGCTGTGCACAGGGACGCGGGTCGGAGAACGACCATTTAGGGAAAAGTGAAGGTAAAAATGCGGAGTTTGGTCTCTTTGCGAACCAGGGCGCAGTCGGTTGCAGTCAGCGATGCCTTCATTTCCCTCCAATCATGTCACCGTCCCATAACAACTCCCGCAGCAAAACCGGCGGCGGGTGCCCATTTGCGTGAGCAGACAAAAGCTACTGACAAGGTTGTGGACTCAACAAAGGACCAGCGGCATCATTCGAAGGGACGCGGTGTAGCTAGAGTGAGGAATCGCGGCGGCCCATATCGTAGGCAGGCACAAGCATGGAACACTAGTGGAAAAAGTGGACTGAATTTGCCAGAATCCTCTACACCAGTTCTCTTTCCACTGGGGAACGGCCTAGAGGTAACGCTTCCCCACGACGCTTTCGCGTGGAAAACACGAGGTGCACTAGCCGGTATAGCGGAGCGAAACCAATCAGCGGGTGAACACGGAGGAAAATTCGTGGGGGATGGTGGTAAATCGCTTCAGGTGTGCGATTCAAATGGGTGTGGAACTGATCGGCAAGCGGAGGTGGCAATCATGCATCTGAATGAATCGGGGGAGCTCATCTCCGCTATCTTCGCTGTACCGTCCTTGAAGGGCAGTAAGAAACTGCAGAAGGCGCTTGAGGAGTGGCCAGAGCTACTTCACCGACTGCGAGCTGATTCCTTGCCCGTGATATTGGGGTCCAGCGGCGAATCACCGCCAACCGCACGATCCATCATCCGAGCTTTTCAAATTCTGACGGAAGCACTCGGGTCACTGGACAGTATTTCACAAAATTCGGGACTGCGTGCGGAGCAGCTCTTCCCGGCCGATTTAGTAGCTGCACTCTGGAGAGCGCTTCCTCCCATGCACGAGTACATCAAGCGTACAGCTGTGGACTCCCCACAACCATCTGGTGGGACAGATAGTGATAACGGTGTCAATGAAAGCCTGAGAGATGACGAGGTAGCGTTACCCGCAACCCCAGAGTTGCCGAGTTCTCCCATGAAAGCATTTAAAGTGGCCAGACGCGCCCTGGCACTACGGGCTCGTGAAGTCGATGATGTACTGCCACCGTCTCTGTTGGTTCAAGTGTTATTGTCCATAGAGAAATGTGGCGCGCTCTCCGATGATATCATTGGACCCATGGGAACGCGTCTACTTGAAAGGTATGACAGAGCTCTAGTCGCGCACGGGGGACCGCAACGCGTTGCTTCGAATCACCAGCTCTCCACACGGTTTGTTTCCAGAACTATGAACTCGTACGACTTGCCTTTTAGTGATGAGGATTCAGTGAGCTTTGCTCGGCTTCTGGGGAGGGCACAGGTGGTAGATCACTTTCAACTCCATCGACTGGTACACACAATTCTCCTTCCTTCAGTAGTACGGGCTCTGCGAAGCAATGTGCTAAGCCTAACAGAATTGTTTGAGTTGACAGCATGTTATGCTCGGTACGCCGTGTGCGGGCGGCCTGTCGTACAAGTGACGGAACTCTGGATGTCGCACGTACCTCAAATGAGCTTGGAGCAGTGTGTCAAACTACTGAACATTGTGAGTCCGAACAGGCAGCGCATCAACGGCAAGAATCGATTCACATCAGGAAAGACACGTCAAATCCCAGCGACTGGTGCGGAGGAAGATTACTTTCCCTTGGTGGGCGCTGTTCTTGAACGTGCTGTGTGGCTATGCGTTCGTGAAACACAAATCGTTAATAATACTGATACCACTGAAAAGATTATTGCTGTCGCTGATGAGGACTGTGGCGTGCTGTCTCCAACCTGTCTAACGAAGTTCATGTGTGCACTAACTAGGGTCAATGCTGAACGCTGGGCTGAGGTTTACATGGTTGTGGCATCTGTGATCGAGAAAAAACTAGAACTGTTTTCAATCACTGATGTTATGTCCATGGCAAAATCCATTATACAGCGAGGATCCAACATACCGTACCACACGTTCCATGCTCAATTAGCGCGCTTCCTGCTGCAGGCTAAAGCGGCGTTAAGCGATGTGAAGGTTGCTAGCGTTGCTCTCGTCTCTGCCGCCTTGATGCTACCGGCACCGCCACTCTCGCTATCGAAGGTGAAGGAGGTACATTTTCTTCAACCACCAACAAACTCAGTGCCAGCTCCAACGTGTGCGGGCGAGGATAAGCCCCTACGTGAGATGGGTAGCTGCACACTGGAACACTCATCAGCATTGGCTATTTTTCGCAAGCATGGCACACGACTTGGTTTGCACAGTTTCGTTGCAGGAATGTGTGCCACTCCACTGGAGGAGCTCCCGCGACGCTCGCAGGAGCGCGTAATTGTTCACTTTACCGCTATAGCTTCAGCGATCGGGGTGGCGTGGCTTGCTAGGGGTATTGCGGCGTTGACTTCGAGAATTCCAGATTCTGTGGATCCACTCTCAGTGCAGCGGTGGTTTTCTCGTTTCACGGTTGTGGATGTTACACGACAGCTAGACTTGGAGCACGCAGCGATGCTTTTGAATGTTTTGTCACATGAAAACTACAGCCGGGAGAGTGCACTAGCAAAGAGAGCCATAACCAATCGTGTTGCCCGTTTGCTGCTTCAAGATGACGTTTCTCTGCACTCTATAGTGCTAATTGCGCCTGCACTTCAGCGCGCAGACGTTTTCTTTCCACATCTATATTCGCGCCTTTGTCGCGTGCTGCTGTCGACCGTGCAGAAGGCCCCGTTCGATGCTCTACTTCCGGCGTTTTACGTGGCGGCAGATGAGTTCACGCGGTGCAAACATCACAATGGCGGCACGTTTAGGGATGTGTGGGAACTTTTGCGCACCCGAGTGATTGATGATGCTGCGGTATCCCTCACTACAGAAGACGTTATCGTAGCATTAAATGGATTCGCCGCGCTGGACGTTGGGGACTACCCCGTATTCTCTGTGCTTCTTCACAGGTTGTGGGTGTCGTATAGGGAAGTCGCCTCCCAATGTGGTGGTGAGGAGGGAGGGACATCGGCAGTGAGTGGGTCCTTGACCCCAACGCGATGGGTAGATAAGGTTCTTTCGGGTTGCACCCCGAGTGCAGTTGCGGTCCTAGCTTGCTCACTCACCCATTTGGGTGATGGTGAAGTCGTGGACACCTTCATGCCATGGGTGCTTCTCCGCCTTCGGCAAGTCGTTAGGGACATCTTCCCCATTGACGTACTCCACCTCATGCCGGCGTTACTTACAAATTTCGCTAAGGCTGCATCGAGGGCAGAGAACTCGCTGAACCCCACTCACTGGTTAAACATTGATGCCAATTGCAGCCTCCTCCATGCGGTCTATGACGCGTGCCGCGAGTTGTTCCTCCAGATGTATGGAGAGGCGCGAAAGGACAGCGGGGAAGGAGTTGATGGAGTGCGTCGAGAGGACTGGATCCCAAAGGTGCATGTGTCAGTGTCGAGCGTGCCGCACCGCCACTTTGCAGAGCTCCTTATAGCCCTGTGCCGCGCTGGTGTGCAGGATGAAACGGTTGTCATGGCCTGTGCGCCGCGAACAACCCAACGTTGCTGCGCGGTACTACCCATGGCCGAACTTGTTGACTTGACTATGGCGTTATGTTTTCATCTGCATTTGCACCCACAAGAAACAGATCAATGTGACACTTCAAAAGAACAAAGCATCAAGCATACAGATGGCACAGACGGGGACGTCGTTGGTAATCTTCCGTTTGCAGAGAGTGAGGGTACCGGAAACGGAGGTACCGATGCGGTTAAAAGTGCTTCACTGCAAGCAATTACCCCAAACCAACAGCTCTTACTCCCGGCACTGAACGCACTGTGGGAGCGTGTGGAAGAACTAAGTTTACCTCAAGTGGATGCACTGGTACGTTGCTTGAGGCATTACTACGGCGAAAAAGTTGACACTGATTTTCTGTTTCGCCTGCAAAACCACCGAGCTGCGGTCGAGGAAATGAGGCGCAGTCGTCAGCAGAGGCGGGGCGAAAAAGTGATGAAGGGTGAGGCAACTTTGACCGTTGATGCTGCAAAGCCGCGGAATTCTGCTGAAGAACAGGGCCGACGGGAGGAGGGTACGCAATTACAGCTGACAGCGGAAGATCTTTTTGTTTGCTGAGTCGCAAGTTTTCAACTCCATCATAATTCGATGGTGGTGCTCATGGGGCGGCACGCACCACTTACGCACGCGCTTTTCAAAACGGTTCCGCTGTCATTTTCTCTTCTGTTTTCCCGTTTGATACCTCTTGTAACTGTGAATCAAATGCTCTCCGCGGTTCCCTTCACAACTTTACAAGAGGACGCAAGGTGTCGTGTCCACCATAGCATACAAGCAATTAGCTTACAACGAAACAGGGGCAGTAAGCTTTGTGGTGGTGGTGTGTGGAACTGTTGGGGGAAGTATTGCAGTGGGAGTGCTTTCCCATTATTAGAATTCTAGGTTCGTCCGGTATTTTTGGTATGTTGAATGCAGAAGCAGACTAACGCCGAACCACCGTTATCGCCAACGACAGGTAGCGGTTTTGGTACGCCTCTGCCGCTGCAGGACGAGACCCCTGAAGACCATGCGCTTGTGGAGGGAAATGACGCTGCTCAACACTTTCTTGAACTCCTGTCACCTAGTTCGCGCGGTGGCAATGCATCGGCATTGAAGAAAGGTAAGAAGAACACGAACCGTAGGTTACGCTTTGATCCAACTTTGCGTGTGGTAGAGGCGGCAGAAGCTCCGGTGCAAGCCAACACCGAGGACGGCTCTTCAAGTGAGGAAGACAGCGACTCGTGGCGCGGTAAGAGTTTGACCGCAACCGAAGAGGGAGGGTTGTCAGATGTTCCCGAACCTGAATTAACAGAGTTGTCTAACCGCCAGGCAACAAGAAGGCCGCCGTGGTGGGTGCATCGGTGGTCTGAGCTCTCGCTATTTCTTAACAGCACGCGTAGTGGCGGTAAACGGGGGAGTACACCGGTCGATGCTGTTAGAGATCAACTTTCAGCTGACCTCGTTGCTGCACAGTCGCTTCAGCAATTTGTGGGGCGTGATGAGTACGAACAAGTAGCGGAGGTGATTTCTGAGCAAAATCAACTCTTGCCTGGTGGAGCGGAGCGTAATACCAGTAGAATGGTAGCTGGGCTATTGCCACCGTGGCGACGTGAGGCTACGGGGAGGGAGATGATAGAACATCTCGTAGGAAAAATTCAAGGGTGGCTGCGAAATCTCTGCGATAGTGTAAAAGGGACCTCGGGTGGTGATGTGCAAAAAGTCTTTGGAGGCGAAGAACATGATGGATCTGATGGTATTGTAGCGGCTCCCTTTTGTCCGGCAGTGAAGAGGGCGCATCGGTCTATGGTACAAAAGTCTCTCCTTCATGATCTTGTTGTACCATCAACAAATATTTGGAGTGGAAGGGCATATCAGGTTTGTGAGGGGCTTCGAACTCAAACGCCGACGATCCATTTTGAGTACGTCACAGACGAAAGCGTCAGACCGGTTTTTCACTTGTCATGCTTGCATTATATTGACGGAGGGGAAATGCCGATGTCCGCTGTGGTGCAGGAGGCGCAAAAACGCCGCTCCCTTGTGATTCATATCGACTACGTGCGTTTTCGACCGTCCTCTCCACCACATTCCGATAAAACCACTGATCATCAAATGCGGGCACGTGGTGGAAATCCCTCACGTGATGCAGTGGTGGGCGTTCCAACCGCTTCCGTTTCATCGGGGGCGAACGCCGGCGGTGGCGAAGGTCGTGCAGCTGCGGCGCCGGTAAACTTTAGTCCGCATGATGAGCTGGTCTCTAGCATTCTGGATAATTATGAACCGTATCGCATGATGGAATTGAACCTGTTGCCACATCTGAAGAACCGTACTTTCTACGAGGACCAACTGCGGAGTCTCCGCTCGCATCGTAGTCTCACAGAGGAACAGAGAAGGTTGATGATCACACTGGAAAAGTTGCACAAACTTACATGCAAGCTACAACACTCGTACCTCTCTGGGATGGTGACGTCATGGAGGCAACTCTTGCAATTAGGTAGGGGAAAATTTGGAGGAATATCCACCTCATCGGAGCAACCTGACACTGAGGGAAGACGACGCGAATTTTTCGCGACCCACGTGTCGCCGTTTCAAGTTTCAATGAATGACACAGCCAACAGCTTTGGGTCGCCGTCCGGATTTATTATTGGGAATGGGGAATCTGCTTCCATGTTAGTTGATCCTTCAGTTACAGCTGAAGTGCAGCGAAATGCATGTTTTCATTTGTATTTAAAGCGTGAAGGCTCCAAGGTGGATGCCCATACTGTTAAAGATGACCGCTTGCTCGACTATTCACCTGTTATTGAGGGTCTCACGTTACCGGTGGGGACGCAAGATGAACCAGCACAACATTATCAGGTTCTTCTCTTTGCTCGTACGAACGCCTTCACCCAGCCCCAGTTTGTAGGGGCTACCGAGCCACGGGTAATTAACGCCGTGAAGGTTGTATTCTTCAACGAAACATTTGAACTGCATACACTTTCGGATCCAGAGGAGATACTACTGCATGTTATCGCTGTGGGTGGTGTGAACAACAGACGTGTTGTCACCACCATACGTATGGAACCCTCTCTCACACAGGCGTGCCTTCTGCTTCCAATGCAAAGACCCATACCATTCACACACTCAGGACATAGCCACAAAAAATACGAGGGAAGCGTCATATCGGGGACAGCTTGTATTTCAACAAACTGGACCACACATCACGGGATGGCCATGCATGAAATAGAAGACCTATTTCTAAATGGGGATGCCGACCCAATGGACCCCAAATATAGACCATTGTTGAATACTCTAAAGGATCACTACGCGGTGTCAAAGGCGCAAACGGCTGTATCGGTGAATGGCGTGAGCAAAACAGGAGCGAACGCAGGGGATAATGTTGTACCGCAGGTGGGACGTGTAATGGGACCGGAGCCAGCTCTGTACAAAGGGTTACCGACGAGATATCCCAAGGAGAGTAAACGGCTACAACAGTTACGTCATCGCTGGGCCATTCGCTTAAATCGTGAGGAGCCGCGCGATGCAGCGGAGGCACACCTTTTTTCCCAGCCAATCCCTTTGGACGACTCAGACAGCTCCGATTTTGCTGCGGCATGCAAACATTGCGTAGAGAATAGGGAATTCATGCAGACGGCGCCTGATGAGCTGCACGAGGGGTTTGTGCAGGGTTCATCGCCGTCGTGTCTTTCACTGAGTCTACTCTCACGGCGAGAAAAACTGAAGCTGTGGCAGCAACGTCTCCGTTTTCAGAAGAGTAAATACACCAACTCACGTAAGGTGGAGGACCATGAGATTCAGGAGCGACACGTCATTATCCCAAAACTTTTACCAGCCAAACCAATACACTGGACGGCTGAAAGTCAACTGAATCCGCGCCGAGGGAAGCGCCCTAAAATAAGAGACATCAGCCCTGACTCACTTGCAGTGCTGAGGGATTCCCGCATAGTGGTACATATCATGAGGGCATCTACGCTACCAGTGAGGTCAGATGGCACACCTCTCGAGCCCTTTATTGAGGTCAGCTTTGTGTATGAAACGGTGCACTCACGGAGCGAAGTAGGGTCAACGCCATCGTGGTTTGAAACACTTAATATTCCCTTTAGCCCACCTGACTTTGATGACGACACACTCTCCCTGATTGACGACGATATTGTGATATCTGTATACGATAAGGTGGAGATCCCAATGCCCCCAACAACTATAACAGCGGGAGTCATCTCCCACGAAACGCACTACCGAACCGAGCGCCGGTTGCTGGGAGTGTTACGTGTTCCCTTCTACTCACTTTACACGGCGGAGCAGGCTCGAATGGAGGGTCTGTACGTTCTTACCACACCCCGTTGGTCTCTTGGGTATCATCAAAGTCCGCGGGAGGTCAGCCACGGCGACTCCGGACGAATGAAACTGAGGCGCCGCGGGTTGCCTTCTCTTCTTCCCACGATCCAGCTATACCTGGCCCTTTGGCCACAACCTGACAGGGGGTCACGGGAAGCAGGGGATGAGTTGGAGATGCAAAGACTTGTCAAGCAGTTCAATGTATCACCACAACTCCGGTATCTGCATGAGACTGCCATGAGGTGGCGACCAAGTGCCCTCAGTAAAACACGGAAGCTCTCTTCTGTCAACCCTGTGGCGCGCAACCGTAGCATTAGCCCATTTGTGCTGTGTACTACAGGAGATTTAACGTTAGTATGTCGGTTCCTTCTTGCCGGAGGCGGACCACCTCCGATTACTGTCACCACTGTGAGTCAAGCCATTCGCTTTGTGTCGCTGCTTCCTCTTCGCTTAGACATGCTCCCGGTTCAAAGTAACCGTGCTTGGAACACCAATGTTGAAGTGCTGAAGGCGCGCGAGTGCAAGTATGAGGAACTTTCCCTTCTGCTGGCACATTTTCTCCGATTCATTGAACCAAGTGAAGCGACTTACGTGGTAACAGGGCGGGGTCCCATATACCAGCGTGTAACAATGGTGTTGCACTCGTTTGACGGTGAGCTGCGGCTCATCGATCCACACGGTGGGGTTGTGGCTCCAGTGCACGACCCCAACTTCAACTTTTTCACTGATGTTGACATGGTTGTGTCGCACGACCAGTTGTGGGCCAACATACAAATCAGTGGGACACCACACAGGATGGACTGGAATTTGCATGATGAACGCTTTTGGTTTCCTTGTTTCAACCACGAAGATGAGAATGTGAGGGCATGTTTGCCCTTTATCGCAGCCATACAACGAGAAACACTGCAGTTTTCACTACGGGATACGGGGAAGGAGCGTGAAATAGAGCACGAGCTTCAAATAAACGTTCGTCGTGCTCTGGTCCGCTGGCGCAACGGCAAGAAGCCCGCGTTTCATCATGGCGTGGCTGCAGCACTGCAAAAATTGCTTGAAGAGGCTGAAAGTGAGCGACTCGTGTGGGCAAATATGTCCCAAGAAAGGGTTAACAGACGAGCTGCCAGACATCTTAACGAGTACCTCGGTGAGGATGTCATGTATGATTCGCGACGGCCCGGTCATACCCCATGCGCGTCGCATTCGCTTGCAGTCGGTAACCCGTGCCTGCGTATGGCAGGAAGTCCCATTAATTGCGCTTACATGCCGAACGACACCGGACACCGACTTATCCTGCAGCGTGTGTTCGAAACGGCTGTACACGAGGCGGCAGCAAATGACGTAAGCTTCGCTGTAGCCACATACGTGAGGGGATATACACGTGAAGTTTTCTCGATGTGGGTGTTCCTTGCAGCATTGTACCGGGTGTAAACAATCCCGGTTAATCGGCAATGGGATGGGTGTTGTCGCTAAAGTTGGCGGGGAATAAGGCAATTTGTTCCTCTGAAGGCTACGCCACTAATGAAAAAGTTGTTTGTCTGATTAAGTGGAAAGGCTTCTATTACTATCGTTCTTATCGTCACTGTATACCGTATAGGTTTCTTTTAGTTGGGTTGGATATACTTCCAGGACCTCGTTGTGGCATTCGTGCATGTGTGTTTAGCTCGGACGCTTATAGTTTGCGTATATAAGTGGCGAAAAGATAGATCTATGTATGAGCACGAACTATGCACGTCACCGCAGCCGTCGTTTTTGTTGTTAAGAGCGACGGCGATGTCCATCGCCCCTTGCAGATGCTCGCGAAGCGAGAATTGGTTGGGTAACCTGCCGTTTGGGTGCACCTCCGAAATAGTTTCGCATAACGGTTCGCGAAGTAAGGCACAACAATATATGTTTTATTTGACTCATCAGTATTCCATTTGTTTCTTCAGTGCTTGAAGTACTCGTTGGTCGTGAACGTCGTCGCTTTTGTTCTTTTGTACACAGCTGCACTGTTCACATTATAGGAAAGATGATGTCAAAAGCGTCGTATATGATGCAGGATCACCTGCGGCGCAACTTTGCGCTCATTACCGACATACACAACCCCAATGTTTTCCTAGTGCGTGGTACGCTCCCTTTTCCTCAGGGGCTAGCAGTGTTGACGGCTCTATTCCGTGGCAAACTGGCCGCGGATGTGTACAGTCATCCCTACTTCATCGAGAAGCAAAGTGACCCCTCGCAGCCGTCACCACAACTGCACCTCACGGAGGAGTGCCAGAGTGTAATGAAAATCATCAAGGGTATGCATTTCATGAACGATACCACGAGTAGGCTTGATAACACCGTTGTGTTCGTGTCAGACTACGACGTTCAGGTGAAGGCCACTGTGCTCACGTATGCCAGCGAGGAAGATGAAGATGCGCTGTTGAGAGAACAGAAGCGGCTGGAGGGTGAGAGTGATGAGGAGTGGCAAGGGCGGCTACTACGACAGCGCTGGCAAAGGAGTGCAGCGGGTCGGCGGAAGAGCGGAGGAAACACCGGGTCTTCTTCTTTTGAGGCTTCCCTTCGATCCTTCACACGACAGAGTCACCATAGTAACGATGAACCAGATGAATTGGGGAAGGCCAAGCGGCTCGTAGAGCGGGAAGGCGCCCATACCGTTCTGTACAACCCCATCGATGTCGATCCCAAAACATTTGTAGCAACAATTAACAAACTTAACGACGAAAACCGGGTGGTGAAGACGATAGTCGTACCAACCCGACAGGCGTGGGGAAGCGTTCATGCGTGGGCCGAGGCTTTCCCCGACGCAGAAATATTGTGCAGTGGCGAGAAGCCCATTCCCAGCGGTGCTCAGAACAGGCAGCAGGAGGTCGTTCGCCCGACCGGGGGATGTATGAACATGGGGAACGGCCTGACGGGGCTTTCATTTCCAGAGGTGGACGAGGCGGAGGTTGCAGTGGGAAGTGCTGTCGATAATGACACTGAGGTGGCCATGGTCGCGGACGATATTAACAACATCTGCCGCCTGTGCTCCAGTCAGCCCGACAGTGTGAGTTGGCGAGTCGCGGATGAAGAAGTACGGTGCTCATCTCGCGTACAACCACTTGGTACATTAATTCAGAAGCAAATAACTCCCAATATCGAGCTGCTGCGTGTGGCTGGCGATGACCTGACGAACGAGTATGTTATGTATGACCGCAATAGTGCCAGCCTTGCGTGCACTGACTTATTTCATGGAGAGTACGGTGACCTGGACCCAGTTAACTCGTGGCTGTGTCGTGTATGGTTTAAATTCATGAAGCAGGGGAATTATAAACGTGTGGACCGCGTACCAGAGTTTAAGTGGCTGCAGGTGAAGAATCATGGTGATTTGAAAGCAGTCCGTGAGTCAGTGGATATAATCACGAGTATGTTTCCTATGAAGTTTCTATTGTATGCGCACGGTACACCACCGCTTGCTGAGAACCCTGCGAATGCCCTGCGTCTCCAGTGGGGTATGCCTCCACTATCTTAGGCTCAACCACACGAAGAGAAAAGGAAGTTGTACACAGCAAAGTAAAGGAAGGGTCGGTGACGGCATATCGGAATATACTTACGGACCCATTTTCTTGCACTCACTCACAGATTAACGGGAACATTTCCTTCCAAATCATTGTTTTCATTACCGGGTGGTGGGCACACTACGGGGAGGCCAAGTTCACTTGCTTGCGACGTCGTCCTTCTGTGAAGGGGACAGACAACCGAGGAGCCTAGAGTTCAAGATGGGAAGCAATTAGCATCAATGCATCCTGTAGTTGTTGCTTACGTGGCGTCTGTGTTGTGCAATATACGCTGGTGTCGGTAAATAATTACATAGGAACGATTTTGTGTGCTTTTTCTTTGTGCGCGTGTCACCTTATATTTACTTGCGTGCGTATAGTTGCCTGACTCATTGTCGTCGAATACGCCCTGCTGTATCTTCACGGGCTTCTCATCTCACATGTTCTTTTCTTCTTGTTTCCCTTTTGCTGTGTTTGTTGCAGATTTTTCTCCGCTTTCAAGGCAATCCACTCTTAATCGGCGTCAATCATGGCCCAACAAGGAAAGGTCGAGCCCCAGGATCAGGATTCCTTCCTGGATGACCAGCCCGGAATTCGCCCCATCCCGTCGTTCGATGACATGCCGCTCCATCAGAACCTCTTGCGTGGTATTTACTCGCATGGTTTTGAGAAGCCGAGCAGCATCCAGCAGCGTGCCATCGTTCCCTTCACCCGCGGTGGTGACATCATTGCCCAGGCGCAGTCGGGAACGGGTAAAACTGGTGCATTCTCCATTGGTTTGTTACAGCGCCTTGACTTCCGCCACAACGTCCTTCAGGGCCTTGTGCTCTCCCCCACTAGGGAACTTGCAATGCAGACGGCTGAGGTCATCACACGCATTGGTGAGTTCCTCGCTGAAGGCAGCTCATCATTTTGTGCAACCTTTGTCGGGGGCACTCGTGTGCAAGACGACTACCGTAAGCTGCAGAGTGGCACCATCGTCGCTGTGGGAACACCCGGTCGTGTGGTGGATGTGACGAAACGCGGTGCGATGCGAACGGAGTCACTCCGTGTGCTTGTTCTTGACGAGGCCGATGAGATGCTCTCTCAGGGTTTTGCCGAACAGATTTACGATATCTTCCGTTTCCTGCCTAAGGAGATTCAGGTAGCCCTGTTCTCTGCTACCATGCCCGATGACGTGCTCGAGCTCACAAAGAAGTTCATGCGCGACCCCACTCGTATTCTTGTGAAGCGGGAGAGCCTCACCCTTGAGGGTATCAAGCAGTTCTTCATCGCTGTGGAGGAGGAGCACAAGCTTGATACTCTTATGGATTTGTACGAAACCGTGAGCATTGCGCAGAGTGTGATATTCGCCAACACCCGCCGCAAGGTGGACTGGCTCGCCTCTCAGTTGAACAGCAGCAACCACACGGTCAGCTGCATGCACTCCGAGATGTCGAAGCAAGAGCGTGAAAAAGTCATGGGTACCTTCCGCAACGGAAGCTCCCGCGTGTTAGTGACGACGGACCTTGTGGCCCGTGGTATCGATGTGCACCACGTGAACATCGTCATCAACTTCGACCTCCCCACGAACAAAGAAAACTACCTTCACCGTATTGGTCGTGGTGGTCGGTATGGACGTAAGGGTGTGGCAATCAACTTCGTCACTCAGAAGGATGTGGAGGTCCTGCGGGAGATTGAATCGCATTATCACACGCAAATTGAAGAGCTTCCAGTTGACTTTGCTGCCTACCTTGGTGAGTAACGGGAGGTGTCTGTGCAATGCGGGCATGAAGGGAATCGGCCCTTTACCCCCATTACATCCCTGTCTTCCTTCTATCCCCACTGCTGTCGCCGTAGACAAGTGGGTGGCGGGACGAGGCGGGGGGCGAGTGAAGGCACAAAAGAGAAGAGGAAGGACCGAAAGAATGAAGGAAGGATACAGCAGAGTATGAGGGTACGTAAATAAGTAAATATGGTATGGTTATGTATTTGTGAACAAAAGAAAACAAAAAGAAATGAAGAGGGAGAAACGAAAAAAAACCAAAAAAAACAACAACACACACACACGAAGGAATACATATGAAGGGGTATGTTGATAAAAGTAAAAGTTGAGTGAGGGGAAAACAAAGGTAGCTACTGTAAGGAAATAAAATGAGGAAAGGAATAGCAAGAAAACAGGTAAAGAGAAAAAGGAATTACTCACTAATTTTTTCTACCTATGACATAAAGGGAAGAATGTCCGGTGAAGTGGGTGAGTAGCGCCGAAAAAGAAAAAAAAATCAGCGAAAGCAAAAGAAAAGAGATGAAGAAGAAAAACGTGAAATTAACAAAAAGGGTACAAGTAATAATAATGTAATACGTCTCTTCTTCAAAAAAAAAACTAATTATATGTGGCCGCCAAACGAACGGTAATAAACAAGAATAGAAAAAAGGAAAATATTTGAATAACTAAACAATGAAAATAAATTAAGGAACGGGGAGTGTCAAACCGACCTGACAAACCGTCTGGTGAGGGCTAGGTATATGCAATCACCACCGTCATCGCTGATTCTCAAGTGCATATTCCCAATAGGGCCACACATGCACTCATGTACGGTCTCCTAAGGTGTATGTATGTGTGCGTTAGGTGTGTATGAAGCGAGCAAAGAAGAGAGGGGGGTCGAAATGGATGGCTCGGCAAACGGGTCTGCCAACTATTTTCTTCCCTCTCCCTTGGTTCTATTGCCTTGGTCGTTTTGCCATTTGAAAGACCTCTTCTTTGTTTTTTTTTCTTCCATTTCACCGCACCCGTCCCCGACGCCACCGGGTTCCCATTTTTTTTGTAACTGAAAAGAGGGACGGTACTGACACTTGGGGCGAATAACGGACACTAAGCGAACCTCACCCTTGAGTCTTCCCCACAAGGTGTTGGTTGCCGCATGTGCGTGTGTGTGTGATTTGTGTGATACAGACATACGGCGCCGAAGTTGGGGGAAAAAAAGAGAAGAAAAGAACTGAGTTTGAAAAATGGGTGTTGGGTGCAGCGAATGGGAAAAGGAAAAGAATGAGAGGAAGTGTAACCAATGCCTTTCGTGCGGCAGCGCGGTTGAAGCGTTCATTGCAGCTTTACGAAATGTTGCCAGCGCAGGGAAATAATTACCCCGAGAAGTGTCGGAAGGTGCATCTTATTGCAGATGTCCCTGAATGAGAAGTGATGAACGGAAATAAGGCATTGGAGGAGAGGAATAAAATACAAATAAAATCAAAAAAGGCTGAAAAGAAAAAAAAATAAAAGAGACCTAGCGGTATGCAGCTACCACAAATCGGCGGACACATGCCTCACTCCCGTGGCGAAGCAGAGGGTACGGCACCCAAACTGTAGGAGCTGCGATGTGTCACACTGCTGTGAGTGTCACGGCGGCAAACGGCGTGTGCAGACATCACCGTTTCAATGACGTCAAAAAGGCAGTGGCGTTGTACGTGTCTGTGGAATAGAAAATAAAGTAGGCAAATAACTGCTCATACACATGAGGTCAGCCTCGCATCGCACCCCAATTATTCACCCTTTTCCTTTTCTGATTAACCGGTGGACTGAATAGGGCTCGGCCATGTTTGCTGCTTTTGGTGTTCTTATCTGCGCCCCCCCCCCCACACACACCCGTAGCTCACGCCCTTGTCATTGTTGTCATTTCTTCCATACTCCCGTTTCTTATTTTCCCTTTACACCCCTGCGCAGTCCGAAAAAAGGGAATTAAGGGAAAATATGGTGCCACGCCGAGAGCATAAAGAAGTCACCTCGGCGTTACTCTACTGCTTAACCCGGCGTGGCCCGCAAATGGTGATGCCCTTCCATCATTTGCCGCAGTAACTTTTTTCCAGTGCAAACTCACAAGACATGCATTTGGAACATATTGGCGCTGGGGATGCCAGGTGCCAACAGGGGTACTCTGTTTAATTGACGGTCAATAGCAGACAGCGTTTGTGTGATCTCCCTTTACCAGGCTGCAGATCCGTAGGGGTTGCCGAGTGGGAAGCCATCCGTTACGTTCCTGTCCCATTCCTCTCTTCCTCACACATGATGGTCGCAGCCGCCTGTAGGTATAATGTATTACCTATGGGTACAGTGAGCATTTGTTTGGAATAAAATGCCTTTTGCGACCATACAACAACCTACGCGTAATCGGCTACACTTATGCCTGAGCTGGTCGTGCGTAGGTCGCGTGTCTTTAAGAATGGTGCTGCAGGCGCTTTCATGAATGCGGGGCGTTTAAGTTTTCACACTCCCGAAGGGCGGGATTATCGATACGAAGCGTAACATCTAGCTCTGAAAATGCGACCTAATCCCTATGCTCAGTCCGACAAACTCCCGAAAAAGTCTATGGTGCACGAGAAAGTCGAAAGGCCACCTATAATGGCTACCAACCGTCACTCCCCTCACGGGGCGGGGGCTCAGATTATGATAAACATCTCGAGGAGGGGCCGGAAGCGGTGAACTTTGCACGTGGCTGGGTGCGAGAACACGTTTGAATTCTTCACGAGGTCACTAGTTTGTAATATGGGGGAACGAATCACTCATATGGTTGTTACAACGCTATGCAGCTTGAGTGCTCATTTCTTCGTTTGTATGTACCAGATGTTATGTGAGAGACCAGCTTTTCAGCTGTTTCTCAAATAATTGACGGACCTTCGTGAGCGATTGTACTTTTTTTTTCCACCGTTTCGATGCTATTTTTTGTCCTTTCCCCCTTTTTGAACGCCAACTTTTAGTGAAATTAGTTGTACTTACTGTTGCATCAGGCGGCAGCAACCTAGATTGGATCGGACGAATCACATTGGCACCGAGTACTACCCCCCACTGATGCTCTCCGGTGTGTATGGTCCGCAAGCCGAAGGGGCACGCCAAATGTTAGCGACTTTGGGATACGATAATCCCTCATCCGAGGACATCGCACTCACGCTACAGCAAATGGGTGAGGCTCGGGCTTTTAGAACGCAACATGTCGCAACACAGCGGGGCACTCCCGATCAAACTGGCGTCTCACCCCCGCGCGGGGCATACGACACCACGATGAGCCCGCGGAACAGCGGTCAATCACCGGTAGGACGTGGTGGTGTACTGAAGGGCACCACCGCAACACCAGATGATGTGCGGCACGTGCGGGCAAAACCGCCACCGGTGGATTTCCGCGACTGCTTCGATTATCGCATGCACGAACGAGCACCTGGGCGAGTGTCCGTGGGAGGTATCCTGAAACGTGGCGGTGGTGAGAGGTCTAACAGGCGGTACGTTGACCCCGTCGACGGGCCGATTGCCGGTACCGTAGGGAAGGACCCATGGGGTCGTTTTCGCTTTGTGTCGACGGGAGATCGTATAACTCCTGAAGACCGCATAGAGCAGCACCTCCGACAACACGAAAAGGGACTCACCGCCCCACTCGGGGGGAGACGCACCAGTGAAACTAGGGAATACCCCGCTAGAAAGGGGAGGAGGAACAACGTCAGTAGGGGGCAAGACGAAGAGGACGAGTATTCTGACTACGTAGATGACTACTATGATGACGAGGGTTTCGGAGGAAATCTGGAGATGTTCTACGGTGGCCGTCCGCCCACTGCAGTAACACCCTCCATGACACTACGGCTCGGTAACAAGTTTGCACTTGATCAACGAAGCGCAAACACGATGTACAACTTTACTGGCGATAGTCGGTACAAGTACCGTAGTGGGCCCGGGGCACCTTTGTCCACTGTGTTGGGACCAAATGGGTCAACACTACGGAACCGTGCGGATCCGGTGCGACGGGGGCAGGAAATGCGTGAATTGTGGAAAAAGGATAGCTTCCTCGCCCAGCATGGCAGGAAAGAGGATCGCTGGAGGGTAAGGCAGACCATGCTAAGCCGCAGCCTCCAATGAGGCCGTATCGTTCTTTATTCTTGGAGTGGCTTGGTTCTTTTCCTTGTTAGTAAGATCAAAGGTGGGGACCACATCCCTCAGATGAAAAGCGGCGGAGGGAGGGAGAAAGGTGAAGGAGTGGAGGGGAAACTTGGGGAGGAGTGGGCGTCCGTTCTAATTGCTGCTATGTAATAGAAGTATCCGGTACGTATTATTCATGTTCTTGTTTGTGGGTATCCACATTTTTCTTTGGTGCAGATACTTTTCCATCATGATTCCCTGTTTCAGAAAGGAGAAACTGCAGGTTCGTTTATGATGTCCACGCCTGTTAGACCTGGGAAATTCGACCTCACTGCTTTCCCTTATCACCACTTTGCTCGTTTTCCCGTGCATCTCCCCGTTCCCACGGTCATGGGGGAAAATGAGTGTACACAAGACGACTGTCAGTAAAGTTTAACAACAGACAAAGCCGAAGTGGGCTTACCTTAGGGAAATCAAGGGACAGCGTTCGACCCAGTAATGGCATGCCCCTTTACAACTGCAGTGCGGGTGGTACTTTGCGTCGCTGTACTCAAAATTCTGTGCGACGCCATTAATTTCCGCCGCTTCATTCGGGCACGGGTCACGTACGGTGGGGAAGGTGAAAGGGCTTCGAACTTCAACTAATGCCACGTAACATACTCGCGACGCATGCATAAGTACTAAAAGACAAACGAACGGCCGCCCCCGCAGGTTTGTCATTAGTGTGGCAATTATCGATTCTCCACCCCCACGGAAGCGCACAGATGCACACAAGCAGGCAGAGATACGCAAGTACAAACGCGGTTGTATGTGTGTGCAGGTGATGAACTTCCCCTTTGCGTGCGCCGGCTCCACGAGGGCTATGAGCAACTGACTAGCGGAATGTGATTTCCGCTTTTTTTTTTCCAAGATGTTGGAGTGCCACCTCCACATCAGTAGAGGCAATATATATATATATACATTGGCAGCATCCCGTTCATTCACATCCTTATTAACGTGCGCGCTAGCTACGCGGTGGAGGGGAGGCAAGAAAGTGTTTATGGGAGTTATGCACTGAGGGGCAACTATCTTATCAAACCTGCCGCCTCCCTCCCCCCCCACGGCAAAACCGCACATAGCATTAGGTTATTATTATGTCCTTTTGGGGCATTATTATCGTTTTTTTTCTTTTACTTGTCTTCCAGCGTTTGTTATAACTGATGGCATCGTGCACAATAAAATGTTTCACCTTTCTTGTGTTGTTGCGCGCGCACGTGTGCATGCGGTCACCTCTTTCCCAGTAATGACAGTAGTGCCCCTTATTCATCAATTAATGAGTTGTTGTGCCGCAATGTGGAACTGTGTGAATCCATGAACGACTCTTCATGCTTGCAGACCGCATTATCGGGAGGGTTCTATCAGTTGTCCTTTTTCTCATGGTTACACATATCTTTTCTATATCTTCTTCCCCATTCGATGAAAGTACGAAAAGGGACCCCTCGGCACGGGGTCTCGGAGGGGTATGTGGTGTGCACACGTTACGCATACATATATACTTGTATGTATGTATTTGTTTTGCGTTTACCCCTTCCCCACTGCATTGACTTCTAGTATATGTTTTCCTTGAGAGGGGGGGGGTTGATATATATATATATATATATATATATATATATATATATATTTTCTTTTCCTTTCTATGAGGCAAGTGGCCCTTATTGGTTGGAGGGTGATGAAACCTTGAGGCAAAGGGGGAAGTGACCACTTGGGGCTAACAACTGACGACAGGAGAAGCGGTGGTAATCACCATGGCGTGAGCGAAGTTATTGGAAATATCCTTTTATTAACACGGTGACTACATTAATTCTCTGCAGTGTTTTGTTGCCACGCAGATCAAGCATGTTGCAATGGGCATGGTTCCGTCAGTCCCTGGATATGTGCAAAAAAAAAACAAATGCGTATACATACGTATATCTATATGTATGCGTGTGCAATTACACGTCCCCTTCGTTTCTTCACACCAAACTCTTAATGTTTCACAAGTGGTGAAAGCGGACCTCACGTGGAGGGAATGAGACACGTGGGCTTTGGTCATCACACGCGGTTGAACCGCATTGGTAGGTGTGCTTTTCCTTTGATATTCCAGCACATACGTCACTTCCCCATGGTGTTGATGGCGCCGTCAGCCGCTGTGCGATCCTATGTCACTAGTGAAATACCGCAACACGTAGCGGGTCTTGAGGAGATGCTGCCGAATTCGCTTCGTTGTCCAGAGTGTGGAAAACATTTTATGAGCGCCACAAACCTACTCTACCACCGTCGCACTCGTCACATGATCACCATAATCTCCTCCGCGCAGGAGAAGCTGGATCGCTTAAGAGAAGAGAATGCGAGACTGCGAGCAGAGCTTCAGCAGGCGCACATGCAACATCGGCAAACGACCCCCAATCAGCAGCCCATGAGTGGGACAACCGCTGGAGAACTTGACAAAACTCAACGCATTTTCCCGGCCGCCGTTCCAGAAGGGAAGGCACTGGGAATTAGTATGGCGGAGGTTCACAATCTTCGGGAGCATCCTTTCAGGGTGGGAACGGGATGTTCAGGGGTTCGCTGCGTTGGCGTCGTTTCGGACGACGTTGAAGTGGGTCACTTGGGAAGACATGAGGGCGGGACTGAGAGCGGGTTGGAGGTTTTACAGTTTACCCTCAAGTTGGAGGGATACCGCCAGCGGCGTACTGGCCGCTTAATGATGTACAATAACCTTGTCACAGTGCGCCTGATGTCACCACAGTACAGGGTTGAGAAGGGTGATGTTGTGCTTGTTATAGGGAACTATGGTTTGCATAGGTCGTTTGACCTGATATCTAAGCAATCAATGGAGAATTGTGTCTTGGAGGCGGGGTACATCGGGCTGTTGAAACGAGGCAGCCAGGCGGGTAATTCGGAGTACACGCGGGAGGACGTTTAGGCATTCTAGCCATGACCTTCACAAAGCATTTTTTTTTTTTGACTTGTATTATTCCTCACATGATGCTACGGTAATGTTGTGAGAACAATGTTTCGGGTGGGAGACGGGGGAGCCAAATTACATTTGCGGCAGCCGTGACACCAGATATTATTGTTATTACTATCCCCAGCGGTGTGTTGACTCTCTGCTGTTGTAAACGACGCGCGTGACACTCCCTATTCGCGAATCAAGCAAGTCATGTTCTCTTTTCCTTTTCCCTTTTTTACACATTGTTGTTTAATTATCCATTTACTCCTTCTCTCTCCCCGTATATTCCCTTTTACCGCCGCCGTAAGCGGTAAACCGCAAGCGAACTGTAGGTATTCACCGCAGCGTGAAAGGGGAATCAGATGTCGAAATCACGCGCGGTGGTGAAGTTTGGTGGCGACCAATCGAAGGAGACGGTTTCCTTCCGAAATTTCTTTGATGTGCTGAATCAACGGCACAGCAACGTGTCCGTCTCAGGCCTGGCGGTGACCCTCTTGTTCGAGTTGCTCTCCATATCCATTTATGTGGAGGCATCTTTCTACGCCCATCCAACGTCGATATACGATTTCAACTGGAAAACCGGCCGGTTCATTACCGTAGCGATCATCAACGCTATATTCTTTTCGGAGTGGATCGTAATGCTCTGGGTAGAGGAGCAGAAGGTGAGGTATTGCCTTTCTTTGTTGTCAATCGTAAATGCCCTGACGTGCTTGCCAATGGTTATTGTGGGTATTGGTGCAATTGTCAAGCCCACATGGCAAAGCGTATGGGTGCCCCTGTTTCTCCGCGTGTGGTGGCTGCGCAAATGCATTTTAGTCCTGCTCGACTATCCGCAGGTTGCGAAGTGGATGATGGACATAAGACGCGATATCTGTCGTTTCTTGATTACCATGCTTGCCGTCCTCTCCACGTGTGTTGGTATACAGCAGTTTGTGGAGACCTTGGCTGGGAATTACATGGATCCGTTTTCGTCTCTCTACTGCATGGTCACCACTTTTGGGACGATTGGGTACGGTGACGTATCGCCGCAAACGGCACCGGGTCGGTTCCTTATGATTGGCTTTCTTGTCGTGGCCCTCAGTTATTTCCTGCCCCTGTTCCAGCGGTTGGCACAAATTGGTCGAGACCACCTGAACTATAATGAATGTCACTCGTGTTGGGGAAGGAGGCCGCACGTCATATTCTCCGGTATTTTCACGGGGCTTGGGGCAGAAATCATATTGATGAATTTCTACGCCGGTTGGAGGAAGTACCTTGGTGTTAGAGTGGTACTTCTTTCTCCTGTCGACTTTCCTCCCGAGGTGAGGCTGTTAGCCGACATCCCTTGGCTCAGGAACCGCGTTGTACTCATGATTGGAGATTCAGCTAAGCAGGTGGATCTCATACGGGCTGACGCCGCGAACGCCGAGGCTATTTTCTTGTTCGGTGACACGGGTTCGGCAGCTTATCATGCCGATTACCAGGTGATACAACAATCACTTGCCATACGCCAGTTCGATCCCGAACTCCCTCAACATCTGTACCTTCGAAGCGAGCGACATACCCGACACGTGGCGTCCTATGCTGCCAGTGTAGTGGAGGTTGAGAGGCTGTTGCATCACTTGTTGGGGCTCGGTGCTGCGGTCCCCGGGGCTGTACCCTTAATAATGAACCTTCTCCGAACGTACGAACCACTCAAAGTGAAGGGTACAGCTTCACGTCCGTGGATAGAGGAATATGAGTGGTCGCTGCAAAATGATATCCACTGTTTAGAGATGCAGCAAACGCTCAGAGGTTATAGTTTCCACAGTTTGGCAAGGCTGCTCCTCCAGCACAACGTCACGCCCATAGGCATTATCGATGAAAACGGCGAGGTGCAACTCAACCCGCATAGGATATCCTCTTCTGCAGTCAAACTTGTTGTAGTTGCCAAAGCCCTTCGGTCCGCCAGGAGTGCACTGGAGGCTGCGGAGGAAGCGCACTCTCAGACCTCATTTGGAGAACATACGGGTGAGGTGGAGGGAAAAGAACCATGCATCTACGGAATGGACCGCGAGGTGGCTGCCGGCGCATACTACACCTCCGATTTTCCCGGTCGGGAGGCCAAAAGTGGAGTTGAGGCGCTGCAGCTTGTGGATGATGCCTACGACTTCGAGAATCATTTTGTGGTTATCGACCTCTCGATGGCAAAAGCGAAGGCACCAGAAACAGAGGGGGCGCGAGAGGGATCCCTCAGCTCAGCTGCCATGGATGTCTTCCATGTGATGCGTTCCATCCGGCAGTCGTATCCACAAAATGATATTGTCTTGCTAACGAAAGACACCTCCTTCTCCGCCTACTTTGGGCGCTATTGGAATTCGGTCCCGGGTGCCATTCCAGTGAAATATATCGATGGCTGCGGATTGAACGCAAACGACCTCAGACGTTGCAACCTCAAGCGCAGCGCAGGTATCATCATTTTTTTTTCTGGGGACATTGGGGGTGCCTCTACTGGTGGACTCTCCCTTTTGGTCTTTCTTTCGGTTGCGTCCATTCTTCCTTCGTCGCATAACATACCCGTTGTGGTGGAACTGGACAGCACGCAGTATCTCTCCCTCTTTCCACCATATGCCGACGACCCGTATCTGTGCAGCAGGGCCGAATCTGATTTTGTATTTGAACCCAACTATGTTATCGGCAACGCCTTAAGTAGGCATATGTTTTTCCCATCTGTACACCGTACTTATTTTATGGACGAATTCGTTGACATTATTGACATGATGGTTAGTGGTGTGGATGAAAGGACGCCGTCACTCGGTCGGCTCCCGTTGCTCTTCACCACTGACTCGTTACACATTTATCAGGACGTAGTTGAATACTGCCTCAAACTCTGTTATCTACCGATTGGTTTGCACCGTTGCATCTCGGACCCGGAAACCCCGTATATCAACGGCCAACGTTTTGTGCTCACAAACCCACCGGGGGATTTGATTGTTGATCAGAAATGCGATGCCGTTTTCTACCTTCTACCGGCTAGTTGATGCTGCCATGATGTTGTCTTCTTTTTTTTTCCTTCTGGCTGACACCGACGATGTGCAAGTGGGCACTTTGACGGTTGTGGTCGCTCGACTCGCCCTTGTGCGCCGCACACTAAAGATAACAATAATAACAATAACGTTAAAAATAAATCCTAGGAAGCTTTACCACATCTATCACCACCACCACCCTCCCCGGTGGGCCTTTTTTTTTCCCCCTTTTCTGGTGCCCCTCCCCCCCCCTCCACACACACACACACACACACACACACACACACACACACACACACACACACATTAGGTCTTTTGAAAATAAGGGAACGGCATGTGCGGTTGACCCCTTTGGAGCAGCGGTGAATGGAGCAAACGAGCAACCCCACGCCATGCGGAGCAACAAAGAGAGACACGTATCGCCTACACATGAAGCGGCTAGCGGGGATGAGGGTTGGAAAACGAATCGGGAGGAAACGGCCTTTTTGCCGGCGAAATAAAAATGGTGTCGGCGAGCGAGTAGGTGCGGCAACGCGGGCCTTTAAGGCGGACACTTTCTTGATGAAGCGGATCGGCAACTTCCTTTCGGGGATGTAAGGCGTAACGCGGTTGTGCGAAACCCCGCGGGGGCCAATGTCAAGCACCATTTTTTTTTTTTTTTGCAACGACGGTAAACGGGTAGAGAAAGAAAAATAGTAACAGACAGGGCCTCAAGCACTATTTTCCCCCCTTTTACATATGGCAAGTCTATTTATATATGATGGGGGCCACAACGTAACCGTGACAACGGGGAAGAAATCATCGTGAAGCTGAGCACCCCACTGCAACGGGTGCCGGATCGTGCAACGAAGTGGTTAAAGAGACATTTTATGGAAATCTGAACAAAAAAAAGTGGAGCGCCACATTGTTGTTTAGTGATTGCATTTTGGGACCGCTGCACCCAGCTGCTGCTGGAAGGGAAATGGGTTCGGGCCACGGCCCAAGCACCGCGCAGACGCTCATTGTTTGGATGGAAAGGATGTTTTCATGAAGGAAATAGGGGTTAGGCACTGGAATTTGAGAGAGGTTGTAGGAGAAAGAGAGAACTGGTTGGGTGAAAGCGGTTATAAGACGGGGAGAGGCGGTATACTTGTTGAGACGTGCGGATGTTGAAGGGGGAAAAAAAGAAGGGGATATGCTTCAGGAAATCTATGTGGTTTACGCGTCAGTCTCTACACGAACGTGTGGGAGATGACGGGGGTCCGTATGGCTAGACGCCACAGAAAGGGGGACCGGACCCTCACAGAAACCGAAATCCAGTAGTCAAAAGCGCTGCGACATCTGAGCGGCAGTAGTTGGAGGGAACCGCGTCGCACAATAGCACCGGCTCGCACCGCATTTGAATCCACAGCTCCCCCCTCCACTCCCTCCCCATGCTTTCCAGGAACCGTGGGTACGTGGTAATTCCCGAAAAATAATCGGTCAACCGCCCCATATTATGAAGTAGGCCCGGCTAAGGCATGGGGATTCCCCATGCACGCACAGAGGCGAAGGTTTTTTTTTCCTTTTTTATGAAGCATATTAGGTCAAACTCTCCACCGTCGCTTGCCGCCTGCGCCATGACGCTTTAACAGTGTGCAGTAGCAGGCGACGGCAAAAATGCGAACCTCGCACCTATACCAAAGTTCCAGAAGACGATTAAAAAAAGAAAAACAATATGTGAAACCCTTTTCCCGGATCAACACCCCAAACAGGGACCATCCGCCTACATCAGCAAAAGAATAAGTAATCCCTCTCTCTTTTTGGAAATGCGCCTTCCCCGAGTGTCGACACCTGTGGTGTTGCCGCGTCACTTGGAGGGGGTTTCAAGTACAGACTGGGTTCGATACGTCGCGGATCGCAATGGAATAATAGATGTTGTTCCCCTTAGTGTTTTGTGAGATGCAATGCGACCCGCAACCCAATAGCGGCATAAGCAATGGAAACAAAACAAATAAAACAAATGCCAATACTAACAAAGACTCTTCTTTCCACAATGTTTCCACGGAGTGGTAAAGGAGGCTCTCCTCCGCGTGCCGATGGACGATGGAATGGGCGGACAAAGGGTGTAAGAAGTAATAGCCCCCGTATGTCTAACCAACGCCCTGAACCGTCAGAGGCCCACACTTCGTCAACCTGTTCCCCAGCCTTTCTTCAGGCGCCTGCCGTGTTCGTACTTGAAATGGCGGGCATTCGGTGTACTTCTCCTGAGGTCAAATTCACGGCCCATTCCACGGGAATATCGGAAAGGAAAGAGAGGCTTCAGTGTCCTAACCTCCGCCAGAAAACCGCCAACTACGTGCGGTAAAATTGACGCGGCGGGGGTATCACGGTATCCAGTGATTACGGATCGTCGCGTCATCCATCCAGAGAGAACCATATCGGGGCCAGAGAACCATCCCAAACAGGTTGCCGACCGCAGCTGCCCTTTATTTCCTTCGTCTGCTGCTGGCAGTAGTGAGCAATGAAATCGAGCTCAAGAAGCCAACGCGGACCCTAAGAAGAAGGGTGAGGTGCCTTAGCGGTTTCCATCCTTCAGGGGCCGCACAAATACGCAGCCTCTTGGCGGAGCTGTTGAACGAAGCAGCGGAGGGCGGTGCCCGAAATAGACAAATTGGGACACCCGGTGTGTGCAGCCCAATAAGTGCGTTTATCGGTCGCATAGCGGGTACCTCAGCTACGACTAACTCCGCATACAAGATCTTTTCCGCGTCCGTGTATAAGAAAGAAAAGAAAGAAAAACCGCATCAAGGGCCAACGGAGGGGAAACACACACATCCATCCGAAGAGACGGTGAACAACAACGGTGGATCACATATTTTCCCTATGTGACAAGTGGTGCACTCAGCGCTCCGAACCGAAAAAGCATCAGAAGAATAGCTATCATCGAAGCAGATTCACTCCCCTCGCCTGGAGCTCCGATAAGACTTCACTGTCAATTTTGACACCCCTCAAGTTCACGGAACGCAACCGTGGCAAAGTCGTAAGCGCTTCCACACCCTTTTCCACTGACAGGCAAGAGTTGAGGCTAATTTCCTCCAACGTCTTCACTGCAGCGAGGCAAGATACATCGGTAATGTCCATGCACGTATCGAGGCAAAGCACCACCAAACTGCGGCTTGCGCTCAAATCCCGCAGAGAGTCGTCTGTGATGGGCAAACACGTTCCATCTAGTCTACGGAGTTCAGGAAGCTGAGAAATATTGCCAATACCCTGTTTCACCTCTGTGCACGCGTCAAGATTTAACTCCCCTAGCGTTTTGAGGCTTACGAGTGCTGATAAATCCGTTAGATTATCGCAGGAAGAAATATCAAGTCTTACAAGACTCCGACTTGAGCACAAGTCTCGCAGAGCACAATCGGTAATGGGTGTGCAGCTCAAATCAAGTTCGTAGAGTCCTGGCAACTTACCCAGGTCACCAATACCTGCCACCACAGCCTCGCACGACTGGAGATTAAGGTACTTCAAGGTCTTCAGCTCCGCGAGGGGCGAGACGTCAGTTAGCTGGTCGCACCAGGAAAGGTTAAGTTTTACCAAACTCCGGCTTGAAGAAAGACCCTGCAAAAAAACGTCCACAATGGAGGAATAACTTAGATCAAGTTCATATAGCGCTGGCAAACCACCCAGCTTCCCAACACCTTCCTCCAGAGATGTGCATGACTCAAGAGTAAGCTGTCTCAGAACCTGAACATCAGCGATGTGCAGCACATCCGTTAGACAACCACACGAAACTATACAGAGATTCAAAAGACTGGTGGTGGCGCCTAGGCCACGAAGAGAGTTGCCCCTCATCGAGGTGCCTATCAAATACAGCTCGCGAAGTGCCGGCAACTTTCCAAGACTACCGATACCCGTCTCAATACCCACACACTTACATATTGCCAGATGCTCCAATGCTGTCATCTCAGCAAGAGGTGAAACATCCTTCAAATAGGGACACGAATCAAGGCAGAGTTTTACGAGGTTGCACCCAGCGGTTAGGGTCTGCAAGCATCCTCCCCTAATTGGGGCCTCAGCAACTTCCAGTGCTTTCAGTTGGGGAAGATTTTTAATGCCAACGAAGTTTTCCAGCTTCGGTGCTTCTTCAATAGACAACTCGCCTAGCGACCTCAGTTCGGGAATAGGGCTTAAGTCAGCGAAAGGGTATTCGCCCTCGAAGCGCAGTGTCTGAATGGAAGTGCACAAGCGGAGAAAACGCAAAGATTCCCTTTCAACTTTTTCCGTGAGGATGAGGTGATGGCAGCTACGCAGCTCATCACTCCCAGTGGCTCGTAGACTGCCAACACGCAACCGGTTCGTTTCTCCACAACAAGGGCGAACATCTCCCCCAACACTCGCATCACTTCCTTCAAGCATTGCAGACTCCCTACCACTGATGCAGACAACTTTACTAGAGATAACTACGGAACAGATACAAGTTACGAACCTTTGGTGCCTCCTCCTCCGGTGTCGCGGTGTCTACTGAAGCAACAAGCTTCCTCTAAGGGTGGTAACGACCTCCCCAATAAATTTGCGATTAATCAGAAGTAGTCTTCCAACGTGCGCAGGTGAAAATGCATAGATAGATAAATAAATACCAGGATCATTATTATTATTATTATTTTTAAATGAAAGAAGGTGGCAGCCAAAAGGGAAAGCGCGCTTTTGAACTCATTCATCCGACGTGACGGAAAAAGTTTTCGCACCACGTGCAAGGTTTCAACAAACACCGGTATACACCAACGCTCTTCCGGAGAAAATGTTGCTGGAGGCTGACGAAAAAGGCCCCAAAATAATGAAGATCACGGTTCATAAGCCGCACAAACTAACTGACAGGACAATGAAAATGCTCCCAAAGTATTTGTGAAAGTAAGGCAATCCCCACGCGCTACAGCAACTGCCCTCCGCACATTTCACTCGGTGTTTCACCGAAACGAGGACGACACACACATACACACACACACACGTCTACCCAGCCACTAAAAGCACATCAATCCTCAAAGAAGGAAAAAAAAACGGACAGAAGCTTGGCTGTAGTGTTTCGTTTAGCCCCTCATGTCAAAACAAAAGCTCTTTAAATACTTTAGTTACCTTTCCACCGGAATAACAGAGTTCCTTCTTCCACACTCAAATAGACCAACGAGCTCCTTCACGCACCCTCGGGGTTACCGTGGCTCACCTCTTCTGCATTATGTTCGGCTCATATTGATCATTCATTTAACCGGTCATACAATTTAAAATTTTCCCACAACGTAAATTAATCGAAAAAAAAATGAATACACACGAAAATACCAAACGCTCAACCAATAAAAGCTTGGAACCACCTGTACCACCAAGTCATGGGATACACGTGTCAGGAAAAAAAATAATTCGGTAGGTGCAGATTGTACGTATGGATGCAACCAACAAACCAACACACTGCAACCGCAACTGCCCGTCGGCCAGTATGAAAGCAACGGTATTTTGAACAGCCCTGCTTTCGTATTAATCAAATCTAAGTGAAGAGAACAACAACAAAATATAAACGTGAATATACATTTCCACGAAGGGGTGCGTGCCCTTCCCGGCAGCGCCCGGGGTAAACCAGATATAACGTACTGAGTCGTCGATCAAAAGATTCCCAGGTGGCTGAATGTAGGCGGTGACAATGCTACAGCATGCGCTAACCAGACCCCAGCTTTCTGTAGTGCCAACTGCAGTGCGTTGGGACATCTTCAATCCTCCTGTTACATGAAAAATGAAGGCAAGCTCGTTAAAACGTTGTTAATTACAACGAAAGGTGATGCCATCAAATACACACGAAACAAAAATGCATTGATTTCAATACAATCGGCGCTGATAAAATTAGAAAACCTTAAGCTGCAACCGCATTACACTTCTTCATGGAAGCATAACGACGCACGCAAACGCATCCGATGATGCCCATTGGCGGTTTTCTCGACTGGGTAAAATCAGATGTGAACAATCGTTGCTACAATACTAGTGCCTTTTTACTTTCCATCTTACTCGTGCGCCAAGTTCATCACCGGGGCGGCAACAACGCTTCAAAAACCCACACATAGCGACCATATCGCAGTGATATATACTAAATTAATGTGGATACTCAAGGCTCAACAAAATGCAGGAAAGATACTGTGCGTTAACATTATTTTTTCTCACACACAAACAGATTTAACACTCTACATGGATACCCGGTCACGGAATAGAAGCACTGCTATGTAGAACGACCCTCTACCCCAAGAAGTCTGGTGGTCCTGTTGAGGCATCACCGTCAACGAGGCCGTACCTGCTAGGGCTGGGTAAAACTTCCGTAAGGCTCCAAACATGGCATTTACATATGAATGCACAGCAATGCATGCACGATATGTATGAGCCAAGGAAAAAACAACACGAAATAAAAGCGCCTGCTCAACCTCACAACTGCAAGGGCTTAAATCACTCTTCTGGGGCAACGAACTTAACTGAACAACCCAACAAGTTGGTATTCAATTACCCAAAACGGGGCTTCGCCAATGACTCAGAAGGAAAGGGATACGATGGTACGGAGCTGCTGTACGTTACATGGTTTCATTCTGGCACAGACCATGCAGATACCCTTGAGCACTTAGGAAAAAAAGATGTTTTTCATGTATCGTATCGGTATAGCACTTTAAAACGACGCACAAGTAATACGCCTTCATCAAGTCGGTTCACGCAGCTTAAAAGCCCAAGGGCTGAGTAGACGTAGCGCGCGCTAACTTCAACTTTAGTCCTCGTATACGGATGTGGGCATCACTAAACGCAAGCACCCCCAACTTTCCCCTTTACACAAGAGATGTGGCACGACCACAGCGACACCCCCCAGTTATCTCCCCCTTTTTTCTTTGAATGGAGGTCCAAAAAGGCAACCCCCCGACTTCCTGCCCCATTTTCCCGTTCTGCAGAAGGCAGCAAGGATGAAGTGAAACAGCAGGGAAGAACGCTCAGCCCCAGACTCTATCAGAAAACGAAACGGAAAGCCGCCCAACGACGACGGTTAACACTTTCGTGCATAACACCTCCGCGCGTTCCTAAAACGTACAAGCCAGCAAGTTAACCCCCCCCTCACAAGTAAAATTTTCTACGGCGTCACTGCAGAGGAGACTCGGGGCTGCGCACATACAGGAAGAGAAGGTCTAAAAGCGACCCGGGTCATTTTGCTGGGCTCGCACTCCGTGCGACAGTGCCAAAAAAGAGTCCCATTTCACCCCTGCACTGCACTCCCCCCTGGTTATGTGTCTCAAGCTGCGGATCGACAGCACACAGGGAAAAAAATGGGTGCAGTAAGTTCCCGGTGGGTGGTATGCATTCCTCTCGCATCCGCCGTGTGTAATGAGAGCCGCCGCATAGCGGAGGAAAACCGGTGCCATGGAGTTCCGAGGGATTAGTCGTTCCCTCCATTCACACGAAAGGTGTGGCAAAACGGGGGAGGGGTGACTGGCCTCTCGCCACAGTCCATCTAAGCCTGCCTGTACGGCAGCTGCAGTACTTCCTTCCACGGTATTGGCGGAGCCTTCAGCGAATAATTTTTCCTCAAACCGTCTCTTACCCGCGGCGACACAGGGGCGAGTGAGTGGACTCTTATGCCCCTCTTGTCGGGCTTCGAACGGTCTTGTCCCGATTGCCGGGTAAGGCCTAGCAGGAGTGTGAGAGCGGCCCCTCAAGGTGGCTCTGCAGGTGAACAAAGCCACTGGACTTAGACAGGCAGTGGTTCTTTCATGATCCCGTCATCACAGCCGCGGTCCGGTACGCCGTGGAGTGGCGTTTGTGTTCCAAGGGAGGCTTGCCGAGCCGTTCACCTTCTCTGCGGGATGAGGCCGAACCTATTTCGTTCGGGAGCTCGCCTCGGTGGTGACTGTGGTTTTGGTGGGTGCCTTGTTCCGCTGTGTTGAAATTTATCGAGGTGCGTGCTATTTTTTCCTTTCCTTTTTTTTTTGGTATCGAGTGTGACTTTCTGGGGGTAATGTGGTTGTTATTTCGCTGGAAGTGTGCGCTCCCTGAGGTGCACACATCTGGGCGGTGCGTGCCCCTCTGGGGTTCTGCGGCGTTGGGTAGATTGCCCCTTGGTGTTATTGTTCTTTCTAGCGAGACTGCCGGTCGAGAAGTGTGTGTGTGGAGACACGCTGCTACGTCGGGTCATCCTCCTGGTGTGTGTGTGTTGCTCGCGCGCGCATGCCTGCCTGCGCGGGATTCGCTGAGCAATGTGTCGCTGACTTCCCTTCATACAAAAAAAGAAAAAGAGTACGCGATATGTTCGTTTGCTTGACAGACGCCGAAGTACCGTGTTCACGCAAAGGGTCGATGAAGATCTCGTCTCGTCTTTCGCGCTTTCGGGGTCCCGCAGTTATCGTATCTTTTCGAAGTGTACCGGGCTAAGATTCGCGTGGGGTGCCGTGCCGATTTCCCGACTGGTGATGCACTTCAGTTACTGCGGTGTTGTTTCCGTTCATTTTTTTGATTTTGAATCACTTTTTTTTTTGTTTTTGACAAATAGAGGTTCTGGTGTACGCGAAGCGTATGCTTTTCGGGAGGTGGGCTTGCGCCCGGAATCTTCGTCAAACTCAGAAGATTTGTGACATTTTTGGTCAAGTCACTACTACACATATATATGTGGTGAGGGTTGGTAACTTGCCCTGTGAACTAGCAGCCACCTGCTGTTTGCTAAAGGACCAACTTTCGCTTTGTATTATATTTTATATGATTCCCCCGGGAGGTGGAATGTGTTGTCATTTGTTCTAATCTGGGTGATAATCCTCGCCTGACTTAAAAAAAAGGAAAACGGCGACGGGTCAGTGTTATGTTATCTTTGCGACCAGAACTGTTTGTCAACAAATAAGTGGGTGTATTATTGTATAAGGGGGAGAGATTCTGTTTGGACCACAGCGGATAAATAATAGGAGCAAATATAACTGTATGTACTCCTGAGTACAATAGAGTTTTGTTCGAAGAAAAGGATCACTTCATTGATCCTCCTTTTGCCAATTTTTTGCCTTTTGGTGACGAGAGCACTTGATAGCGGCGTGTCGCAATTCGGTTGTATGGTTTCTATAACTCAAATCCTGTGGATGGAAGCTGCGGATGAATATACAGTTAACTGTGTGCACGGCTGCCATTATGATTTCCCCTCTCTGCGTTCTAACCAACCCTAAGCTCGCTGGTAAGTTTGTACGAAGCTTTTCGGAGGAAAGTAAAATATTTTTCGGTTATTCGTTACGTACTGAAAACATCTTATGGTTTATTTATGTTAGGGATTTGCGTTCTTGAGCTGAACAATTAGACGTGTCCGAAATGTAAGTTTCGATTACTGCTTTCATTTTCCCGGTCTACATATATACATCCGCGCACACATATATGTATGTATATATTAAGTGTGTGGGCTTGAGTCTCCATGTATATGTACATAGCTTCTATTTTCTGTAGTAATACGAAGGTCGTGTTGTGCGCAACCACTCGTGTACTGTGTGCGGTAATGTTTTCAAATGGTTAAAATTTCCCCCCTTTTAATAGAGCGGCGTGCACACGCTAGCTTCGGTTTATATTATTTACTTCTATCAAACGCTCGTGATGTTTAAAGATTTCCTCCCCTTTTTGGCGTGCATGGGTATGGGGACACAGGATGTCGCTTGTTTTTTTATTTTCTGCGCTCTTATCATAGGTTGCACGTGTGGAAAATGTTAATCTGAAATAAAGCGGGTGTAAATTGTATCGTTCAGTAAAGGAGGGATGCGTTCACAGTATCGAAAAAGTTTCAGATCACACTGAAGGCAATCGACCGTATTTAAATGTAAAGGTGCAGTGATATTCCGACGGCACTATTCCGTTAGTTGCTTACTGTGGGCGCCGTGATGTTTTGAAAATTTTCTTATTTACTCTGTGTTTACTCATTGGGCCTTCTGTTTTTGACTACACCAGTGGGGAAAAACGTTTTTTACACTTGAACCACTCATAAAATGCTTTTTGCAATGAAAAAAAAAGAGAGTAAATCCACTAATATTCCAACGAGGTAGGGCATTTCTTTTACATCAACAATGTCGAAAGAATATGAATTGGGGAAGAAACCTTAATTCCGGTAGGCTGACGTGAACTTTTTTATTACTTTTCTAGTGGCCGAAGGGTTCTTCAAGGAAAAAAAAATAAGGATTGGGATCTTTTTTTTTTTTTTTGACGACAACATCTTTGTCACTGTTCAACTCTCTTGAAAAGAATGTGATAAATTTGTGAGGTTATCTTTTGATGACTTGGAAAATATTGAGTATTTCCCGAAGTGGCCTAATTACATGTGAGGTAAGGCCGATCGACGGTCTGAGCCGGGCGGTGCCCATGTTTGTATCGTTTCCCCTTTGTTTCTCATCACGTTAGATCTGTTAGCAAGGTGCCCTAAGGAGGACCTTTTATTTAGATTAATATTTCCCCGATCACGTGTAGTCTATGAAGCAGGTCTGTGCGCTTGCTCAAGAGAAAACTAAAGGAATGATGTTGTTTTATCCTCGTTGTTTCGTAGTGCGGCTCATAGTTTTACAATGCCCCACATATTGCCCGAAAGGTGGCCCGGGCACAATTTGTTCAATCTTCAGAGGATGAGTTGCCCCGTTTTGTTTCATTCACAGCAATATATCCCCTCTCAGCCCCTTCCAACGAGTGTCGTGTTTAACCCTATGTGCGGGTTGGGGAAAAGAACGGTTGTTTTAATGTACGGTGGCTTTATGACTCAGATTATGAACCACAAACTGTGTTTCATATTGGTTGCACCAACCAACGTAAGGAGACTTGTATTGGCCACTTTGGTCAAGATAATTCGCGTATTCTTCCCCTTCCTGAGTGCAAGGGCTTTGTGAAGTTGACCGGGCTATTAATTAGAAAAAGGGTTATGCCTTACCGACTTGATTGCAGTTGGAGGATATCTCCATTGTTTGTTATCGTTCTGTCACCAGCGCTTCTCCGATTTCGTTTATTAGGGTGTGTTCTTTACTAAATTGGCTTCCACACAGGGAAAAACAAAGATGAGAAAAGAGACGACGATGAAGTGCGCTTTGTTTGCTCAGATATTCTGGTTAGTGCTGTCAGGTGTTGATTGGAAACCAGATACCTCAAGATTGTTCTGCCAAGTGTTGTTTTACAAAAATTCTACCTATTCTGCACCTCCTTTTGGTAGTGGTGTATAACTCAATTGAATAGCAAGACACATGACACTCTGCTTCCTTTTGTTTGTGATCGTCGTTGTGATTCGTTGTACTTGCCTATGTGGGGAAGAGAAATGTCATTCTACCTTTTTTCTTTTGAAATTTGTCTCTTTGCTAGAATTTTGATGGACTTGTTGTCACGTACGTATCAGTGTGTAATTATTGATATTCGGAATAAGTGAAAAAAAAATATAGACGGGTCTTCAGGGACATCCATCCCTTTTCTTGATGTGCTGGAAAGTGTTGCGGTAGGTACTGTTCTGTAGTTGGGTGAGCGCTTGCGTCAGGTTTCCGAGCTACTGATGTTTTCCTCAGGTACGGACGAAGTGGGGGATTATTGGAAAATGTTTTTATCTAGTTTCTAATGTTTATCATTTGTTTACGGTATGTTGCCGCTACAAAAATACTGGTAATTATGACGTTTCTGCTGCCCTCGGTTCTGACGTACTTGGAAGGATCGAACGTTACTTTCTTTTTTTTTTAAATCAAAACTGTTTAGAAATTTTACGTTGCAGTCGCTTTAAAAAAAAAAATTTATGTGTATTTCCCCCTATGTGTTCCGTTCACTGTGCCTGTAGGTCAAAGGACGTTTATGATACCTTAAAAAAAAAAAGAAAAATTGGTCCCTTGGACCTCGTATTTTGCCTTTCTTTTCTATTTTGCTTTATTTACACCATCATGTATTTAGGGACATCGAGCTTAGGACTCATAGGGAAACGAGTCGCCAATAATTTATTACTTTAATAGTGGTTCGTCTCGGTAGGTATTTTGGGTGTGAGATGTCCGATCTCCTTGAGTTCTTTGTCCCAGCCTATGCCCGTGACTTGGAAAATATTGAAAAAGTTGGCGTGACTCAGTATCACATCAGTGAACCGTGTGATTTTGACGTCCCTCCACGGCAGCAGCTCGATGATCTTACACGTCTTTTTGACAGTCTTCACAGGGAGAAGTCACCGACAGCTCTTTTTTCCAAACCGGAGCTGTTCGCAGCCCTTTTCACGTATATAAAGGCCATGGAGGACAAGGAAACAAGTTTTGCTGTCACGAGAGGTGCAAGACACAAAATATGTCATGAATCTGCCGAACGATTGAAGAAACTTCTCCAGATATGCGTGACATATCTGAGGAGGAACGCCGAAAATGGTTTTAGAGATTCTCTGCTTTTGTGTTTGCGTTCAAATATTAAAATGTACGTTTTTGTTCTTTGCAATACCTTGCTGTCCACGGCACCGGGTATAGATGACGACGAGGGCATGTCTCCTTCATTCCAGAGGACGGGGCGAAAACGAAAGCGGAATAAGGGTAATCAAGAGGCAGGAATAGGTGAAGATGACAGTGGAGTCGATCAGGATGGCCGCGAACAGGCCCTTTCTGCACTTATAGATGTTTTTTCACAGGACATTTTGCAACTATGGACAGGGGAACTCATAGAAGAATCTATGCTGACTCTCATGCTGCGGATGCTACTTCACATGATCACCCAAAAGTGCAATATTCATGCCGATGTACAGTCCGTGTCCGGTGCGCTTGTGGTTCTTCTTTCCAAGATATCTGCACAGATGATGGCCAGAGGTTCAATTGAGCCCAATGATTTTGTTTCTCCAATGATCGAACTGGTGTTGAAGTCTGAAGTAACCGCCCTTTTCTTCACGCGATTCGTCGCTGAAACAGAGAATGAGGGTGCGTCTGCTAATCACGCAGGCCGTGTAGTCACTGCGCTTATTGAAGGCGTTGCTGGTGTCGCCCTCTACGATGTTGTGGGTGATCCATCCGCTGCGAAAAATGTTGCTTTGTTTTTCAGTGAAGTCGCGAGGAGGTGCGTGAGCGTAACATCACGTATGTCCGATATTGTGATGCAAACCATTAACAGCGAAAGTTACGAAGTAAGGAAGTCGATCATCACTTGTGTCACTGAAATGGTTATTCAGCGTTACAGTGGGCCTAACTGTAACGGCGAAGGTGAGGAGGAGATCCGTGATGGCTATCTCTCCGAGCTGCTGTGTCGCCTCATGGACTGTAATCCATATGTTCGTAATCACGTTGTGCACATGTGGGAGAAGTTGTTGGAGGCTCGAGCCGTCCCAAAACGCTTCCGCTTACCGCTAACGGGCGCTATTGTCGGCAGACTAGAAGACAGAAACTACCTTGTGAGGGACTCTGCCCTTCAGGTCGTCGTATCGATATTAAACAAGAGCTGGTTCGGCAGTGTATTGAGTCCATCGTTGCTAGAAGAGAAGATTCGTGAGGCGACGGCTGCGGCCGAGGTTCTTTTTGAGTCCGTGGAAATGTATGTGAGGTGTCTAGAGGGCGTGAGAAAGTCCTCTACGTTTACGGAACCCCAAGCTAGTGGTTTGGCTGAAGAGGCAACGGGAGACGTTCCCGTTCCCATAGAGATGTCAAGCGAGCAAGAGTCTGCGATTGATCGGGTTATCTCTTTTGAAGCATCAATGGAGTTCGCTAAATTGATAGCAAAATCACTAACGCATGCTACGTCCCTGCTGGATAGCCGAACTGAGCGAGATGCTATCGAGGCTATAAAGCTTGTGGTTGCCTGTAACCGACACCGGATCGATGAGGCTGAAAAAGCCTTTCTTCGCGTACTGGTAATGGTTTACGAAGGGGAAATCAAGATTCAGTACGCTGTGCGAGACGCCCTCGTAGATGTTGTTTTCAACGCGTTTTCAAGGTCAACGACATCGTTAGCGGTGCAGAACACCGCCAGTGCTCATAAGTTGATTAGCTTTCTTCGCGGTGCAAAGGAGGGTGACATCAGCGCTGTTGATAGAGTATTCGCTCTCATTAGAACGAACCCTCCCCACTGGCGACTCATTTCAGGCCACTTCATAGACGCTCTGTGGGGGATCGCAGGCGGTGCACTCGATGGCGGTGCCACTCTCGTTGAAAGGCGAATAGCTATGCGCCTTTTCAGCATTGTCTGCAAGCATGATTGGCACGCACTGGTATCCAGAAAAGAAAGCGTTGTGGAGTTTTTGAAGTCGGGCACTATGAAGGACAACGTTGTTTTGGCGTACTGCTTGAAGAGTCTCGAGGTTGAAGGTCAGGATCCACACTATCAGCCTATATCGTCCAAATTTGCGCCGGGTGAGCATGTAATTCTTGAGCAATTGGTTTTTCACTTGTGCAGAACCACAACTACGTTGTCTTCATGGCTAATCGTGGCCGATGCAGCTATTAGCGCTGTTCATCGCCTATGCGAAGTTCCCGCAGTTGTTTATATCTATGTATTGGAGTATCTCGCACAAAGAGTTGACGCTGATGTTAATACTCAGGCTCAGCTTTTTTTTGTATTGGGGCGTACAGCGCTGAAACAGCTCGTTGCGGTTGATTGCCTAGAACGCCAGCATCTGAAAAGGGTCGATGTCGAAGCTATGGCTAAGAAGCCAGCAACGGAGCAGTCGGTTGTGGGTGATGCTGACGCTATGCACAAGGAATTGGGTTTGGGCTCTCACGAGTACAGAAGGCACGCGATCCAGGAACTAGCTCAACGCCGTAAGCAGGCTATCATGTCTGAGGGTTCAATCTGGCACCGTCTCTCCAAAGATGTTGTTGATGTCTGTCGGAAAAAGGCATCGCGGTCTGTGGGTAACCCTCTAGAGAGGGTCTGCGCCGTCATGACTATGTCTGAGCTCATGATTGTGAGTGACCAGTTCTGTGAGCAGCATCTAGATCTTCTCTTCACCATCGTTTCCGACAAACGAGAATCGTGGGTTGTAAAGACGAACGCAGTCATTGCGTTGGGGGATCTGGCCTGTGTACACCCGAATCTTCTTTCTCCATATCTCAAGGTGCCAACAACGGGGTTCTTCAAACTTCTTAACGATGCTGATGTGAGAGTGCGTGCGGTAACGATTCAGGTGTGTTCCCACCTTGTTCTCGGGGAAATGCTCCGAATTCGAGATCACCTTTATATCATAGTGAGGCTTGTGGCTGATCCTAATGAAACAATTGCTAGCAACGCGGTAACGTTCGTGCAGAACCTGGCGTTGAAGGAAAAAGAGAGGACGGGGAACCTAATTCCTCCTCTTGTTGTTCAACTAAGCCACGTCGTACCAGCTGATAAGTTTCAGCTGGCGATGCGGTCGCTTCTTGAGCGCGTTGAGGGCGATAAACCGACAGAATCACTAATAGAACGTTTGTGTCAACGGTTTGAACCATATTCGGAGCGCGGAACCAAAAAGCGGCAAATTGCACGCAATCTGGCTTTTTGCCTTCACGAGCTCACTTATGCAACTGAAAGGACTATCAAACGAATCACCTCGGAGGTCTGCTATCAACAGTATAAGCAATGGTTGCGGGATGACGTCGTACTGGACTATTTTAAGGATATCGCCGCCAAGGCTAAAAAGGTTGGGCTTCGAATTGGAACCGAACGTCGTGATAAAGCGGCTATTGAGGAATGGGAGGCTCGGATGCAGGCTGATTGCTGCGGACTGGATGACCCCAGAGGCAGTAGGCAGCTCACTGGTGACGAGTCTAGAGAAGCTGGAGACCAGAATGAACGCGACAACTGGGACACTACGGCTGACGGCTTGTAACGGAATTATGCGACTTCACACGAGGTGCAGTTTCTTGTCCGAGTATCACGGAATTGTCATTCACCAAGAAAAATGGTAGTTATATAGAAGGGTGCCAACGGCATAAAACTTTTTTTCTTTTCGGCCCATGGGGGTTATGTTTAGTGTTTTTTTCTTGCTTGGTACAGTCGATGGCTGGGAATCAAATGCGCGAGGGACACTCCCGTGGGGGCACTTCACATTTAGAAGGAAAAGCTTATGCGGCTACGTTTTTATATGCAGTTCGGACGAGGTGTCGTATAGCGCATGTGCCTTCCGGATGCTTTGAATAGGTCTTGAATGCCGTGTGCTTTTTTGTGCCTCCGTATTCTTCACATCTGTTGCACCGATATGTAAATTGGCCGTGTTCCCAGGGGTTCTTTCGAGGTCCCCACCTTTCCTTTTCTTTATTCTTATTGTGCTTTAACCAGTTTCGATCGCGGGGAGGGTACCGGACTTGTGTCTGAACTGCAGCTGTGGGGCGCTCGTTCGCTGCCGTCGGTCATTGTCTGGGGAGACATGTCAGTGTCCCGGATGGTGCCGGCCGATTTTGAGCTCGGATCAGCTCTTGGTGCGGGATCCTTCAGTAAGGTGGTGACAGCCAGCCACGTACCAACCGGACGGCGCTATGCGATCAAGGTGGTTTCAAAGCAACAGATCTGTACCGCTCCCTCCGATGAAGAAAAGAGGCGCATGGCAGAAGTGGCCATAAGAGAGGCCCGCATGCTTCGTATGTGCAGCCACCCCAACATTGTCCGGTTCCACGCCTCAATGCAAGGTCCGCAGGACCTTATGTACGTAACGGAACTTTGTGACGGGGGGGAGCTACTCGAAGCTATCAAAGCGTGGGGAACAATACCCCTTGAGGCTGCACGCCACGTCCTCGCCGAGCTTTTTTCGGCTATATGGTATTTGCATCATGCACCGAAACACACACAGCCCGGAGTTCCTGATGCCCCCCTTGAGTCAATAACAATATTACATAGAGATATAAAGCCCGAAAATATTATGCTGATGAGCGATAAGCACGTCAGGCTCATTGACTTCGGTACGGCGGTGGTGTGTCGCTCGGTTGACGAACGGCCGGAAGGTGAACACAGTAGCAAAGGCAGGGCGAAGACATTTTGTGGTACAGCACCTTACATGTCACCTGAATTGTTACGGAACAACTACACTTGCACTGCTTCTGATTACTGGGCCTGTGGTTGCGTGTTATACCACATGCTGGTGGGCAAGCGTCCTTTTGATGGATCAACGGAGTACTTTCTTATACAGAGTATCCTCGAAAAGGAACCCGAGTATCCCGAGGACTTAGACGACGACGCGAAGGATTTGATACACAGGTTGCTGTCAAAATCACCGGATGAACGACCCGGTCGTGAAGAGGTGCAAAATCATCCATTTTTTGTGAGTATTGATTTTGATGGTCTCGCAACGAAGGAAGTGACCCCTTTTTGGGTGAGGAACGTTGAGTGGGAGCCCAATTCCCTATTTAGCACCTGCGTAGTCTGTAGAAGGGCGTTCTTCCTCTGGAGGCGTCGCCGCCACTGTCATAATTGTGGGAAGTTGGTTTGTAGTTCCTGCTCCGCGAATCATATTACCATACCTGGTTGTTCCAGCGCCTCCCCTGAGAGGGTTTGTGATTCTTGCTTTGGCAAGATTAGGGGGGATGGAGCGAAAGCAGGAGGTCGCGTTTAACGTTTCGGAAGTTTCTTTATTAACTGTGTCGTTAGCAATAGTATTCACGGAACGCAGCAAATAGGTGTTCACTCACTCACTCCTCTCCACTGACTCCCTCATTGGGTTATGTTATGCTTACACACGCATGCACATCTATAAAGTTGTGTAGATACATTCACGCATGCTTCGTGCACCTATATTTTTCTTGTTTGTAAACTACAGAGCAGATACCATGGCCGCGGATGATGAGTCTGCCGCACTGCTGCACCGCCTTGGGTGGTTAGTTGAGCGAAGCAAGGTCGGGTTCAAGGGGAACCCCCCTCCCTTTGAGTCAGCCAAAACTCAGAAAAGCGTGGAAATAATGAAAAGGAAAGAAAAGAGGAAACTTGCGGGGGGTACGAGCTTTAAGCCCTTTATCCACGGACCTCCGAGACTTGCCGAGGATTCACGGCCAACAAGACACTTGCGGGGCATAGACACCCAAAAATACGATGCTCAACTGAGCAAAACGGCCTTAAGCGGCCGTTGCCAGAAGTTAGATAGATCAACTGGATGTCCAGAGATACTGGCAGCTTTATGTTGGGATTTAGAAGCAAAGAAACCTGATGCCAATAAAGCTCAGAAGGATCCCGTTGGAACAGTTTGCCATTCTGATGATGGCCATCGAGCGGCCACCGCTGGCAAAAATCAGTACCTTCTTACCCTGAGCAAGGAGGAAAGGGAAGCGTATTATAGATCTGAAGCGATAAATCACCCGAAGTTCACCAGACGGAGCCGCGAGTACCGGGAGGGCTTAGGATGGTACCACGGGTCTCAGCTTGTGGGGCCATTGCGTAAAGGCAGCTGTTCATCTGAGCCTAAGACTCGGAACTGCATTCGTCTGGTGAATAGAAATATTTAGCACTCGCTAGAGTTGCAAGTAAGGATGTGGCTTACCGGTGTGTAGGATTGGGTTAGTTACTGTTGCGTTATATTGTAAATCCCCCTTCACTGCTGCTACTGCTCTATGATGTGTTCCGTGCCTCCCCCCCCCCCTATTCCCTTCGCCCGTAAGCTGGAAGCAGGAGCTTCGTTCATCGTCCGTGGCGCGCAGGGGCATCGCACTAGGCCTCACCTGGAATTTTTAGGGTCCAGTGGATGCCATGACTGTGTCTGAATTCGGCAGGTCTCGGGTGCTTTACAGACGTAATGGTGTCTCTGATGTCATCGAGGTGGGGAACACTACCGAACTGAATGATGTCATTGCATTACTTCGGTCCTTCTCTGGCGTTCCCAAGTCATATACAACTCTAGTTACCCCGTCTCTTGCCGAGCTGTGTGAGGATGCGGTTGGCGTGGAACGTTTGTGGACCAGCTCCGCCGAGCGCACTGAGCCGAAAGACTTTGCATGGCTTGAAGTTGAGACGGAGAGCGACGAAGTGATGAGACAGGTTCTCTCGGCGTTTCCCATCCATTCCAAAACGAGCGAGCTGGTACGGAGTAGTGAAAATAGAGTGGAGGTCGTGGAGATATTTCCGTCTTGCGGTTACGTATGGGTTAGCATCGCCGCCAAGGGGGCTGCATCAGAGTCTAGCGTTCCTGAGGATGATGAACCTGTTGTAGTCTCACTGATTGCGTATGAGCAGTTTCTTATCACGATGCATCGTAAACCTCTTTCGGGGTTTGAGGACATGAAGGCGCACATGGAAATGCTTGTTAAGTCCCCAGCTTCGTATGGGGCGCCAGTTCCCACGGCCGTATGCTCTCTAATAAGTGGTTTTGTCAAGGAGTATCAAAAGGAGCTACTATCGTTACTTGTTGATGTTGATAACGTCAACGAATTAGTTCTCGAAATCCAACCCTCGGAGTGTGATCAGCTGGATTTGCTGCGACGTATCGATGATCTTCGGCACAGTCTCTCGCGGGTGCAGGCATCTTATTTCGCCAAGGAGCGCGTGCTGCAGAGACTTCTTCTTCCTGTTGTGAAGCGTACTTTCATATCCTCTGCCGTAGGTGTTGCCGCTCGGTACCAAAGGATGCTTTCCGGTTTAATTCTTTCTATTGAAAGGCTGCGGAAGGGTCGTGATGTTCTCAATATGTCGAGCATGGGCCTTGTAAGTGGTGTTTCAATGCGGTTACTGCAGCGCTGTTATTGGATGGACTACTTGAATAATGTTATGACGATGATGACGCTTGTTAGCATGCCTATATCTATTATCCCGGGCCTTTTCACCATGAACGTTCGTGTTCCCTTTGAGGACAGTGAGAGCTTCGTGCCCTTCTATGTTATTGTGGCAGTCACCGCTGGAATTTTTTTCCTAGGGATGTCGTACCCGGTGTATTTGTACCTCACCTTCAAGTCTCCGGGCGCGCTGGTGCCCACTTCGCACTAGCGAAAAGAGATGTTGCGAGAGATGACGGGTTTCCCTTATTTTTTTTTTTACCGTTGTGTGAGAACGAAGAGAGGCAATGTGGTGGTATGAGGGGAATGTCATAGCGCGTTGCGATTGCGACGGTTGGTGTGAAGGGCAAAACAAGACTAAATCGTCGGGATTCCGATGGAAGGTTTCTCGAGCTGTTCCCTCGCAGCGATAGCGCAACACACTCCTTTTCCTTTTTTTAAATCTGCTGGCTTGCACGTTTGTGCGAGCAAATTATTCTGTGTTGGCCCCTTGTCACCATTGTCGTTGGCTATGATACTGACTTTCCCTTATTCTGTTGTTGCCTTTGTTTTTTCCATAGTTAGAAGAAGCTTAACCTGCGTTAATCTGCTTGTCTATCGATGAGGCGGAGCAGGGTACCCGCAGATGGCGTGAGCCACATTCTCGGTAAACGGGCCGTAGCGCTGCTCGTTCCCGTTTTAATAACACTGATGCTAGTGACGTGGTCTGTACTTAACCTGTCAAGTCTCATTGGGGAACGGCAAAATTCCCTCGTCATCGTTGAACCGCACGGAAACGAGTCAAGTTCGCTGCAGGTATTTGAGGCGTCTGTTATTAATGCTCTGGCAGTTGTTGCGCTTATTGTGGTCTTCACGTTCATTATGTTGGCGTTGTACAAGTTTGGGTTCGAAATAGTTCTCTACGTGTGGCTGGGTGTGTCTGTGGGGTCAATCCTCTTTATCACGATGTGGGTTTTTTTGGATTTGGTACTTACCCGATTTCAAATACCGTATGATTTCATTACAATGTTTCTGGTTCTGTGGAACACGGGTGTAGTTGGCCTGGTATCAATCTTTTATTATTCGCATCCGACGGTTGCGCAGGTGTACCTTATTGCCATATCGGTTATCGTTGCTTGGTCTGCTACGTCCCTGCCCGCCTGGACCACTTGGTGCTTGCTCGTAGCGGTTGCGATATATGATGTAGTCGCCGTGTTATGTCCGTACGGACCGCTTCGTATGCTCGTGGAGGCTGCTGATGAGCGCAACCGACCCATTCCAGCCCTTGTTTACGACAGTGACGCCCGGATTATTGTTGCAACTTCTTTCCCTGGAGAGGATGCGCAGATGGTTGAGATTGCGGCCAGGGCCCGAAAGCAAGAGGGAGGCAGGCAGCGACCCCGGAAGCGGCCCCCGTCTCCCCTGGACTCGCTTCTTGGCGACACTCCCTTTAAATTGGGGCTTGGCGATTTCATTTTCTACAGTTTGTTGTGTGGAATCGCTGCGAGCTACTCATTTATTCCGTGGTTGATGTCGGTGATTGCTGTCTTATTCGGCCTAGTTGGTACGTTGCTTTTCTTGGTGCTTTTCAAGGAAAAGTTGACGGCTCTTCCGGCACTTCCTATATCGATAGCTCTGGGGGTGATCACCTACTTTTCATCCCGCTACTTGGTTGTGCCACTGGACTGGTTTGCGACTCTCTCTGTGCTTGCACTGTAGATGAGTAACATAGAACAGGTGATTCATTTTTTTTTCCATTCGTGTGTCCCCACCTGTGTTGCTCTGTAACATGTTCTTTTTGTGAGCGCTGCTGCTGCCACTGCATGCACCTGCTTCCGGGCCCCGAGCAAAACAACAACAATACACTATTACTGTTCTGATGTTTTCCGTCGCTGAGATACAGGCTCTTTGACGAGAGGGGGGGGGGAGGAAAGGGTTTGTTGTCGCCGTCTTAGTGATTGGGTAAGGATGAACAAGTGCAAGCAAGCCGGTCGCCCGATGCTTTCGGAGCAGCGCCGGGAGACATTAGGTTCAATGTACAGTCTGGTCGGTAGCCACAGTGCAGTGAAACTATGCCGCTGGCAGAAGTCAATGATGCGTGGAATGGGCGGCTGTTACAAGTGGACGATGTATGGCATTGAGTCCCATCGCTGCATGGAGGCAACACCCAGCATGGCATGTGCCAACAAGTGTGTGTTCTGCTGGCGATTAAATACTAATCCTACAGCGACAGAGTGGAAATGGCAAGTCGATAACCCACACGACATTGTCGAGGGGATGTTGACCAGCCACAAAACCCTTGTTCATGAGGTGCAGGGTATGCCCGGTGTAACGGCTGAAAGCTTGGAGGAAGCAAGGAACCCCAAGCACTGTGCCCTTTCTCTCGTGGGGGAGCCCATCTTATACCCCAAAGTTAATGAGTTTCTTCACATACTCCACACAAAGGGGATTTCTACGTTTCTTGTCAACAACGGTCAGTTCCCCGAAGCAGTGGAGAATTTGGCGACCGTCACACAGTTGTATTTGAGTGTTGACGCACCCAACAAGGAAGTGATGAAGATTTTAGACAGACCAGTTTTCGCTGATTACTGGGATCGCTTTAACCAAAGTGTCCTCTACATGAATCAAAGAAGGGAAAGAACCGTTTTTCGCCTGACGATGATCGATGGGTTCAATATGAGTGAGGACAACTTGCGAGAGTATAAGGTTCTCTTCGAGGTGGGTCGGCCAAACTTTATTGAGTTGAAACGGTTAACACCAGCGTTCTCTGGGAATGACAGGAGCATATTGAGGATGAAGAATGTTCCCACATGGGAGGGGTTGAAGGCATACGCCGCTCGCTTGTGTGAGACTATACTCGATGGTAAGGAGTATAGTGTGGCATCAGTACACGAGCACTCTGGGTGCATTCTCTTGGCGCAAAATCGCTTCAAAGTTGATGGTGTTTGGCACACGTGGATCGATTTTGACAAGTTCAATGCCATGGTGCTCGATCCTGCTGTTCGGCCGCGGATTGTAGCCGATGGTTACCTGCGCCCTACACCTGATTGGGCTCTACCAGATTCTCAGAGTGCTGGTTTCGACCCAGCTCAGTGTAGGCGCATCACACCCCGACGTCGGAAGTACATGGATGCTAACGAGGGATCTGCCCCGTGACCGACGTTTTTCACCCACTTGTCGTCTTTGCGAATACTGAATTATCTAGGTGATGGTAACGGACAGGGCTGAAAAAGTGGTTGTGAGGGATTCGGTTTTTGTGTCATCGTAGCCACCAAGTTGCTCTATATTATGCGCCTATGCTTGCTGTTTGTTTTCCCCCCTTTTTTTAAAAAAAGAGGCAATCTTTTCTTTTCCCACGCCTATCAACACTTTTAAAATCGAAAGCAAGCAACTCGCTAAGGAAAAAGTTGTTTTTTCATCATCCCCCTGGAGGCTCGTACCAGGCAAATAACAAAAACAGAGAAATCCGGCGGAGGTTCTACAGCATCGGCAGTGAAAACAATATGCCACCGAAGGGCAACGAAGATTACGTGCCACCAAAGGACAAGGCTGAAGCCTTGGCTGAAGAGTACGAAAGTGCGCACCACGACCGCGCGGGATCTAACAAATCGGCCCCGAGTCACCAGAGCAAACCCAAGTCTGTGCGTTGATGCGGAGGCATCGATACCCGGCCTGCTCATTCTTTCTCTTTTCCCGATTTTGTCCATTTGAGTAATACGACCTCAATAGGGAATGACTATGGGTATGTGTAGCGTGGAGTGCCCTGCGTGAGCGGGTTGGGAAATTTGGGGGTTGGTGGGAGATACTTTTTTTTTTTATGGTCGAGCGAAGGAAAGTTTAAACGAAAACGATCCAGTGCAAAGGGTAAAGAAAAGCAGGAATGCGAAGGAATGGAAGAAATATATTTTTGAAGCATTTATTATTATTATTATTTCCATATATCTTTATATTTGTCTTTGTTCCGCTACTGAAATGGTGAAACAGAAAAGTGACGATACCGTTTCGTACGGAAGTATCAGGCACTGATCATTGCCACTACTCTGTTGGCTTCCTTCCGTGTTTGGGCGTTGAAACTTTACTCATTTCAACGGTCTCTCTGCTCGGTTTTTTCTATGGTTGCCCTTTTTTTTTTCCTTTTTACTGGTTCAACGCCGAACGGCGAAAAAAAAAAAGCAGTCTCCCATGGCGGACGTTGCTGACCCATCGTCAGAACTTATTAATGAGCTACGAGCACTTGTAGTTAGCGGCAGCGGCTTAGTACCACTTGACGAGAGGAAGGTACACACTGTTGTGGAAAACATGACTGATGCGTTTCGTCACTTGGAGTCCATTTCACGGAACCCGTTTGCTGATCCTTCTCAACCTTATTACTCCGGCGCCATGAGGTTTTACAAAGCCAAATGCTTGAGGGATAAGCGCTGCGTGGTGGCATACTTGCTGTGGAGACAGTCGCAGATCACGAAGTCATGGTGGGAGGCCCGGGACAACACAATCTCGAACATGTTAGCTCCGTGTGAGCGAACATTCTTGCAGGATTATAATGATGTCATGGTAGAGTACATGACGTCGTTTGCGGTTCCACTAGATCTTAGGTCATTCACGTGGCGTCCCCCTTCCACGCAGCAGTTGGAGGTGAGGGGACTGGTAAATCATGTGTTCGTTTCCTCCATCACCGGAGCCGTGATTAACCTTTACAAGGGTAAACAGATTCTTTTGGGATTTGAAGAGGCCGAATCGCTTATCCAGCAGGGAGTGGTAGAGCTTGTGGAGTAGTATCACCCTGATTGATAACCAACTGTTACCGTGAGGCAGTTAAGCTGGCGATGGCCTCGTGTGTGTGGTTCTGTGGGGTGACCCAGTTGAGGGAGGTTGTACTTTCCATCTTTTGTTTTCCATCACGTTACGGAAGTGTTCATGGGGGCAACTATGGGACTGCTCCCTTTTATCCTCTTTTCTTTTTCACTGTTTCCCGTTACAAGAGGTCTTTTTGCAACTTCTCTCATTTTGCTGCCTTCCACTCATTTTCTTGTGACACAGCCTCTATAGTTGCGACACCTTTTTATTGTGTCTTTTTATGCTTATTAGTGCTGCTGATGTGAGCAGCGCTGCGCTTAGGGAGGAGATTCAACGGCGGAAAGATTTCTTTGCACTTCTGAATGTTGTGGCGCATCGGATGTATACACCTACGACCGTGGAGTGGCGACTTATAGATCACTGTCTGGGTGAGATAAACTATAGGTTTGCAGACTTTTCTTTTCTTGTGGGGTTTTTATTAGTGATGCCGATTTGCAGACATAAGCGTACAGCGTTTTCACGCTACGTCCTGCCATTTTATGCGGGTCTTGTTGCTTATGACAATGCTCTGAGGTTGACGAACCCGTGCCCTGCAGTTACCTTCTGGAATTCCGTGGTGCTCCTTGACGGTCACTTGGGTGAAACGGCACGTCAGATATATGCGCCCAAGTGCTTTTACAAAGTTGAAAATGGGCATCGCCAGACCGGGGCACCGGTACGTTACGCCACTTTTCTGCACTTGTTGTGGGACACCGTTTCCGTTACCGCAGGTTCACTATTACTTCAGACGCTGTTGCGGTATACTTTCAATCGGTCGAGTTGGATGCACGAGTCGGGAGGCAGCACTGTCACATCTCTTGTCATAAGCACTCGGCTCTTTATTTGGAACGTGTTTGCGCTAAAATCGGAGGACACGAGTGTGGGGCGTGAATACACTCTTAGGTTGAGTCTTCCCCACTTTATCGTATCACCGGGCCTTGTTCATTCTTACCGTAGTCGCCACCTGATTCTTTCACGGTCCTCATTTGGGAGTCACATGTGGTACCTTGCACACTTCCCGTGGGTATATTGCCTCAGTTCTAAAGGTAGAAGTCAAGGCGAGTGAGGCGTGCACGTGTCTGCGATGACGGTAACCGACTTAGCTTCCCTTCCTTTTGTTGCCTTACTCACATTTTTGTTCATTGATGATAGGAGGACGCGTGACGCGGCATGATGCAACGAAATTAAAACAACCCTGAAAGTTCCTCTTCCTCCATCTGACATTAACTTTCCCTTCCGGTGGCATGTTCCTCCCGGGATGCCGCTGTTTGTGCAGTTGGGCAAGTGCCTCCGCACTTACATGCTTGCTGATTCCTTCAATGGAAGGTGGATGGACGGATAACAATCACACTCTTCGTTTTTGTAGATCGCTTCGGATTTTTTTCCCGTTCTCCTTTTGTTTTCGCCTTTTTTTATTTTTGCGGCAGAGACCCTGTGAGTCTCAGGAATAGAGATATGAGGCGGTGCTGTTGTGCCAAAAGCGGAAGGCCTCAGTTTCTCATTGACAGTCCGCACGTTCGCCACAGCATCAATGGCTTTGCTCTGTTCACCAAGGAACTCCAGATGGAGAAGGGTGTGCTGAAGGCGAAGGACCTGAAAAAGGGTCAAGATAATATGAAAGTTATTTCGTCACACTGGAAACAGCTTTCGAATAAAGAGCGAAATGATTATAATAGACGCGCGCGTGAAATAGGGGCCATGAGAGTGCCGAACACCGAAAAGGCATTCAACGACTTTAACCTTCTTATGCGTCTCATCTACCGGAGCGAGGACATCGCAGGCGCAGGGGACGAGACCTTTACCGCACGCATGGTCAGCAATACAATGGCCCAACTCAATCCAGATCAAAAAAAGAAGCTGCGCAAGGAGTTTGTAACTCCGCCAACTAACATAGAAAACAAAACAAAGGAACAAATGAGACATATATCGTGGTATTACCCGCATATGCGGTATTTCGACTCTTTTACCGATATGCTTCAGTCTGTGGCACCCACGCGGAAGGAACTCTTTATCGCCGTCTCACGTGTCTTAAGAGTGAATCGCACCGCTTCCCAGCAGTCTTTGGCGGCGCTGAATCAAAAGTTTGAATCCCTTAAGGGGACTCATCTTAACAAGTTCCGACCCATCGGTGAGGAGGACATCACCTCTTTCGAGAAGTATTGTGCGTCGAATTGCGCCGGATTTGACGTCCACGCCTTTAATATCATACGGCTATTTGCCCAGTTCCGTGGTCTGGTGACAGCGAAGAATTCTCCGAAGGGACAAGAAGCCATACAGTACAAAATGTTAATGGAAGCGGACCGCTTTCGTGAGAGTCTGTATTTCAAGGCCTTGCGCAATTTGGAGAGGGCCAAAGCTGGTCGAACTGCCGACCACGGGACGTACATTTCATACTTTTACCCAGATGGGGTATCCGTGCCACCCAAAACGTACGGGATAGAAACCCACTTGAACGATGTTCATGTCGCTACGCTGCTGGCTGAAACAAGGTTTGGGAGGTCTGTCTACGATGATGTTCTGGAGCGGACGGGCTGTTTCCGCAGCAAAGAAGCTAACCAGCTGCTTAGGGAGACGTACATAAACCCTACGAGCAAGAAAAAAGGGAAAGAATGAAGTAACGATTATAGATACATAAACCATTTCCTCTCATTTTTTCCCTCTCTCATGATTACTTTTTATGTTTTCCTCCTTTTCTTGTTGCATTATGTTACTTGGGGGCATGCGCGTACGGGTGAGTGCTGGTGTTCGGGCTGTTAGGGAAGATGACAATTAATACATGTTCACGTGTGAAGGTCCCGACATATGGCATTTGTACTTTTTTTTTTGCGAACTGACGGAAGTTGGTTCTCCTTGCCGGTCGTGCATTCCGCCCTTCTCTCTCCCTTCCAATTCGCTACCATTTTTTTTTGAAATTTCCTTTCCCACTGCTCTGCTTTATGAGATGTAGAAGCAGATTGTGACGGTGCGACATTTCAATGTGTTCTACGACAGTATAGCCTTTTCACTTGTTTGTAACTGCTGAATTCTTTAAACTCTCGGCATTTGTTACCTTTTCTTCCCGAGCCTCGGCAGCATAATCTTTTGTTTTGCCTAGAGGACATCTCACTCTCTTAGCATAGTACTCATTGTGCACAGTTGGACACTACGTCATGTTCATGAACAAGCCCTTTGGCAGCAAGCGCTGCGAACCCTTCCACGAGTCGGAGCACCTTTGTGAGGCGTTTGCCATCACTGAAGCAATCCTCGCTCGCTATCAGCGTGGGAAACGCAGCTTTACGTCCTCCGAAAAAAGTGGACTGGCAGCCCTTATCAAACGTATTCCTTATGATATCCTTGTTGAGGTTCTCGATCAAAGCGGATTTACTCCAACAAGCAATGCAACACCCCCCGTTGATTATTTAGCTATGATGGAGCACACAATGACGCACGGTGCGTCTATTACACACGCCCTGCAGTACCTTAACGATTTGATGACTAAGTGTACCGGGTGCCCGGGGATTCGTACATATTACCATAACCCCAATGATGACGTTCTGGCCGACCCCGTTCACGACACGGCAGCATTGATTGATGAAACAACAGCCGTGGGAAAGTCGGTTGTAACTAAACAGTACCTTAATATAGCTGGGGCTCACTACATACCCTTGATCCACGGAGATATTGTGGTTGGTTGTGTTGAGGTACCCCGCTTTTCGGGAAATCTTGAGAAATTGCCATCATTCCCATCTCTCATAAGAGCTGTGACATGCACCGCACACAAATTCATTGAGGAAGCGAGAATCAACTGGAACAGGGAGAAGGCGGAAGCTATGTTGCAAATGGCGACCAGGTTGGCCCGTGACAATCTTGATGAAACAGTACTTGCATCTTCTATCATGAACACTGTCAAGAGTCTCACGGAAAGTGCGCGTTGCAGTCTCTTCCTTGTGAAAGACGACAAGCTTGAAGCGCATTTTGAGGATGGTAACGTCGTTTCCATACCCAAGGGAACAGGCATTGTAGGGTATGTGGCGCAAACTGGTGAGACTGTTAATATTGTTGATGCCTACGCCGATGACCGCTTTAACCGTGAGGTTGACAAGGCTACTGGGTACCGTACAAAGACGATACTCTGCATGCCTGTGATGTACGAAGGAACGATTGTGGCTGTAACCCAGCTGATTAATAAATTGGATCTGACAACTGAGAGTGGATTGCGCCTACCTCGTGTGTTCGGAAAACGTGACGAGGAGCTGTTCCAAACCTTCTCTATGTTTGCTGGCGCCTCACTACGTAACTGTCGTATCAACGACCGACTCTTAAAGGAGAAGAAAAAGAGTGACGTGATTCTCGATGTTGTTACTGTTCTCTCGAACACGGATATCCGCGATGTGGATGGTATTGTTCGCCACGCACTGCACGGAGCAAAGAAACTACTGAACGCGGATCGCTCTACTTTGTTTTTGGTGGACAAGGAACGGAACGAACTTTGCAGTCGTATGGCAGATAGCGTTGCTGGTAAGGAGATTCGTTTTCCGTGTGGCCAAGGTATTGCGGGCACTGTGGCGGCATCTGGAGTTGGTGAGAATATTCAGGACGCGTACCAGGATCCGCGCTTCAACCGTGAGGTTGACAAACAACTTGGATACCGCACGCAGACCATATTGTGCGAGCCCATCATACTAAATGGTGAGATCCTTGCTGTCGTGCAGCTCGTGAACAAGCTTGATACGTCTGGAGAAGTGACTGTGTTTACCGAGGATGATCGTGAGACCTTCCGTGTGTTTTCCTTATTTGCAGGTATATCCATCAACAACTCTCACCTGCTTGAGTTCGCTGTGAAGGCGGGTCGTGAGGTGATGGAATTAAATGAACACCGAGCAACATTGTTTAATAAGAACGTTCCCTCACGTGCGGTTAAACGAGTCACTGCCATTACGAAGGTTGAAAGGGAAGCGGTCTTGGTCTGTGAACTTCCATCGTTTGATGTTACGGATGTTGAGTTCGACTTGTTCCGAGCACGTGAAAGCACAGATAAACCGTTGGATGTCGCTGCTGCTATTGCATACAGACTACTGCTTGGAAGCGGCCTTCCACAAAAGTTTGGTTGCTCTGACGAGGTGCTTCTTAACTTCATTCTGCAATGCCGTAAGAAATACCGTAATGTCCCTTATCACAACTTTTACCATGTTGTGGATGTATGCCAAACCATTCACACATTCTTGTACAGGGGAAATGTGTATGAGAAGTTAACCGAGCTTGAGTGCTTTGTGCTGCTTATCACCGCACTGGTGCATGATCTTGATCATATGGGGCTGAACAACAGTTTCTACCTGAAAACAGAATCTCCACTTGGTATTCTTTCCAGCGCAAGTGGTAACACCTCTGTTCTTGAGGTGCATCACTGCAACCTTGCTGTTGAGATCCTCTCTGATCCGGAATCTGATGTGTTTGGTGGTCTGGAGGGTGCAGAGCGTACTCTTGCGTTCCGATCGATGATTGATTGTGTACTTGCGACAGATATGGCGAAGCATGGAAGTGCATTAGAGGCGTTTCTTGCATCTGCGGCGGACCAGTCGTCAGACGAGGCAGCGTTTCACCGCATGACGATGGAGATAATCTTGAAAGCTGGAGATATCTCTAACGTAACGAAACCGTTCGACATTTCCCGTCAGTGGGCAATGGCTGTGACGGAGGAGTTCTACCGTCAAGGAGACATGGAGAAGGAGAGGGGTGTGGAAGTATTGCCCATGTTTGACCGATCTAAGAATATGGAGCTTGCAAAAGGTCAAATTGGATTCATTGACTTTGTTGCAGCCCCATTTTTCCAGAAGATAGTTGATGCCTGCCTGCAAGGGATGCAATGGACAGTCGACCGTATCAAATCGAACCGCGCACAGTGGGAGCGAGTTCTGGAAACAAGACTATCAACGAGTTCTGGCAACAACAGCAGTACTCGTTGAGTGAAATTGAAGAAGTCAGTTGACCGGTGGTAGATGTACGTTCTTGTAAATGGTGATTTGACTGTGTATTTAAAAAGTGAAATGGAGTTCTGGGAGTACTGTAGTGGATGTGAACACTATCACAATCAAATATTTTCCATGCCTACAGATATACATGATACGTTTGGTACGTGGGTTGCCTTCACGGAAGTATGTACAAATCTTACCAATTTTACCCCCTTGTTTTTTATCTTTTATTGAGTGGTTTCTCTGTTGTTTTGATTGAGCATGATTGGAGGTGCAAAGAATTTTTTCCCCCTCCTTTTTTTTCTTTTTTCATTCTGTGTCTTGATCAATATAATTTGGGGTGTTCCCCCCATATATATTTTATTTGGATACTGGGAGGGATGCATTTTTTTTTCTTTTTTTCTTTTTTTCTTCTTTGGTCTCACTTTGGTTTTTCTAATTTTTTGGGAACTTTGTACTGCATGGGTAGCTGACCTCTTAACGCCTACCCATGCGAGACTCCTATCTCTTCTCCCCTGTTTCCCCGTCGCATGGAAGGGAAATGAAGTTGGCTGCACCAATTTTTTCTTCCCTCCTTTTCATTCGTATCGCAGTATTTTTTTTTTTTGTTGCTGCAGGGAGGTGTAAGAGGGAGTTGTGGCGGTACAGAGTTTCATTCGAAAAGAACTGCAGTTGGAACGGTGGAGAAGAGGAGGAAGAAGGATATTTGTTTGTGGCAGCGGCAGTGGGAACCGCAACAGGTAAATGGGGGTAATGGAGGTATAGTATGGAAGAAGGAGTGCATATCTTTGTGTTATTTATTCTTGTGCCCTTTTGTTTTTTTTATTGTAGGCATGGATGAGTTGTTGTCGTCATTACTCACTTCACCATCGCAACTGCCATTAAATTTTTTTTTGTAATTTTGTCTTTTTTTTTTCTTTCTTTACCAGTGGGGGAATATTGTGCATGTTGTTGTCAACGGCCCTGCAGCATACACATGCATGGATGTCTGTATAAAGTCTGAAGTGTGTGACCCTTTGATGTTTCCACCAGGATCGTGACATCCTACCTGATTGCATCCGTTGTGCGTATATATATATATATGTTTATACGTTTACACTGCGGTTTTGTGACATTTTATCCCCCTTTAGGGGGTGTTTCTTCCTTTATTTTACTACCGCAATCCCGTGGTTTCGTCCTTGTAAGGTTCCCTTTGTCGTCTAACTTACTGGTTGGTAGAGGCGGGACAGGGAGAGAAGTATTCGATTTTTTTTTTGGTGCTTCTCGGCTACAGGCTGCGTATCTGGTTCTATATTTTTGTTCTTTCTTTCCGTGTGGTACCGCAAAAGGTGTAAGTACCAACGGGAGGAGGCTGGAATCAAAGAGGTGTGAGTTATATATGTATATATTGAATATGTGAGTAGTGGAGAGAAGAGAGAAAGGTAAGCAAGCAATCAAACCTGTAAAGAGGAGATAAAAGGAAAAAAAATGTAAGGGAAAAAGAGAGCAAATATGCGGCAAATTTGGCGCGATCCAATGCGTGTATTTTTATTGTTGTTATCCTTTCCCTTTTGTCTGCACCACTACGCTTCTTGCACGAGCAGCACGGTCTTTACTGCAATTTCACTCCTTTGTTATAGTTTGTTATTCCTTCCTTTATTGATGGAAGTGGGATTGACCGACCACTACCTCTCGCGCGTAGGAGGAGGAAAACAACAGGTTAACAATGAGGGGAAAACAAGTGGAGGGGATCATGACTACGGGAAAGGAAAGAGAACAGGATATTAAACACTAAATGCAACGCATGCAACGTTGCAACTCCTCGCAAATGTTTTTACTTCCTACTGAAATGTGGGAAGTGTTTGTGTGCATGGCGGCAATGTACATGACAGAATAAAGCCAAGGATGTGCGCGGAGAGGAATAAAGGGGGATATATGAAAAGGAGCAAATAAAGGGTGTTTGACGATTTACAACGTACTGTCTCCTCATATTGGTAGCAGTTTTGTTCGATTGTTATTTATTAATTTGATACTTGGCGGATGCCTTCCGTTACAACCATCAGTTTGCGGATGGCAGTCACTACTGCCCATGTACACGTGTGGAGCACCTGCGCCGTTAGGTACGAGATGGCAACTGAGTTTTTACACCCATTATTCCACCCTCTTCTAAGCATTCACCCACTAACTTTTCTCCTTTCGTCCTATTTCTCTTTGTTAATTGTAATGCATTTCGCATGTCGTGAGGCTTGTTTTCTGCCGTCGGTTAGGTAAACTACGTCTGTTGGGCACAGAGATCAAGTGCTAGCACAAATACAGATATAAGTGCGCACAGGGAGAGAGAGAGGGACTGCTTCCCCCTTTGCAGATCCAGATAGCTGGGAAAGACAGAGACAGATGACACACAACGGTGGTCGTCATCTGCTTGAGGCGGTTACGCTATGCGGGTCCATTCTTACTCGCTATAAGCGGAGCAACATGAAGCTCGACGAAGCTGAGGTAAGGGCATTAAAGGAGTTATTCGAGAAGTATCAAGATATCCTCGTGGATGGATCCCCTGGTTTGCCCACCCACGCTAGCGGGCCCATGATCCAGCCTCCCGTTACAAACATGGTCGCCCCTTATGATTCCCCCACGGATACTATAGTGAAGTTCGTTGAAGGAACGATAAACCTGCAGAGACCAATTGTTGAGGTCCTTCACGTTATGAACGAGCATTTGTCCCTTGTCCTTCGCGCAAAGAACACTCATGTCTTTTATGTCGACCCCGTTAATAACCTGTTATACGACCCTATACACGGGGTTGCCGCTGCACTCGATGAATCGTCACCAATAGGAAAGGCCATAGTTTCGGGTGAGCGGCTTAACGTAGCGGGGACACTATATATACCCATCATCTCCGAGGGGATGCCGTTGGGTTGCGTACTGAGTCCTTGTGGAAGGGCAGATTACCACGCCTCTACGATGCTTGAGTCATCACTCCGTGTTATTTCCACATCCCTCAAAAACATCATTCAGGCAGAGAAACTGAACTGGAACAAAGAAAAGGCGGAGGCTATGCTCCGGATGGCAACGCAGCTGGCCCGTGACAATCTTGAAGAAACAGTACTTGCATCTTCTATCATGAACACTGTCAAGAGTCTCACGGAAAGTGCGCGTTGCAGTCTCTTCCTTGTCAGGGGTGACGTACTTGAAGCGCATTTTGAGGATGGTAACGTTGTTACAATCCCTAGGGGTGCAGGTATTGCCGGATATGTGGCGCAAACTGGTGAGACTGTTAATATTGTTGATGCCTACGCCGATGACCGCTTTAACCGTGAGGTTGACAAGGCTACTGGGTACCGTACAAAGACGATACTCTGCATGCCTGTGATGTACGAAGGAACGATTGTGGCTGTTGCCCAACTGATTAATAAATTGGATCTGACAACTGAGAGTGGATTGCGCCTACCTCGTGTGTTCGGAAGGCGTGATGAGGAGCTGTTCCAAACCTTCTCTATGTTTGCTGGCGCCTCACTACGTAACTGTCGTATCAACGACCGACTCTTAAAGGAGAAGAAAAAGAGTGACGTGATTCTCGATGTTGTTACTGTTCTCTCGAACACGGATATCCGCGATGTGGATGGTATTGTTCGCCACGCACTGCACGGAGCAAAGAAACTACTGAACGCGGATCGCTCTACTTTGTTTTTGGTGGACAAGGAACGGAACGAACTTTGCAGTCGTATGGCAGATAGCGTTGCTGGTAAGGAGATTCGTTTTCCGTGTGGCCAAGGTATTGCGGGCACTGTGGCGGCATCTGGAGTTGGTGAGAATATTCAGGACGCGTACCAGGATCCGCGCTTCAACCGTGAGGTTGACAAACAACTTGGATACCGCACGCAGACCATATTGTGCGAGCCCATCATACTAAATGGTGAGATCCTTGCTGTCGTGCAGCTCGTGAACAAGCTTGATACGTCTGGAGAAGTGACTGTGTTTACCGAGGATGATCGTGACACCTTCCGTGTGTTTTCCTTATTTGCAGGTATATCCATCAACAACTCTCACCTGCTTGAGTTCGCTGTGAAGGCAGGTCGTGAGGTGATGGAATTAAATGAACACCGAGCAACATTGTTTAATAAGAACGTTCCCTCACGTGGAGTTAAACGAGTCACTGCCATCACAAATAGAGAAAGGGAGGCTGTGCTACGTATTGAGTTCCCCAACGTGGACGTTACGGATATTGACTTCGACTTGTTCCAGGCACGTGAAAGCACAGATAAACCGTTGGATGTCGCTGCTGCTATTGCATACAGACTACTGCTTGGAAGCGGCCTTCCACAAAAGTTTGGTTGCTCTGACGAGGTGCTTCTTAACTTCATTCTGCAATGCCGTAAGAAATACCGTAATGTCCCTTATCACAACTTTTACCATGTTGTGGATGTATGCCAAACCATTTACACATTCTTGTACAGGGGAAATGTGTATGAGAAGTTAACCGAGCTTGAGTGCTTTGTGCTGCTTATCACCGCACTGGTGCATGATCTTGATCATATGGGGCTGAACAACAGTTTCTACCTGAAAACAGAATCTCCACTTGGTATTCTTTCCAGCGCAAGTGGTAACAAGTCTGTTCTTGAGGTGCATCACTGCAACCTTGCTGTTGAGATCCTCTCTGATCCGGAATCTGATGTGTTTGGTGGTCTGGAGGGTGCAGAGCGTACTCTTGCGTTCCGATCGATGATTGATTGTGTACTTGCGACAGATATGGCGAGACATAGTGAATTTCTTGAGAAGTACCTAGAACTTATGAAAACATCTTACAACGTTGATGATTCCGATCATCGGCAAATGACAATGGATGTGCTTATGAAAGCTGGAGATATCTCTAACGTAACGAAACCGTTCGACATTTCCCGTCAGTGGGCAATGGCTGTGACGGAGGAGTTCTACCGTCAAGGAGACATGGAGAAGGAGAGGGGTGTGGAAGTATTGCCCATGTTTGACCGATCTAAGAATATGGAGCTTGCAAAAGGTCAAATTGGATTCATTGACTTTGTTGCAGCCCCATTTTTCCAGAAGATAGTTGATGCCTGCCTGCAAGGGATGCAATGGACAGTCGACCGTACAAAGTCGAACCGCGCACAGTGGGAGCGAGTTCTGGAAGCAAGGAGTACTGGGGCTTCGTCTTAGGCGGAAGGTTAATAATCGTGAGCCTGGTTGACGAAGATAGGCCACTTACCTTATCTAATGTTGCAGAGTGCAACACCGTAAAACCTTTTTGGCAGTGGTGATATGACGTTGAAAGAGGGTGCCAAATCTACTTGCGTTGACATACTCATGTATTTGTACTCTGTCGTTAATTTTACGGTGTGTTTGTGTCCCCGTTTTGCCAAATAGCTAGTTATTGTTTCAATTTGTAAGTAAGTTTGGTGATGTTCTTCTTTATGCCTGTCTATAATCTTTCGTTTTGTTGTTTTGATTTTTTTCCTTAGCATATTGACTTTTTTACCTCTCTTCCCTCTCTGTCTTCGCACATGTCCCTTCTATCTGCTTTGTCCCTTCATCTCATAATTCTGTTTTTTTATTGGTTTATTTTGCTTTTTTTTTCCATTATCTTTATCATTTTAATCATCATCATCATGACAAAAATGTCTCCTGACACTGTGCACCTTGCCTTGTGGTGATTTGCTTGGTTCCGTATCAAAGGATATTTACTCTGTCATGCACTTTTGTATGCCTTATGAGCACCATCGAGTTCGCTCCTTGTTTGCGCGTCGATGTGCATGCTTAGCTTTGTGCATATATATCTGCTTGTTTATGTATATATCTTTTTCTGGACACGTGATGTACTGTGCCTTTTCTGTGTTTTTTTTTTGAGAATTAATTATGTAGATATACCCAGATATAAATATTTCCGTATGTTTGTATATATGTTGTGGTGGAGGGAAGGGGCGGTGAGCCATGTGATAAAACGGGATAAACGATAAAAGAAAAAGTGATGAGAAGGGGAAGGAGATAGAGGATAGGAGAAAAGGGGAAGAGGAAAAAAAAGGGGATGGGGGTGGGCAATACTATTAGGGTTTGTTTCCGCGGGTTAGGGTCGGAGAGGGTGAAGGAGATAAGAAAGCAACTTGGGAATGGGGACGCAGTGTCACAAATTTTTATTCGCTCATTCCTTGGTCTTTATAGGCGCTGCTGTTTTACTTCCTTTTCCGTGTCTGTGTCTGTGTGTGTTTCTTCGCGTGTCTACGTGCGTGTGTATGTGTGTCTGTGTGCGTGCTTTTGGATCGGCAACTGGCATTCTCTCCAGAAAGCGACACCTCTTTTTCCTTTTTGTACTGATGATATGTAATGTTTTATCTATGTTTTCAATTGCTTGATTCTAAGCTCACCTGCAGCACTCCTTTAATAGGTGATGTGCGGAAAGATATTTAACTCTTACCCTATTAAACAATAGGCTCATTTTGTCACTGTTGCCGCACTGTCTATTTTCTTCTTCTTCCTTTTTGTATTCGCCAATAATACTTTCACGTACCCGCATAAACCTATGTGTATGTGTGTGTATGTGTATGTACGCGTCCGTGCGAATCTCACATTTCTATCAAACATTATTGCTTGCAAGGTGCATATCTAACGTTTATCGCGATGACGGCTGAAATCAGCGAAAAGGCTTTTCCTCTTGCTGGCGATCGCCTCACGCAGACCATCCTGGACATAGTACAGGAAGCCAGTAATGCAAAGATGATTAAGAAGGGAGCCAATGAGGCCACGAAGGCGCTCAACCGTGGTATTGCGGACCTGATCGTGCTTGCGGGCGATACGAACCCTATCGAGATCCTTCTTCACCTCCCGCTTCTATGCGAAGACAAAAATGTGCCGTACGTGTTTGTTCCCTCAAAGACGGCATTAGGGCGCGCGGCGCAAGTGTCACGGAATGCGGTGGCTCTAGCGATCCTCCAGATGGAGAACAGCCCCATTTCGGCTAAGATACAGGCGGTTAAATTGGAGATTGAACGGCTCCTGTAGTGATGCGTCTTCACTGTAAAGGGGATGCAGACTGAAAAAAGGAAAGCAAAGTACAACGGAGGCTGAAACTTAAACCAAAAAAAAAATAATTATAACAAAACAAAAAGAAAAGATACAAAATCAAGGAAGAGAAAAGAAGAAGAGGGAGGAGCGTAAAGTAAAGGGAAGGAATGGTGGGCGAGACTGGGATGCACGAGTATAATAACGAGCAAACGGTAAACCTGCATTTTTAAATGTCGTTAATAAGCTGGGGGGATAGGCGACGAAAAGGAGAAGAGAATCAAGTGTTGATTGCGGAAGCGGACCGCGGGAGGAGAGAAGAGAGATGCTGTGTGAAACTATTATTTAAACAGAGAGAAAGTCAGAGGAGGTCGACGGGAAGGGGAGGTACCTTTTCCTTGTTTGTGTTCATGTGTGTGCTATTGTGCTAAAGGAGCTGGAGGGGATGTGGATGTGGGTGACACTGGGTCGACGCCTCTTCATCCTCTCCTTCGTTAATATCTCTTAAGTTCCTTGAAGCAATCACGACAAGATCACTCACAATCAAATTTTTGAGGGTGAGAATAAGAACAAACCGGAGGAGGAGAGGGGTGGGTGGAAGGATGGGATTGAGGACAGAGGACTGATGAGGGGGGAGGCGTTTCATCGAGTCACAAAAAATGTTAGGGGTGAACCCACTGCAACCGCGCTCACCCCCACACACGCTCTCACGTGCACATGTGTGTGTGTGTGTGTTTGTCCTCTGCTCCCGTGCCGTCTTTCCTTCCCCGTCTCCTTGGTGTCAATAATATCTAACACATTTTCAACTCTTTCTAACTACGCTTCCGCATATTTTCCGCCTTCCCTTACCCCTTGAGGAAATATGAAACGCTTATATAATGTGGTTCACGTACATGTGCCTTTTTGTCGTTAAATACCCTCTTATTCCATGGTTGCGGGAGCGCATATGCTTTTGATTAGTTGTCCTATGTTTTCCCTTTAACTGTTTCTTTCTTAGACTTCTGTCACTTTCACTGGCGCATGCATGCGTACGTCTGTGGAATGTCTTAGGCTTCAGAAGGGATAAATGAAACTTTGAGACCGACGAAGCGGCCCATGTCGGCAATCCAGCGGTGCACCACCGCTAAGTGAATTATTCGGTCAAGCTGGGTGCGAAAGGCATTTGGTATAATCCCATCCTTTCACAATAAAGAGACAAGCACCGAATTTTTTTTTCTTTTTTGATACGTTTTTAGATGAATTCTGCATAGACATGCGTGTGGAGTACCTGTTGGCAGTTGCTCCATTTATTTCACTAACTTTCTTCGATTTGGTATCGGGTAGTTTACCTCTAGTCACGGTGCCTCCCCCTTTGTCCTTGTAGGTGCGACAAGAAGGAGACGCGCACTCACCATTGCGTGTATGCCATGTCTGAAACCAACCTTTTTGCCCCATTCACGTTCAATCACAAAAAAAATCTCTCTTTGCTGCCTTACTGCTAGTTACTGCAATATATATATATATATATAGTCGCTTCATCTACTCGTCAAAGGAGGAAACCAGGGAAAATAAGAGAAGGGGGACGACCAACTATTGGCAGTAATGGTCGTGGCATCGTGTCCAGGAAAAGTGCTGATTCTTGGTGGTTACCTAATAGTTGAGGAGCCAAATGTTGGTATTTCCGTAGGAACAACCGCGCGCTTCGTGACACGTGTGGCGTCGTGGAAAAAATGCTCTGATGGAAAGTGTCGAGTGCACATCGTCTCGTCACAGTTCAACAAGGAGTTTACGTTTGAATGCGCGGCTGAAGAGGACAGTGATTCCACTATCAAGATTGTGCAATTAGAGGGTGCACCATCGCCGTTTCTCTTCTACGGTATTTTGTACTCGGTTGCCGGCGCTCTATTATTTGGTGGTGATATTTTTCGTGATGTTACCCTAGAGTTGTTGGCGGATAACGATTTCTACAGCCAAAGGAATTATTTGGAGTCCCAAGGCAAGCCGGTGACCGCAGCCAACCTGCGGCTCATCCCCCGTTATACGCCCCTCTTGGGGGAGGTTTCCAAAACTGGTCTAGGATCTTCAGCGGCAATGACCACTAGTGTCGTAGCGTGCCTGCTCCAACTTTTTGTTTTTGATTCGAAGAAAAACAATGCCACTGAGTCCGTGGAGAGGGCACCGGAGCTACCTCTACGTTTGGAGGATGTAACAGAGTTCATTCATCGTATTAGTCAGGTTGCCCACTGCGTAGCACAGGGAAAAGTGGGGAGCGGGTTTGATGTCTACACGGCCACGTTCGGGACGTGTGTGTACCGACGGTTCTCCGCACGCGTGCTGGAAAAGCTCGTAAAGGGTAATGAACCTCCGAAGCGCGTCGCTATTCCTCTTTTACGTGAGTGTGTCGAGACGGATGAAGTGTGGGTTCAGAGGATACCCTTCCGGCTTCCTACCGGGTTGCAGCTTCTTTTAGGGGATGTACACAAGGGAGGAACAGAAACACCTGGCATGGTGTCGAAGGTCATGTCATGGAGGCGGTCGGTGACCACGGACCCCAACAGCTTGTGGGAGCGACTTCGCATGAGTAATGAAAAATATGTAGAGGCACTCCAGGGGCTAGTCAAACAGTCTCAGGAGGCCCCGGTTGCATACACCGAGGTAGTGAAAAATTTGAAGAGCGTCGTATTGGCTAAACACAACCCCTCCACAGAGGCTGAGAGGCTATGGGTGGAGGCGGCGTCGGTTGCCTCAACATGTCGCCGTTACCTTAGGGAGATGGGAGAGGCGGCTCAGGTGCAAATAGAACCTCCCGAACTCACCTCACTCCTTGATGCCACGTGCTCTATTCCCGGTGTGTTCGCCGTGGGTTGCCCTGGCGCTGGCGGATATGACGCCGTGTTTGCCTTAGTTTTCGGCGAGGAGGTTTGCTCTGCGGTGGAACGCTTCTGGGAGTGCTACAATGACCTTCAGGTATGTCCCTTGCTAGTGCGAGGGGATGCAAATGGGCTTGTTCTTGATTAAACACGCGGGGCGTCGGTGACACGAGATATAATTCCGGTAGGTGGCGCCGTTATGTGTATGTGTGTGTGTGTGTGTGTGCGTGCGGTCGCTCGTTTATTTTCTTTCACCACTATTGTTATGGTTACCATCATGATTTCTATTATTATTATTTTTTTAAAAAAATCCGTTCGTTATTTTTATTTACACCTCTTTTACTGGTATGCTCATTTTACCACATTTCATTCGTGTCACGAAAAGCCAGCATTATGAGTTTTTTGCCTAGTTCTTTTATATTTGTGCACGCGATTACGGACTTTTCAGCTCAGTGGAGCTTATTCCGTTTCAATCCTCTTTCTTTTCTCTTCCGTGTGTTTTCTTTATTTCTTTTGGTCTTCACTCTTTGGTACTGTGGATTTTGTATTGTAGTTGCGGTGGTCTTGACTGAATAGAATTAACGTGACAGGACAGGCATCCAAGTGGTGATTAACAACTGCAGAAAGGGAGTAAATAAGAGAAGACCGAAAACAAGAGCAAGTGAGACATTCGCTTTCACCCCGTTCAGTATGCTTGAGGCTCAGGTTCTGCACGCGAACTTGTGGAAGCGTCTCATTGAATGCATTAACGGTCTTGTTAATGAGGCGAACTTCGATTGTAATCCCGGTGGCCTCTCCATTCAAGCTATGGATACGAGCCACGTTGCCCTCGTGCACATGCTGCTTCGCGATGATTGCTTCACGAAGTACCAGTGTGAGCGCAACAGTGTCCTCGGGCTTAACCTCGCTTCCCTTTCCAAGGTGTTGAAGATTGTGGAAGCAACTGATAGCCTAACGCTCCGCCACGAAGATGATTCTGACGTTGTCACACTAACATCGGAGAATGGAGAGAGGTCTCGCAAGTGTGAGTATCAACTCAAATTGCTGGAGATTGAGACTGAGGCTATGGGTATTCCTGAGATGGATTACAAATCCATTGTGACCCTAAGTTCCCAGGAATTTGCCAAAATCGTCCGCGACATGACCGTTTTTGGTGATACTGTCAACATTGAGATTCTCAAGGAGAGCGTTAAGTTCAGTTCGTGTGGCGATGTGGGCGAAGGTTACGCGTTGCTGCGGGCGAGCCATGCCCCAACAGTTGACCCCCGATCAAAAGGTGAGTCGGATGTCAAAACAGAAGATGAAGAGGCTGACGCTTGCAGTGTCCGCACTCATTCAGCAAAAGGGAAGGATGGGCCACTGGGTATTGGTGTTGATGTCCGCACTAATGAGCCTATCACGCTGTCATTCGCCCTGCGATTCATGAACATATTCGCAAAAGGGGCAACACTTAGTGACCGCGTGTCGCTCAAGTTCGCCAAGGAGAGTCCTTGTATGGTGGAGTACAGCATTGATCAAGTTGGGTATCTCCGTTACTATCTTGCCCCAAAGGTGGACGACGCCGAGTAAGTAATGCCTGTTCTCGCGACGCAGAATTTTTGCATTTGTTATCAAGCAGTCATTGAATGGATGAAAGGAGAAGCGATAGAGGTAAGCATAATGCTTTCTGGGCGTGCATATACATACGTGTGTATGCTTCATAAACGAAAGCTAAAAACAAGACAAGGAAGAAGAAGTGTGCGTAGAGCGAGCGCCGGCCGCGTCTAAAAGCTTCATCCACAGACTAAGCAAATCATAGATGACCAAGAGGTGATTTCTTTTTTTTTCTTTTACCATCATTTCCCCCCCCTGGTGACGCCGGTTCTGAGTCACACTTGTGCGGCGCGTGAAGTGAAATTGCTATAGGGTTCAACTAGCTCTGTCATTTTACTCCTCTGCGTTTATTGTGGGGATATCCATTTGGCCTTTAGTGATTCGGGGCTATTCATTTGGTGGAGTTGGGGCATGTGAAAGTGAGAATCAGATTGAAAGGGATAAAAGAGGGGTATGTGTGTACGAGCGGAAGTATGTTTATCCCATTTTCACATATTATTTCCTCTCTTTTTTTCGTTTGTTTCAGCTGCGTATTTGACTCATTTTAATTATTTTTATTATTATTGTGGGGAAGCCATACTCTCCAGTCACTTTCGCGGCTACGTATGCAAATGTTTTTCGGTGTCCTGATGTTTCTCTTTCACTTGTTTTAATTACTCATTCATCTGATGATGCTTCTCTCTGCAGTGGGCACGTGCCTCAGCTACTATAAATCTCTCTGTTTCGTGTTGAACTTCAGGTTTCCGCAACGCCATTTTGCTTCACTTCTTGTCCCTCAAATGTATACATATATATATATATATATATATGACTTCGGTCGTCGCCTGCGTCTCGGTGTGCGCCTTGGACCAGCTGCAAAAATCCTGATTCATAGGCTATCCCCGCCAACGTTCCGCCGCCTTTCTTTGGCCTTTCGTGGACTCATGACAACAACGGTTGATTCCGCCCCCACTGCTGCCGAGCCCATGTTGGAGGTGAAAAAGGACCTCCGTTTATTGGAGACGGGCCGACCAGTGCAGGGATACTCCAACACGCCAGAGCTGCTGGCGAAACACCGGTCCGTAACGGGTGGTGCTCCGTACTTCCGGTTCCCTCCAGAGCCCAACGGATTTCTTCACATTGGACACGCTAAAAGCATGAACCTGAACTTTGGCTGCGCCGTTTCTCATAAAGGAAAGTGCTATTTGCGTTACGACGACACGAACCCGGAGACGGAGGAGCAGCTTTACATTGATTCCATCCACGAAATGGTAAGGTGGATGGGATGGGAGCCAGATTGGATTACATACTCTTCAGACTACTTCCAGCAACTTTATGAATTCGCCATTCAGCTCATTAAGGATGGCAAGGCGTACGTGGATCACAGCACCGCTGATGAAATGAAGAGGCAGCGTGAAAATCGGGAAGAGAGCCCGTGGCGTAACCGACCGGTGGAAGAGAGTTTACGACTGTTTGAGCACATGCGTCAGGGGCGCTATGCGGAGGGCGAAGCGACACTCCGCGTAAAGATTGATATGAAGAGCGACAACCCAAATATGAGGGACTTTGTTGCCTACCGTGTAAAGTATAATGAGCACCCACACGCCAAGGACAAGTGGTGCATATATCCCAGCTACGATTACACGCATTGTTTAATTGACAGTTTGGAGAACATTGACTACAGCTTGTGCACCCTCGAGTTTGAGACCCGACGTGAGAGTTACTTTTGGTTGCTCGAGCAGCTGAACCTTTGGCGACCTCACGTTTGGGAGTTCAGCCGCCTCAACGTCACCGGCTCGTTGCTTTCCAAACGCAAGATTAACGTATTGGTGAAGAAAGGTATTGTACGTGGTTTTGATGACCCAAGGTTGCTGACCCTTGCAGGGTTGCGTCGGAGGGGTTACACGCCAAGAGCTATCAACCGTTTCTGTGATCTTGTTGGTATAACTCGTTCAATGAATGTGATACAAATTACCATGCTCGAGCATACCCTTCGTGAAGATCTCGACGACTCAACGGAGCGGCGCCTGATGATTATAGACCCCATCAAGGTCGTGATTGACAACTGGGACGGTGAGATGGAGGCGGAGTGCCCCAACCATCCACGCAAACCCGAGCTCGGATCGCGTAAGGTAATGTTTAAGAAAACTTTCTACATTGACCGTAGCGACTTCCGTGTGGAGGATAACGACAGCAAATTCTATGGGCTGGCGCCTGGACGTCGTGCTGTCGGCTTAAAGTACTCTGGCAACATCATGTGCACCCACTTTGAGTTCGATGAAGCTGGTCGGCCATCGCTTATTCATGTCGAAGTCGACTTCGAGCGTACGACGAAACCGAAGACGAACATCAGTTGGGTTAGTGAGGCAGGAGCGGTTCCGGTGGAGTTCCGTCTTTACGACTACCTTCTGAGGGATGACCGTGCAGCTGTCGACTCTGACTTCCTAAAGTACATTAACGAAGATAGCGAGAAAGTTGTCCACGGTTACGCCGAGGCAGCGATAAGAGAAGCGAAGGTATTTGAATCTGTGCAAGCGGAGCGCTTCGGGTACTTTGTGGTGGATCCCGAAACCCGACCAGATCGCCTTGTAATGAATAGAGTGCTGACACTTAAAGAGGACAAGGAGAAAACGGCCATTAGCCGCGGGAACACGGGGGTGAAGGGAAAGAAACAGTAAGGAAGGGTAATCTGCGCAGAAGTGTCTTGTGTTCCATGCGCTTATTTATTACGAAAAACGCGAAGGGAGAAGCTTTAGCACGTCTCAAACTTTCTTTGAGGGGGATTAATGATAGTGCGGTTGCGTGACCGGCTGTTTGTTATGTCACACTTGCCCCACCACCATTCTCTTTTACCGTTTTTCTTCTTATTCTTTCTGCTCTATTTGGGGGGGAGGGGGTTCGAGTAAATTTTCAACAACAGAGGCATTGAACTCACGCGCGCTCTGCGTGTACATTGATAGCACCTTAAGTTTGGTTATGGGCGGCACCGGAGGGGGTAGCGGCCGCGCCGCCTCCCCGCGTGGGGAGTGTCGGAAGGATTATGTACAGTTGCTTCGGACGGCTCTTGGGGGCAATAAACCCGTAAGCGGATCCACAATAGCGCGACTTGTTAATCAGTACAACCCACAATATGATGTACCTTGTGGCCGGCAGGATATTGAAAACAGTCGCTACTTAAATGAGGAACTTTGCGAGTTGCTTCTGGACGATCGCCGTGCCAGCGCAAAGTATCATTTGCAAACTGACAAGAGTCTAAAAACGTTCTTGCAGCTCGTGAGCGAAAACAAGCACATTATGCGAACTTAGCTTCTTGCGAGTGTGCGCATTTGCTCGTGCTTCCTCGTCCCTCTCTTTTTTCCTCTTTTGATTTTCCCTTCCTCAAGCTTTTCCCGTTTTCTGTTGCCTGTCCGTATGGAGATGCACAAAGTGTAGCGCTCATTTGTTGGCACTACCTTATTTTCCCTTTCTTCTTTCCCCTTACTTGCTTGTTTTCTCTTGGGGGTTCTCCTTTTTCGATATGTCCTCGTGTTGCATGTTTTTTTTTTCTTTGCGATATGAGATTTCCATGTTCGAGTCTGTTGGTTTCGCCGGCCTTTCCAACATTTTTATTGTGATTTTTTTTCCCTCGCAAAACTTTTCTCCCCAGTTTTCTTTCTTTTTCTCTTTTTCTTTCCTCGAATGTATTTTAATGCTAAGGTCGTGTGTGTACCCTGCGCGCCCTTCTTCCTTTCCTTTTCACTTACCCCTATTTGATGATTTTGGATTTTTCTTTCCAATGATTCAGATCTAAAATGAGCGTTTGCAACTCTCCTTTTCTCTCTGCTTTTTGTGAGCTGTGTCAGTTCCTTTCTTTTTTTGTTTTCTTTGGGGTGGGAGGACGGTGAGATGTGTGTGAATGATGCGAAAGAAAAAAGGGGTATAGGCTAAACTAAACCAAGTACTGGAAACGGAAAGGAAAAAAACAAAAAAAAGGAGGGAGGGCTTGGGAGTAATGAAGACAAGAAGAGTCGAGAGAAAAACGGAGTATATGATTAAGAGATATGAACTGGGGAGCACACAAGTGAAGAAAAAAAACATCTGTGGCGCCTGGAGGCAGGAAAAGGCCATTAAGAGTTAGGAAGGAAAAAGAGAGATCGAAATGAGGACAGCAGCAAGAGGGGAAGAATTGTTAACAAACTCGACTACATTTGGCAGAGTAAACGAATCACGTGTAGATGGAAAACGTCGTTGGTGTGCATATGAACTGTTACACCATTCGCTACGGGAAAATTTAGCGAAGGGTCTTTTGTCCCGTACCCCCACTCTCTTGCATATTTCCACACTGTAACTAAATGTACCCATTTTATTGAATTTCCGTAGGTGTGGGCATCCATGTTATTTTACTTTATCCGCTGTTCAATACGTGTTGGATTCCCGCAATGCATGTTGCCCGTCTTCCCGCTTCACTATTATCACTCTCTTGACGTCTATTTCCCACATTCTCTCTTATACAATGTTGTCTTTACCTTTTCTTTTTGCTTATTCCCCAGGTGCCTACACCGTATCAAGTGGGGGAGGTCGTTTCGGAAGACCGTGAAGAAGGGAGGTGCGGGTAACAAGAAATTCTCAAGAACCGAAGACAGAAAGCTGGCAAAATGAGCAAACGCCGCCGTGGTGACGATGAAAGCGATATTTTCCGAAAGGCCATCGAGCTGCTGTGTCACCGCCGGGCCACAACTGAAGAACTGTCAGTTGCAACTAAGCTCACGCCTTTGGAAAGGCAGGTGGTGTGCCTCAAGGAGTCCCTTCCGCCCGATGTTATTCTGATGGTAGCGTGTGGTTACCGTGTGAAGTTTTACGGTCGTGACAGTCGCGTCGTCAGCCGCCGTTTTGGGATAATGTGCATTCAAGCAACTCCATTCGAGTATAGCAGTGTTCCTTACACAGGGGTCAATATTTATGTGCGCCGCCTGGTAGCGATGGGTTATCGTGTTGCTTTTGCGGATCAAGAGAGCGCTTCTATTCGGTCGACCAGTGGTAACTCGAAGGGGTTGTTTTCCCGGGAGATTGGGCGAGTGTACAGCCGAGGAACGATGTTGCCTGATGAGGTGGTTGTCACCGCTGGAACCCCTCAAGAAGGAAGCGCTACCGGTCAGGGGGATGAAGGGGCACCGGAGGGAGGAGATCCCGTTGGTGTGGAGGAACTTCTCCCCTTGAAGGAGGGATCTTCGGAATTGTTTATTTGCTTCTTGTGGCCCTCAACTGGGTCGGCGGGTGTGAGCCTGGTCGAAGTGACGCTTCTCAGTTTCGTCACGTACTCTCTTTCTCGTCATCACCTGTCTTCAGGGGGAGAGCTTTTGGACATACTGAATCGCTACAATATTGTTGAGGTGGTTCTGTTTTATGATGAAGACGGAGCGCGGGAGCTCGACCGGCATCAGAACGCAGCAGCTACCGACGGCACTTTGCCTCCTTTTCGCTTGTGCGGTTTACCGGAGGCGTTTTACACACCCTTAAACACAATTCTATCGCTTCATCATGGACCGACGGTTAACGGTGAAGAGGATAATAATTCTGTAACTGTCTGCACCTCGCCATTCATCGGTTCTATCGATGACTCAATTGCAGAGTATTTAAAGCCTAGTCGATTTGATACGACCTTCAGGAAAATGTGCTCTAAATCTCCGCCGTTACTTGCGCGGAGCACGGCCGGTGGGGTGGCTGAGTTGGTAGTGGAGATGCCCGGCACCACGATGAGCGCGTTGGATATATTTCACAGCAGCATTGGGCTAAAAGGTTCTCTGCTGACTCTATTGGACCACAGCCTTACGGTGCCTGGTCTGCGGCGGTTGCGTTCGTGGCTGGCGGCCCCGCTCTGCGACTTACGGGCCATTAATTCTCGGCGTGAGGCGGTGGCGTTTTTACTTCGCGGCGAAGGGGGTGACTCAGTGGTGGGCCTGCTGCGAGAGTTTGCCAAGTTTGGTGACCTCGAGGCAACACTGGGGAAGCTGCGGGCGCAGCGGTGCACTGTAACCGATTATCTTCGTTTGTTGCGTGCGGTGAAAGTGACGCATAATCTCGCTCTTGATATTTTATCACTTTGTGGCGAAGGCATGTGCGATCAGATTCGTGATGCTCTTGTTGCCGTCACGTCTGAGAATGTCGAGTTGTTCCTTCAATCGTGTAAGTGTGAGTTAAACTTGGATGCGGGTTCCCCTCAGGAGTACTACGCAGCACTTGGTTCCCCCCTACCCGACCTTTTGCAGACTCATGCTAAGGAGCGCGACGAAGTGCTACGTGCGTTGGACGTGGAGCTGGAATGCATTCGAAAGACACTCAAGTTACCTGCGTTGGAGTACCGTACAATCGCTGGCACCACATTCATTGTGGACGTGCCCAACGTAAGGGCCAATGATGCACCGAAAGAGTGGATTGTGCTGACAAGAACAAAGACTCATGTGCGATTTCACACTCCAAGAATTGTCAATCTTACCGTGGAGCTCTGCTCCGCCAAGGAACGCCTTGCCATTGCAGCAAATGAGGCATGGTTAGCGAAGCAAGCCGAGTTGGAAGGTTCTGTCGACACGATGGAGATATTTAAGAGTGTCATTAACTCTGTTGCTGTGCTTGACGCACTTCACTGTCTTGCTGTCGCATCTTCGGCCCCTGGATACACTGCTCCATCCATCTCAGACGATGAGCAGTCGATTGTGATCCGCGACGGACGCCACCCGATGCTTGAGTCGCTCATGCGTGGGGGCTACGTGGGGTGTGACGTTTCCCTTGTCAAGCACGGCGCGTGGATTCTCACAGGGCCCAACATGGGAGGTAAATCAGCTCTGATGCGTATGGTAGGTACGTTTGTGGTATTGGCACAACTGGGTTGCTACGTGCCTGCCAAGTCTGCGCAACTGCCCTTGTTTGGGGCTGTATACTGTCGAATGGGGTCAAGCGATTCTCTGCTGGAGGGAAGTTCCACCTTTTTGAAGGAGATGGAGGAAACAAGTCGGATCCTCCGCTCTGAGATTGTGTCCTCTTCGCTTGTACTACTGGATGAACTCGGCAGGGGAACGAGCAGTTATGATGGTATTGCTATTGCCGCTGCGACACTGGAGTATCTGCTTCGGAAGGGTGCAACAACATTCTTCGTGACGCACTATTCGCAACTCTGTGAGCCCTATGTCAATTCCAGCAACAACGGACTGGTGTCATGCTATTATATGGGATTTCATGAGGAAAAGATTGTGTCTGGAGAGGGCGAGGGCGAGGGGGAGGTAAAAATTGTATTTACTTACAAACCAACACTTGGGGTCACGCCTTCTAGCTTTGGTGCGCGCGTGGCCCGCATGGCTGGGTTGCCCTCTGCAGTTGTAACTGAAGCGCAGCTGATCAGCGAGGAGGCGGAACGCACTCACGACTGGTGCTTGTCTCTTCTTGAATTGCGGCGCTTCGTCAAAAACAATTCTTAGACGATAAACATAGAGAAGTCGAGTCGAATGTGTGACCATACGTACATCCATAAAGTTTTGTTAATTTTTTCACTCCGCTTTCCTTCTGTTGTTTTCCTCCTGTAGTTTTTTCCTGCTTGATTTTCTTTGGAAGTGTGCGGGGTGTAATGTTATTCTCGAATCTACAGTATCTAGCAGTATGCCGCTGCTGTTTCCTTTGTTTTATTTATTTGTTTTGGCTTGACACTGCTCGCTCTGGTGCAGTACGTTCCGTGACTGGTAAGTGCGTTTTGCTCGGCACCTTTACTGAATATATTCTACCAACGGCCTCTTCCATGTATTCCCCTCTCGTAGTAGTGTGTGTGTGTGTGTGGAAGGGTCTTAGGGCTGTAGAAGAGAGAGCGAGGGAAAGTAGGAAGTAATTTTCGATGCTTTCCCTATATGCGTACATTTTCCTAAGTTTGGTGGTGACTATAGGCTTCGTCGTCGACTATGCCACCGTTTACACTGATTTCTTTTCGTTAGTTGTTGCGCTGACAGACTCCCCCATATTCCGCCTCTTGTGCGTGAACAGCTTCATAGCGTTATCATGGGTCCTTTGGCTTGTTGCCCGCTTCACCTTCTTTGGCACGTTGAGCCGCACCGAAAGCGACGCGGTGCGGAGTGTTACGCCTGTGTATGCTATGGAATTTATTGTTTGCCCCCTTTACTTCGGTATCTCCACATTGAGTTCCGCAGGTGTGGTTTCACTTGTTACTGTGGTTGTTGCGGTTCTCCATCGACTTGCACAGGAGCGCGTATCAACACTTCAAGTGATGGAGGATCGGGTGTTACGTACACCTATGCTTGTCCGGCTGCTGATTTTCCTGTACCTTTTCTCCATGATCGACCTCTATGTTGTGTTTGATATGATTGGGAATACGGCAGAGAGCTATGGAGATCAACTGTCTATGCAGTATTGCATAGCCTTATTGTATGTACAGTTCCTTATATCCATTCTCAAGTCGTTTACGCAACTCTTCTTCACCGTGGCCACCAAGGAGTCGACGTACAACAGCCTGGCCTTCTATATGGAGATGTTTTTTTCCCTCTCCAACAATGTGGTGTTCTTCATTTCATTTCTGTACATTTGTACTTCATCGTACGTTCCCTTTCCGCTTATGCGCATGTTTTTACAAAACATGATAATGTGCGGGAAGAACGTTCGCCTCGTCGCGCGATACAGGAAACTTACGGCTCTTTTGAGAGAAATACCAAACGCCACCGAAGAGATTTTGTCCCGTGACCCGCACTGTGCTATATGTTACGATGATATGTCGGCTGATCAAACATGCAAGCAACTCCCATGTGGGCACTGTTATCATGAGGCGTGCTTGCTCCACTGGTTTGAAAAAATGTCAACGTGCCCCTACTGCAGAAGCGACATCGCTCAGCGAACCAGTGCTATGGCGGCGTATGCGAAAAGGGTTCGGGTTCCGGCGGATGCCACCACTACACCATCGGAGCAGACGGGATCTGATGCGTCAGCAACTCCGTCCCCCGAGGACGATACGACAAGCATGCCAATGCCTAGCGAGGAGGAAATGCGGAGGTCATATGAGCGGTACCTAGCAGAAATGGCTTCGCGGCAGCAGGCGCAGGGGGCCGCCATCTCAGCTGAAGCCGATGCTTCGCGCTTGGGGGAGGAGGTTTCTGCAGCATCAACCGATCGCTTGTCAGTGGTTGAGGAGATAAACAAAAGTCTCACTCAGAGTAACGCTGTCAGGTCAGTGGATGTCCCAGCAGTGAGTACGAAGGAGGCGCAACGTCTAGCAGCTTACGAGGAACACGCTGCGGCTGTAAGGGCCGCGCAAGAGAAACTACAGCAACGTCTGAAATCCATTGATGCCTCCTAGGAGTTAGTAACACGAACCTGGTGAAACGTTCTGAGAGTGTTCGCGGTTACAATTGTAATCTTTTTTGCCTTACTGGATATACACGCACCTGCAATTGCGCGTATATGTGTCCTTTCCTTTAGTTACTGTCGGGTTCTTTTTGTTCTCCGTGCTACGGTTTTTTTTTCCTTTGGGGCGTGTGGGGAGAGGGTGGCGCCAATTTAACAGCATTTGGTGCACGACAGAGAGGGGAAAGGAGAGGAGGCGTGAAGAGGAGCAAGAGCAAGCAGTTCACATGAAGCGTTGCTTGGAATGAGTGGACGAGAGTGCGTGGATGTGGGGTGAGAACAGACAGTTGAGTGCTTTAATCGCTCATTTGTTGCACTGTAGGGCGTTTGCTTCGGGGTCCTTATCAGCAAGCGAATATTCTCCCTCCTTTCATTGCAACAATGTGTCATATCATCCGGAGCGTGAAGGGTAGACACTGCGGTGGCAGTTCACCCGCCTTCGTATTCCCCCCCCCCGCTCATTTACTTACTGTGTTACCCTCACACTCGCTGATGCCTCTGTTGTACCTTTCTTATTGGATTGCTCTCATTCTTTCCTGTTTGTATACGTTCTTCCTGCATTGCTAAAGAGACTTCTTTCTGTTTCAAAGGGAGAGGGATCGCGGGTGGAGTGCTGAGGTACGGTCTATCGGAAGGAGAAGGAACTGGGACGACGTGACCTGGATCTGTTGGAAACCTCAGCAGTTGGTTTTTGATCCCTCTGGGACGTGAACAAATAAATATAAATCTGAGCTGTGGAACAAAGGCATTTGTGAGGAAAATAAAACGGGAGGGAGTGACATACATATCATCACATTTCCCACATCCAGTTTTTAACTTCGCGCCACCTGTTGAGGGGAAGTGCAGTTAGCAGTTGAAGAGCAGAATGCTCCACGGTACCCCAGTTCGTCGCGCATCCTTGCGATACCGACGCCCATACTGGATGATGTTTCTCAAGGGTGTTGATAACTGGAAGATTTACACAGTTATTCAACAGCCTGATCATCAGCGTACGGAAATGTTATATCAGGCTTGGCTTGGTGGGCTGGATCGGCCGTACACTCGGCCCAAGTGCATGGCAAACCAACCGTTGTGGTTGAGTAAGAAACGCCACATGCTCCGCAAGGAGCGTCTGGATGGACCTGAAACACCGCTGGAGAAGTACGTATTAGAATGGCACAAGAAATTTCACTCTTTTCAGGGGACCGAGCGGCCAACACCGGATGATTTGCACACGGCGCTTGATTTAGTAGAGCGGCCTCTTGATTTAAGTTACGCACTGCAATTGCTAGGCCAGTGCCGTAACTTGAACAACATTCGGTTCGCGAAGGAGACATTCCTTGTCTTCCTGGAGGCGTGTTTGCGTGTAGGTAGAAGGGACTGTGCGGAGTACGCTCTGGAGCACGCCGAACCACTTGGTTTTTGGTTCATTGACGAAGATCACCGCCGTTATTTACAGGGAGAGCAAACTTGGTATAAGCTATCTCCTCTTGACAACCTCTATTATCCAGTTGAGGAGAACGCCAAATTGAACGAGGGGCGCAAACCAATAACCCGACTGAGTCCCGCCACTGAAAGTCCGGGGTCCGGAACCGCCATTTCTGATGGGGAGCCTTCAACGGACGTGGAGGGTGAAACCACAGTGGACGACGAGATTGCCCAATTGGAGGCGGAGCTGGCGGCACTTGAGAGGGAAGGAGGTGGGAAGTGACAGCGGTTGTTAGTGCATGTCACAGCTGGAAGCAACATGCTTTCCGTTTTTGTTTGTCGCATTACATTTGGCTTGTAAGTGGCTGAATGTAACTCATTATGGGTTCAGGTTGTCTGGGCAGCTACCATCGCTGTGCTTGGTTGTGTTTTGCCCTTGTCTACTATATCGTGACTCCCTACTTTGCCTAACGTCCCTTTCCCCGTTTTCATGTACCTGAAACCTCCCTGCTTACCATTGCACTCCGTCGCCGCCCACGCTGCCGCTGCGGCGCTAATTTTTCGTCGCACTTTCTTGTTTACTTCCCTTATAGTTATCTTTATTCCATGCAAAAGCAAATATGTTGGCCCAAAAGGAAAGCCATTGTTTGCCATTTGTACAATTTGTGTTCCATGTCACAGACGAAAGTTGGGTTGTGGTCGGTTAAGTGTCTTGCGTCGCGGTTTATGGTCTTCTCTTTCCAACAGACCAGCTACAGCGATGGTATGCCAACTGAAGCCGACACGAGCGGAGAGGGTAAAGAAGCTGCGGGAAGGGGTTGCGGAGGAGTGTAAATCAACTTATCAGCCTTAGTACGCTGCATATCCTGAGTTGCAACGATGTGTTTTCACAATTCACTGTTGGTGAGTTGGCGCGCGGTCTGCGGCGTGTGTGTGGTGGTGGAGGGAAACAACGGTTATCGCTTTTTCATTTTACCCTTTTGTGGCTCGCGGTGCTGTAAACTGATTCTTGTGCATACTTAATAGTTTTCAGGTGTAATTAAGAAAGCAATCGGCAGGAAGGAGTAATACGCGTTGTTGTTTCGTCTTACTCCTTCTGGTGGCTGCTCGTTTTGCTGTGATGAGTGGGGCCATATTGGTGTATATCATGTTGCACACGGCTTACAAAACCATCAGCAGTCCCACTAGGGTTGTAATGGAGAAGTTGAACTTAGGGTGCAGAACAACATGTGACATCCGTGCTTGTCACTGTTCACCGGTGGCTGAATGCATGTTTCTTCCTTTGCTTTCACTTTCCACATTTCTCTCGATAGTTTGTGCAGCTTTGTGTTTTCTGAGGAAAATGGTTTTTGCCTTATTGGAGTTGCCTGCGGGTGTGGGGCTCTTTAAGGTGGACGGCAACAAGCAAAAACTGAAGGCACTATTAAGCTTCAAGAGTACTGCGGATGCTCTTGCCACCACAACACAAGTTGTGAATGGTGAGCTCGCGAAGCCCGTGCGCAAGTTCCTCAAGAAAAACTTTGTTGAGAAACAAATAACGGAGGAATTAGCAGTCGCCGATGCAAAGCTCGCAAAAGCCATAAAGGATGCCCTCGCTATTCAGTGCGTGCATGGTGACGACACTTTGGCCACATTCCGCGCCCTGCGCGCAAACCTTGACGACCTGCTCGAGGATGTTTCGACAGAGCAACTCAACCAGACAGCACTAGGTCTCGCGCATAATTTGAACCGCTACAAGCTGAAATTTTCCCCGGACAAGGTGGACATGATGGTGGTGCAAGCCGTAGCGCTGCTGGAGGATTTGGACAAGGAGATCAACAAATATGCGATGCGAGCGCGTGAGTGGTACGGCTGGCACTTCCCTGAATTGGCGAAGATCGTCAATGATAATATACTTTATGCGAAGATTGTGTTGGCTGCGAAGACCCGCTTCAACGTCCGCGACACCGATTTCTCTGACTTCCTTGAGGAGGAGTTGGAGCAGAAGGTAAAGGATGCGGCGATGGTGTCAATGGGCACGGAGATCGCTGAGGAGGACATCGAGAACATTTGCCGGCTTTGTAGCGAGGTTGTTGCGGCGTCGAAGTATCGTGAGAGTCTTGCCGCGTACCTCAGCTCCCGCATGCAAACAATCGCTCCAAATCTCACCACAATGGTTGGTGAGCAGATTGGCGCCCGGCTGATTCAAAAGGCGGGTTCACTGCTATCACTTGCGAAGTACCCCTCTTCCACCCTACAGATCCTTGGTGCTGAGAAGGCACTCTTCCGTGCTCTCAAGCAACGGCAGGCAACGCCAAAATACGGTATTCTTTACAATGCTCAGGTGGTGGCAAAGGCGGCTGCCACCCACAAGGGCGCCATGTCCCGCGTGCTTGCCGCAAAGGCCTCTCTTAGCGCCCGTATTGACTCATTTGGCGAGGGCGACAACTCTGCGGCACTGGAGTACCGCGGTAAAGTTGAGGAACGCCTTCGGCAGTTTGAAGAGGGTGTCACATATGGCCGTACGGGTAATGTACGAGGCAGGGGTGGTGGTATGCAGCTGCAACAGAAACGAGGACCTCCTAATGGCAATGGTGGGGGGGCTCCCTTCAAACGCCAACGGCTGGACAGCGGTGGGTTCAGGCAACGTGAGTAATAGGGAGGTGGTAGTGGTGGGGATATGGATAGGGAGAAGAACACAAGTGAAGAGGGATTTTGCGGGGAGCTGAAGGGGAGGGGAAGTGCGTTTGGACGGTAAACGGAGTGGGTTAGGGTTGAAGAGGAAACTTATGTGTGTGTGTGTGTGTATGTGAGATGCGTTAGCCAACGACCAAATAAAGCGCTGTGTGACTGAGGAGCGAAGCGGCGGAGAGGGCAAAGCAACGGTCGTTCTATTCAAGTGCATGCACATTCAAACGCAGACGATGAAACATGCCGCTGAGGGTGAAATGAGGTCACGATTAAAAAGTTGTGAGTGAGAGGACGGGAGCACTTACGTCGGCCGCCTTGCACTGCCTAGGGACATGTCGTAGCGGAAACTGGATAACGGAATGCGTGTCATTACCACGGCGTGCTGGTGCTGAGGACTAATGTAATGGACCATTACTTTGGTCTCCATGCATTTCTGGTGCACCAGCACATCACCCCAATTCCCTTATTTACGATTCTTCTATTATTTTTTGTTTCGTTTACGTCGCTCTGACTTCGTCCCTTTGTTTTGACGTTTAAGAGAAATCGATGGCCTTTTGCTGTCTCTTCGTGATTCTTAAATTGTTGTGATGAGATGTGGCGTTTTTTAAAAAGAAAAAAAATGATATGGTACGAAGAAAAGAAACCAGTGCATTCGGAGGTGGGCAACGTACAGGTATTCTTCACACAGGGAGGTAAATGTGTGAGCGTCTGTGTGTGTATATATTTAAGAAGCGGGTAAACCAAAGTGAATGAGCGAACAAAGAATTTTTGCGCCCGTATGAATTTAGCTGAAACGTAATGTTGTGAGGATCACCTCGTACGTTGTAAGGGCCTACCTATGCATTTGATTAAGTTGATAAGAAAAGAACAAGTAATTAATACACGTGATGGTCTCGTAATGTGGTGATAATCGTTATTCCCTTCCGTTATTATCGAGGTTGCTTACTTCTGAGGTGGAGTAATGCAGTTCGTCTAACTGATTTGTACGAACATTTTTTTTATTTCCTTTCCTTTTCACTTCTTCTCCACCTCGAACGTCTCGCTTCCATCGCGACTGGATTTGTTCTAATGGGATAGGCGTTTGCTTATTTCCGCGCTGTTAGTAGAGGAAGTTGCTGCTTAGGCAGAGTTGGAGGTGTGTGTGTGTGTGTGTGGCAGCGCACACGTTTGCTGTCTGTTCTCCATCCGTGCACGAGTTTTGGTTTCTTTCTCACGTGTTGTGGGCGTGAGTTCTTCTTCCTGAGGGAGCTTACCCTTCAACCGCACTGGGGCTATAGCAGTTTGTCACGTTACTGTTTGCACCCAACAATCGGATGCAGCGCTGTAAGCTTCTGCGTTCTATTGATTTTAGCGGCGTTCGGCTACCCCGAAAGTACATATCTATGGGTGGATGGTGCGGCCCTGCGTTGTTGCTCGGCAAGGTGGGGCTAAGCACTGAGGCCTATCCTTTTGACTTTAGCCGGTGTACCTTCGATGGTATTTTACATTTCATCCAGAACGGTTTCTCGTGCGGCTTTTACCCACCGGAGCCGCCTCCATATAAACCTGAATGCGTTGGCATTTGGGTTTTATTTCGCGGACTGCATACAGCCTTTGCTCACTTCGACCTTAACGATCCCAAAATAAAGGCCCAGTTCAGTCGCAAGATGGCTCGTTGGAACAACATCATTGATAAACCAGATATGCCGGTCACCTTCTTTCGCTCTATAGTTTCCCGCGATCCTCTGGAGGAGGTTCATCTCATGCCCGCAGTTGAGGCCGCCATCGCGGCGCGAAACCCCTCTCTTGACTTTCGCATTGTTATGATTGCACATGATCAAGGTCTTGTTGCCCGCAGTGTGGAGCTCAAACCACTCTCCAAGAGGATATCGCTGTGGGTACTGACATATACTCGCGACGATACCTTCACTCTCTTTGACCGCTCGCAGGAGGCTTATACTGATATTGTTTTGCACAGTGTCAACGAGGAGAACTGGCCGCTCGATCCAACGACGGTGCCACAGCCCGTCGGACTGACGGAGTCCGAGGCGGATTATCAGCAGTGCGTTTTGCGGAAGGCTGATGGAACAGACGTAAGTTTCGAATCCTTAACGGCCAGTGGGTTTCCATGGCGCAGCCATACCAACCTTTCTCTTATCGACGGTGTGGCTAGTGTGGGCGGCACTTGCACTGGTATTGGTAGCACAAAGTGCGTTGGTGGACGCTGCGCGTTTTGCAGTAACACAGATTATCACAAGGCTGGGCGACCGTTTCACAGTGAGCGTCCCTTCACGATAGAGGAGGATGAGTTGATACTGGTTCATCTTTACCGCATCCTCACCGGTGGGGACAAAGTAGAGGCAGTTGAAGACCTTGCTCACCAGATGAAACGGGGTGCGTTTGAAGTAATCTGTCGAATTCAGCATTTGACAAACTCCAGTGTGAAGATAATGGATTACTCAAGTGATGGAGCGTGAAGGTGTTAGGTGGGTAGATGTGCTCGTCCGCACATTAACTCTACCTTGCCAGGTGCCATCTCAGCTCACCATACGTTTCTTATATTGGTTCATACATTCATTATTTTTGTTTCTACTACTGGGTTGAATACGAGTTGTAATATTACTTCCCAGTGTGTACTTCTTGCGTGCATGTGCCTGTTTCGGGCTTTGCATGTGTTTTTTATTGGCGTACTGGTTCTGCCCTATGTAAACAGTGAGTCAGCTGTTGTGTCCGCTCTCACTGGGCTGTGTTCATAGTATCATATAGAAAAGGAAAAGGGTAGCAGAGTGAAGTGGAGTGGAGTGGTAAAGAAAAAAAAAATCGGCGGCCAGCTAACACATTAGGATTGCGTGCCGGCATGGCCTACCCGGTAGTTGTAATCGACAATGGGACAGGCTACACAAAGATGGGCTACGCTGGAAACGAGGAACCGACATATATAATCCCAACCGCTTATGCGGATAATGAAGCGTCACGCCGTCGGTCCCATGATGTTTTTAGTGATCTCGACTTTTACGTTGGAGATGAGGCACTTGCTCACTCTAGCTCTTGTAACCTTTATCATCCGATTAAGCACGGTATTGTTGAGGACTGGGACAAGATGGAGCGGATATGGCAGCACTGCGTATACAAATACCTCCGCGTAGATCCTGAAGAACATGGCTTCATACTCACTGAACCCCCTGCAAATCCCCCAGAGAACCGCGAACATACGGCGGAAGTTATGTTCGAAACCTTTGGTGTGAAGCAGTTGCACATTGCGGTGCAGGGTGCGCTAGCGTTGCGAGCGTCGTGGACGTCAGGAAAGGCGCAACAATTGGGTCTTGTGGGGGAAAACACGGGTGTTGTTGTGGATTCTGGCGATGGCGTGACGCACATCGTGCCTATTGTCGATGGTTTTGTAATGCATAACGCTATCCAACATATCCCACTTGCGGGGCGGGACATCACGAACTTTGTGCTCGAGTGGTTGCGCGAGCGGGGCGAGCCGGTGCCAGCTGACGATGCGCTATACTTAGCCCAACACATAAAGGAGAAGTACTGCTACATCGCACGCAACATAGCACGGGAATTTGAGACGTATGATAGCGACCTTCCAAATCACATTACTAAGCACCACGCGGTGAACAGGAAGACAGGGGAGTCATATACGGTAGATGTCGGCTACGAGAAGTTTCTCGGACCCGAGATGTTCTTCAGCCCAGACATATTTAGCAGAGAGTGGACGTTGCCGCTCCCCGATGTTATTGACAAGGCCATTTGGTCCTGTCCAATTGACTGTAGGCGGCCGCTTTATCGCAACGTTGTACTTTCAGGTGGGACAACGATGTTTCCCAAATTCGACAAACGGCTACAGAAGGATCTGCGTGCACTCGTGAGTCGTCGCGCAAAGAAATTCACAAAGGCTCTTGGGGACCCCAGTAAGCAAATTACGTATGATGTCAATGTGGTGGCGCATGAGCGGCAGCGGTATGCAGTGTGGTACGGTGGAAGTATGCTTGGGATGAGCCCAGACTTTGCAGCGGTGGCGAAGACAAAGCAGGAGTATGACGAACACGGTCCATATGTTTGTCGGCGGAACAACATGTTCCACTCTGTTTTTGAGTAGTGGAACGTTATTTCCCATTGCTGATATTGTTCCGCTTTACTTGTGATTCCCTCCCCAGTTGTACATGAATAAATATTTGCTTTTGTGCACGTGTTTGTGCCTCTACCTGTGGCGAGTCCAACCCACCCACCCCCCCCTGCTGGGGGCTGGGGGCTCAACAGGCTGCAACTTTGTCGTGTAAAAGCAGTTTTTTTATAAAAAAAAATGTACTGTTTTGTGGGTTTGTGGAAAATAGATGAACTCCCACCGAGGGGAAAAAATTGTCCTCGACGGCCACAGTACGGGTAATACATGAGTCGTTTGCCTCTTTTTACTTTTGGTGTTGCTTGGAACTGTTGTCATATGCGCAGCGGCTGCATCTTGCAGTTGCAGTAGGGCATATACAGTGCGGCGTGAGGTAGAAAAAGGAAGTGTTTGTGCACGGTGTGTGCACGTGTACCTTTGTTAACGACGTCCGCCTCCTCATTGTTCCGCAAACTCTTCGCTCCTGAGGAGGTTGCCGCGGCGTATGCAACGCTCCAGGAGTCTCAACTATTCGACAAGGCACCATCTATTTTCCGCGTGAGTTGGCGTAACGATGGTCAAGTGCCAATGCGCTCTAAGATGGAACTGTCAGTCCCACTGCTTCGCATGCGGACCGGTGCAAAGCATGAAATTCCCTCGGCACTGCTACTAGTTGCTCAAGGTCTCGAGGCTGCGGCAATGGATTTTGCTTACGGTATAGCGCAGCAACCGTCCATGCAATCTTGGGCGGGTGAGGACCTTCTCAAGGACATTGGACGACGTTCTGTCTTTCGAATATGGCGGTACGACGCTGGTGTTGGGTGTAGACCTCATTACGATCCTGGAATTTGCACTGCGCTTTTGAAAGCTTCTGCTGGGGGGTTGGAATTTGGCAAATATCCATGCAGAAGCCATGGTAATGATGAAAATACGTTGCTGCAACCCGACTGGTTTCCTCCACAACTGCCGGTGGATACTGCCGACACCATGGTGTTGGCGGGGAACATGACAGGACTCCTATCAAGAGGTGCGATTCCCGCCGTGCTGCACCGCGTGCGCTCCGACTGGGCCGACCATGCGGACTCCAAACGTTATAGTCTCGTTGTAGAGCTACGCCCGGCGGAGCCTAACCGTTGGTATAAACTATTTGGGCATTGCAGCGTCGCTCACGGCTGCGTTCCTCTTAGAGGATGCGGCTAAGAGGTAGTTCACCCCAGCTCCGCGCGTATAAGCAATACACTCTGTGAGTCTCATTGAGCATAGCTTTGCCAGTAGTGTTACAAAGCAGTGAATGTGTGTGTGTGTGTGTGCGTGGGGGTTGGGCGGTGTAAAAAAGGAGTGTGGATGAGAGTAGCCTCCCTTCGTGTATTTCTGCACCCTCACCTAGTGCCCGTTCATGATTTATGGGATTAGCTGTCGTATTATGATCATGGGGAGGGTCTGGTGCGTGTTGTGTTAACGGACGCAGCTTCTCAAGCAAAACCTCACTTAACTTGTTCAACTTTGGGCATATTTTTGTTCCTTTGTTCTTAACTGAGTGCATGCTGTTTCCTTTCTTACCTTCTTAGTATTGCATTAAGGAAGAAAGTTTTCCTCCCTTTGTAGATTTGCAGAGATTTAGTAGAGTGACGAACAAGTGTGGATTCCCACACTTTTTTGTTATCGTCCATTCCTCGAAGCATATACTTGCGCCTGTGTTTTAATAACAAAGAGGCCTAATCAAATAAGCAATTTCATCAATACTCACGTACATATACATATCATTATCTTGATAGTGTCATTAACGGGCTGTTCACTTCTCTTTTACTCATCGAGTCGGCGATATGATGACAAAAACCTATGGGTCGAAAAACCCGTCTTCCAATGTGCCCCTTCATTTGGCTGGACCGCCTCCCTTTGCCTTCTCAGACGGACGCGCGCCGACCCGGGGGAACATGCGAAGTTTTCCAACGCCTTCATCAGCCGGGCTTTCGAGCTCGGTGCACCTCCCGCCCCGATCCCAGGGCAGCGACAGGCGGTCGCTTGTTTTGAGCGAGATCAGTGGTGCGAGTGACCAACTTCTAAGGACTCTGCACCGTGAATTGTGCAATCTCTCAGCGCACACTGAATCGGGTGTCTCGAGATCGTGTAGAGGTGAGAGCACTAACCGTGACAGTGCAAGTCCATCCCGTGCCAACATAACAGGACATGGCTTCGACGAGCAGGCACCTATATCCCAGTTATCAAGCGAAGAGGTACGAACTGCCCTCTCTCTGATAATTCACAAACAGAACCTAGACCTAAAGTCGAGACACCAGCGCCTGAGGCAACTTGCTGAAGAGAATAAAAAAGGAGATACAATGGGAACGTCATCTGACGGCGGTGTTCTCAGCGAACCATGTTGCTTGGTGTTGCACAGAATACTTGCTGAGGCACGCCGCCGGTGGATGCGTATTCTTTCCTCGCGTGTGCAGGGGCTGAAGAAAGAATTGCCGGTGAGGGAACATCCACAGTCTAATGATGCCCATACTACGAGCGGTGTGAGCAATGCTAATGCCCTGGATGACAGCATTAGCGGTGTTGACAGTGACGAAGAAATGGAGTGGTCAGTAGAACATCTGTACGAGACACTGGTGTCTGGTCTCAATAGCACTGTGACGGAGGAGTTGATCGTGGCAGAAATACTGGGGGGAGACACGACGGCGTTACACGATGGTATCGACGCCTTTGGGTTGTTAACTGTGTTTCGCGCACCTGTTCAGGCAATGCTGGTCCAGCACCAGGAAGCTCTGGCACCGAGTCTCTCTACGCTCCGCCAATATTTCGCAGCGCTTCATCCGTCAGCGGGTTGCCCGCGGGCTCACGGGTCAGCGAGCCGTGCGGCTGCTTGCAGTGCTTACAGCCAATTGAATGACTTCTTGAATCCTGGTGGTAGCACCCCTAAATCGGTGGCGGCCGCACTGCGAAGAGGTGCGAGTCCGTCGATGCGGCGTCTGCTCTACGCACGAGCACTTCAGCTGCAATTGGTCGTGTTGGAGGGTGGCTCAACAAACAATGCGCCCGGGGAATTGCATGGTAGCAACTGTGGAGATGTCATTGGAAGGTGCGTCTCTTTCGGAACGTCTCGAAATCTTGAGAGCATGAGGCGGCGCGTACACCACAAATACGCTGTGAAGGGAATGGAAGTTACCGTTAAGGTACTACAAGCTGTTGTGAAAGTAGACAACATGCAAAGCGTGGGTGACAGCGACAGGTACTTCATCTTCTTGGACGAAACGGAGGCGCTTGGAACCACATTAATTGTGGACAAGGATGTGTCCGATGTGCATCTGAAGTCTACTCTGGCACAATTGGGGCGACCACCGGAGCAAATTGAATCATATTTGGTTTACCTTCTTCACGCGGACGTGCCGTCGGCTGACGCGGGGCAACAGCGCACCCAACAGCAGCATCAGCAAACAAAAACACAGCACCTTCTCCCCTCGGGATTTTTTCCCGTTGAGAAGTGCACGTTGCTCATCGCACCTGTTTGCTACATTACAGGCGACACGACGGAGCAATATAGTCTCGTCGTAGCGCTTTTTGGGCAACTGTGGTGTCGCCTGCAAGGCCCCACTCCGGAGCTGGCGCAGTGCTGTTGGATATTCGAGTCTTTGGTTGTACGCTTTGCCGCGCCTGCGTGTCTGCATGCAACGCGTGCTCTTCGGTACCCACCACTGCGGCTGGCACTTCGGTGGATGATGACAGCCTTTGCGGATGTGCTTGAACCGAATGAGCTGCTAAACCTGTGGGATCTTGTCCTCTCTTATCATATCGAAGAGGTATTCAGTGGTCACACATCTTTAAGTTTGCCGATGTGTGCGTGTGGCCGTTCGAGGGGTTCTCAAAGGTTGCTTCCAGCGCCGTGTGCTCTGTGGCTTTTGCCCATAGTCGCTGCAAGCATATTTGTATACCGGGCCCCCCTGGTGGAACGTTGTGGAACTGCCGAAGAGATGTTGCTGCTTTTTACTACCGGTCATCATTTACGGTGCCGGCCGCTGTTGCAATACCTTCTGTTTATGGCGAAGTGATGTTAAAGCGGACAGGAAAAAAGGATAGTAGGGATGACGGTGTAGGTTCGCAACATGCTACTGAATACTCAAAATATGTGTATGATGTCGGTGGTTCGTTTGTGAGAGTGTGCTTATGCTGTTGTATCTCTTACTCTCTACATTCCTGTAGTTTTTATCTTTCGTCGTGGAGAGCGTTAGTTGCGTGTAAGTGGAAAGTTTCGGCGTGTATCTGGTGCGTGTATGTGTATATATATACATGGGAGGAGGAACCTTATTTGATCCGATTGCCTGTCACACTTCCTTCCCTTTCTTTTTCTTCGTCGAAATTCTTCCCACTAAGGGAAGTAATAAATGTATCGTTTTATTTTCTTTTTTTATTCTTGTGCTACCCACCATTTGCTGCGCAAATATTTAGAGGAATTTTCTTCGTAGCACATGGGGAGTGTTCGAATAGGTCGTCATTACTCACCTTTGCCTGCTAACTTGTTTTTGTTTCATATTGGGACATTCGTTGTCGCTTTGATTACCCGAACGAGTGCCACTGTTCCTTGTTGGGAGAATGGCCCCTATCAACTTTTTCATGTTTTTAACTCTTCCGTTCCCTTTTCTTTATCGTCTATTCTTAACTTCCTTCAATGTCTTGCGGTCAATTAACATGTGCTGATAAGAGAAACTTCGTTGTTATTATGTCTATTGAGAGGCTTCGGCGTGAGGTTGAACAGCAGGAGCGCCGCGTGGCCGCCTTGCGAGAAAAAAAGGTCCGTCGCTACGCCGTGTTGTCGCAGGTGCGTCTTCTTATGAATACCACAGATCCCACAAGCTTTACTGCTTTGAGCAACAGTTTATGGCAGTTACTGCACGATATGGCCGCTGCGGAGACACTTGCGGTTAATGGTGATGATCCAACCATTACTGAATCGGTGGCTCGCAGCGCATCCGACGGCCTTTTTAGCAAAGAGATGGAGCAACGTATAATGCAGGAGGAGGAACCACCGTTGAAGGGAGAATGGAGCTATGAGGATGAGGATGAAAGTGTGGACCAAAAGAAAAGAAAGAAAAGGCGCAGAAGGCAAAAACAACGCAAAGAGCGACTAGGCGGAGTTGAGGCAACGGGTAGGACTTTGGCATTAGCGGAAGACAACGCAAGAAGTGCCCTTCTGGCCGCTGTGGATGCGTTGCAACTCGATGGTGCTCCACAGCAGGTAGTTGGTGTACCGGAATGGCTTGCAGACGTTGAGACCACTGAGCCGGGGGAATTGTACTCAGGCGGTAAAAGTGACGGTAGCGATAAGGAGGAAGAAAATGTCTACTCAGATGATTTCGATGAACTTAGCGATGATTAAATGGATAACAACGCGAGTTAGAACCGATGACCGTCTTTCTGCGTCTTGTTTTCATTGCGATTGTTAACGTGATCTTTGCCAGCATCAGGGCACGTTCGCCTCCTTCACGTATTGTTCAAAAAAGGGGGGGAATAAATTACCCTTAGCAGGTTTTAGCGGCGTAGAGCTGATTTTGCTTCGTCAGTGTTTGTACCAACGTTATGTTTTCCCAGAAATTGCCTCTGCGGCGTAAATTGGAACAAAACTGTGTATCCTCCCCCTTTGACCACCTGGATGGTTTCGTGTGTGCAAACGCATGCATATATATATATATATATATATATTAGCACACGTGTTCTCACACGCAGAAGTCATATTGTTGGAGCTTTCGACGCTCCTTCACTGTAAGATTACCGTCGTTTTTGTCTTTGACCTTTAAGGCACACAAATTTCTGTTTTTGGTCCGCTTGCCAAAACCTTTCCAGCAGGCAACGGCTGCAGCTCATTTGTTTTCCATGGGTTCTTTCACGTCTGCGGGCCACTCGTGCTGTATTTTGCGGGAGGAGTGGATGGCATCATCAAGTACGATGGACACTGTTGCTGTTCGGTAGGTGGTGACTGTGACGAAGCAACTGTATTTTGCTGTGTGGCTTAAGTGCGGAACTCACGGGGTTTTGTCACAACAACCATCGGCTTGCCAGAGGTGGCACTGACGGGAAAAGTATCGTCACGCTTAGTCTGTCGAAAGATTCGGAAAGCACGTGTTACGGTGTTTTGCTGGGTTCACAACCACGGGAACGTGAATGATGAGTCGCGACCCGTCGCCGTTGAAGTAATCAAAGTATAAAGGGACAGATGCTTCGAACTCTGTTGCAATTTGCACCACGGCAACTCTTTTCCTTCTGTGTTCGAGAGTGTGGTATCACCACCGAACATATATTTTGGTATTTCCCTGTGCACATTTCTGCCCTTTACCTCCGTACTTTCCCATGTGAATTGGCCCCGTGGGGCTGGTGTTGTTGGACTTCCACCCCCCTCTTGTTCACTTTATCAGAATTGCGTAACTCTTTGGTTCAGTTCTTTTCCATTTCACCTGTTTTTATTTTTGATCATTGTTTTCGTTTACTTCCTGTGCTCGGACGTGCTGCCGGAAAATGGATGGGTCTCACAGATCATTTTCCAGTGAACGTTTTGTCTTTTCACCGTGCGGCTGCCGCCATCCAATTCAGCGAAAGCATCATGCACCATGATAAAGGAATAATTTTATAACGTCTGATCCTTACGGCGCTTCAGGTCATGTTTGCTCCATTTTCTCCTTTGATAGTGCGACTTATAGTGAGCTTTGACCATGTATTTTATTTTTTCCCTATAAAACATCTGACCTCTCCCTGCCCTGTACACGTGGGAGCGATTTATACTAGTATTTGTTGACACTATTGTCTCCGCCTTTTTCTTCCTAATCCTTTTTCCATATCGTTGGTAGAGCCAACATAATGATTTACAGCGATAACAACAATCCACGCGAGGACAGCGTATTCCTCCGCGTGAAGCGGGCCGTACGTTGCGGAGGTCGCGGACCTGTTACGGGCCCCATTCAAATGGTGGATTTTCTTCGCGACTTCCGCTGCTTGGAGGAGGAGCAGCGTGCCTCTGGTAGGAAAGGGGTGACTCACAAGCAGTTCGTAAAGCTCATGGAACAATACGGTACGAAACTGCGGGAAGGCGACGCTGCATACCTTTGTAAGGCCTTCGATGACGATAATGATGGTTACATCAATCCGGAGCGTTTTGTCCGTCACTTTACTGGACTTAACCAGCGGCGTCATAATGCCGTTCTTCGTGCATGGGCATCACTGCCAAAAGACGCGAAAGGTCGCGTACGGCGGAATCATTTGAACGAGCGTTTCTCTGAGACCGTCACGCACGGAGACGTTTGGGGGACCTTTTCCTCTACCGTTCCACGGGAGGCGCAGGCTAACAATGCCGATGATGATAGTGATGATCCCACGCTGTGCTTTGAGGAGTTCCTCGCATTCTACGCCGCTGTTAGTGTAGAAATTCCTGTAGATGAGAAGTTTGAACTCTTCTTGCTGAGGGAGTGGTGTGCCGATTCTTCAAGGGCTCCCGTCATGAACTCGACTTTGCGGGAATGGGGGCAGGGCGGTGATCCTCTGGCGATTGGGAAACCGCTATACGTACAGGATGTTCTCGACCGCCCACTAGGGCTCTCCACGAAGAGCTATAATTATGAACACATGAAACGTGTCCACCCTTACATCCCCCCGTTGCCACCACTTCAGCTACCATATTTGAGCACGATGCGGAAGGACTACCGTGAATTTTCAACAGAAGAGCGCGCCTTGTCGAATACACTGCACGGGAGGTAAGCCTGCTTTCTCCCCATGTTCACTGATTTTTCGCCTCTCTTTTCTTAGAATGTTCCATAGGTGTATAGTTGCCGTGACATTATTCTTTGTTTGTGGTGGTGGTGGTGTGTGTTTGCACATCTCTCCTTCATTTATTCATTGCATCCGTTTCTAGAGGCATGAATTTCTGAACCTAGGGTAAATGGTGGAATGTGACGGAAGGACAAGGAATAATGCACTTGTGTGTGGATTTGTGTGGAATAAAAAAAGGAAGCAGGTACCACTGAAGCGATATGGGTGGGGAGTATTGCTCCCCACAGCTTACCATCTCCTCCCATGCGCTTGATGTTTATTTCCTCATTTTCTTCTTTTTCCTTCGCTGTTTTCACTACCCGTTCTGGTGTCGCCGCGGGACCGCTTAGCGATGGCAAACCGTGCTTGCTATTAGTTTGTCTGCTTTGCTGCTCGCGCCTTGCTGACCAGTTCGTCGTGGATTGTGTGAAGGTTCGCTTTCAACCACGCATTAATAGTGACACATACCTATTTTTCTTTATCTGTACCATTCGCTATTATTTTCCTCCTTGCGCCTGCCGGCATCCAATGCATTGCTGTCTTCTCCCTTTCTCGCCTGGTGGCACATGTTCAATCATCATTTAAAAAAAACAGTAGGGGGCAACTCTGGCCTCACTGAGCGATTTGGAGGGAGGAAAGGACGAGGAAAATACCAAAGGCAAAAGAGTGGAAGGTAAATAGCCCGATATATTTGGACTGACATCAGGGGTACAACAGTGTCCGTATCGACGTGCAAAAATGCGTATCCCGGAAGGCACTGCTAAGATTCTCGCTAAGGTTCCGCTTCCCGATGAGGTGGCCGTCGTGCACCGAAACGCGGCCGTCGTCGACATTGGTGCTTGCAAAACTCGCATTGGGTTCGCAGGGGATGATATACCACGTGTCAACGAGCCCACGTGCGTTTTGCGTGGGGGAGAGCAGGAGAGCACGTTGTACTTGCGAAAGGCATACGACAAGCGGGCGATAGGTGACACCGTCCGCGTTATCGAAGACAAGGAGGTGAATTGGGATGCCATGGAACTGTTACTGCAGCATTTGGATGACATACTACACCTAAGCAATAGCGAAGTCCCAACACCTTTGTTGCTAACGGAGAAGATGCTCGTTCCCCGCGCCCACCGTCAACGGTTGGCGGAGATGCTGTTTGAGAAACATAATCTGTGTTCCGTTTATTTTGCACCGAGTCCCGCCCTCGCGCTCTATGCCTCGGGTGTGTGCAGCGGCGTATCAGTGGAAATGGGATACGACGCCTGTCACGTGGTGCCTGTGTTTCAGGGTTGTCCCATGTTTCATGCCGTGCATGCATTGGAGTATGGGGGTAAACTGTGCACGCAGTACATGATGAACACGGGTCAGCCACTTCCGGATGTTGTGCATCCCCGCCACCGGGTGGATGTGTGGGAACATATAAAGGAGAAAAATTGTGAGACATGCCCCAGCAGTACCGCCTTCCGCAGGGCGGTAGAGATGGAGGCAAACATGAATAGTAGTAATGAAGAAAACGAGGATTACTCCGGTAGAAACAAAAATGTGGTTCACCACAAGTTACCGGATGGCACGATCATTTCTCTGGGCTCGAGTCGGTTTGTCCCATCTGAGATGTTGTTTGATCCCTCGCTTGCACCAACCACCGAGCACGAAAGCAACCACAAGTGGGTAGAACATTTCGAATACTTACACACGTATGCTTTCCCTCAGGGTATTCATAGGCTTCTCGTCGATTCGGTGCGGAAATGCGATACCGACCTTCAGGGGTTGCTGTACGGCGCGCTACACCTGTCAGGAGGTTGCTCACTTTTAAGTGGCCTCCCTGAGAGGTTGCGGGATGATGTCGCATCTATTACGGCTCAGGCTGTGCACGTAGAGGCGCAAACGGAGCGAAGGGACGCAGCGTTTGTCGGAGGTTCCATTTTAGCATCGCTTCCGACATTCCAAAATTTTTGGGTTACCCGTGCGGAATACACCGAGTTTGGTGCCGGTGCGGTGCTGCGGCGAGGTTTGTGAGGCATGATTCCACAGGAGGGTTGAGTGAAGTGATGTGTAGAGTGAAAGCATGAACGATATGTGCTGCTTGATCACATGTTCATGGATGTGCACGTATTGGGTTTGTGCATCGTGACATATAGATGTATGTATATATATATATATATAAACATGTTTGCATGTGGTACAGCCACTAGAGTCATTACAGTACAACCTGTTTGACGCCTTATGTGTTGCACATCCTGCGCTTCATCTCATGGTAGTGTTTTGACACGGTGGCAATCATCGGCTTCTTTTTAATTTTTATTTTGACTCCTTTGGGTTTGTGAAACATTCTGCTTCTATTCAGGGTTGGAAAAGTTGTAGGACACAATATTTTTTCTTTGGCCATAGGAATTTGAGCAACTTGGCGCCTTTTCCCCTGTTGCCGGAACTATTTTGCATTGCTTTGTAAATGGACTCACCTGAAGCATGCCGGGTGCAACGATTCCGGCGCACATCTTCCTCCCGGGACAGTTTTAACATTCCCACCTACGTACGTACTGTGCCCTCTGCCCTTGTAGAGGCTCTCACCGCCCCGCGGGAGAAGTTCGAGCGCTACCACAGATCCTCCCTTACTGATGGAAGTAAAGGACCCCGAGAAACGTCTCAGAAAGTCAACCAAGGCACACAGACAAACCCCATTGCGTCTGATTCGAAGGCCACGCAGTTTAGTGGTTCGATTTCGGATTGTGAAGCGGTTGCCCCTTTAGGTAGCAAAGCGGTGACCGCACCCCCACGTGACGCCACGACGCCGGAGGGAGAGGAAGTGCCAATGCGAACAACGGAGTCCAGTGCTAAACCTTCAACAAACATCACTGAAGAGCGAAGTGAAGTAGAAGAGGCCAAAACTAATGACAACATCACGAGATGTATTCCGTATGACCCAGAGGGCACGGTGCTCGCCATGCAGCGACTCCGGGATGTCAAACACCGTTGCCCTGCAAAAATTGCGAACTGCCTACAGAAGATCAACAAAGAAATCGCAGAGAAACTGACCAACGCAGGGGAAGCATTGTCTGCCTCTCCCTCCACGTCTTTATCATCGGTTACTGTCTCTGGACCTGACGGACGCCAACGAACTGGACCCCCCGCACCTCTCGCTGCGCTTCCTGAGCCGTGGGAGGATCGTTTGGATGCTCCCATCGCGGTGTCCAATACGTTAGGAAGAAAGCGCGGTCTCTTTGGTGACGTAGAGCGGAAGGAACTTCACCATCACGTGATTTCTATCCTCAATCGCGTAGCCGGAGACGCGACTAAGTATCGTGAGGTGAAGAATGAATTGTTACGGCTGCCAATACCCGAGGCAAGCGATGAAATGCTGAAGAACATTGTTAATGTCTTCTTCATGAAGGCTGTAAGAGAGCAGCATTTCGCGAACCTCTACGCCGACCTTGTAGTGGAGTTGTGCAAGGTACCAGAGGGTCAACGGATTGTAGGCAACAAGTCGCAGAGCCTTGAATTTCGTATGCGACAGCAGCTCCTTTCTCGATGCCAGGAAGAGTTTCAGCGCTTAGAGGAGAAAAACATAGAGACTGCTAACCAAGGTGGAGAGGACCGCAATACACAGAGTGCGGATGAGAGTTTTAAGGAGCGTAGGGACCGTGCATGCGGTATTGTGGCGTTCGTTGGCCAGCTTTTCTTGCGTCACATTGTTACGGAGAAGGTAATCATGCAAATTTTAACCACAACAACTGCGGGACACTATGGAAGAGAAGGACTCGTTATGCCGCCCCCATACACACCATCGGAGGGACAGATGGATGAGTTAGTTAAACTTCTAGGTATTGTCGACTCGGCGTTCTTTGCCACGCCCCTTGGTTCTTCTATGCTAGTAGTGTTTACCGATATCATGGTGCATTGGTCGCAGCATCACCCTGTACTGCGTATTAGACTGCTCCTGCTTTCCGTTGTTGAACGGCTCCAAAAAAAAATAGGCGAGCAAAACGCTGCGGCGCAACAGCAGCGCCAACAACAACAACAACAACCGCCGGGTCAGACACGCCAGTCTGCGTTTGAGGGCAAACGCCCACCAAATTCTGTTGGCGATTCGCAGCGACCCGTTAGTCCCTCCAGTGGAGGTAACTCCCCGCTCAGTGTTTCGGGTGTTCCGGCAGCGGTTTCAGTAGCTGGCGTGGAGGTCGCGGCAAGGCCAATCCAACCACCCCCTGCTGCCCGCAATAGTTTAATCCCCGCCCCGCGCAGTGCGGCGTCGCGCCAGAGTAGCATTGTGGTTACGACCCCGCTTACTTCTACCGTGAGTACCTCCTTCGCAGTTAAGCAAGTGGCTACAACGGAAACTGTGGCAACTTACATGCATAACGTTACGCGGTGTGACTGCACCGTTGATATGGTCGTTGACGAAATCGCCAACGCATTTGAGAACGTCATAAGTGTTGTTGTTGTGTGGACGGAGCGCTGTCTGACGGTTGTGAAGACGGCAAAGCAACGAGTTCTGTTTGGCCCTTTTCTTTGTTCCGTAGAGCGGCAGTGCGGGGGAACGTTGAAAGAGAAACTCCGCCAGGTGGCCATGGATGCTTTTCGTAATGCAGTTCGGCAGAAGCTGTACGAGGATTTAGCAATCTTCAAGTATTGGACAGAGATGATCTGCAGTGATACAGCGCGAGAGGTGCTGGACGAAACCCTACTAAATGAGGGTCTAGACTGTGTAATGTCATTTGATCGATCGGCCGTGAGGATATATTTGCGCGACGTAGCCATGCAATTGCAGCAGCGGTCATCTGGCCCACAGCGCGAACCAAGCCTCGAGAAGAATGATTTCATTCGATATCGTCCATTGCAGGTTATTCACGCAAATACCGCGGAGTCTGGAGTTGAGCCAATACTGGCCTTAATTGACTATCCTGATGTGCGAAAACAATCCATCGAGATTGACTTATATTGCACAATAGTGACTGACAATCCACCCAAGAATGTCCTATTTGACTCCTTGGCGAGTTCTCCGTGTTTGGAGTCTCCATTAGCTGCTGCAGAGGTTTTCAGTGCCCTGTTGCATGCGTGGCTTAAGAGTGGCTTCGCGAATTCCATTCAAGATCATGTTGACATATGTTTACTTGCCGTCAACAACCGAGATCGGGCTACGCGTGAGATCCTTTTGCTGATGGAACTCTATTCTGTGCTGAAGAATGTTGTTCCACCTTCGACGAGGTCGATTGAAATGGGAGAGATTGCGTTGAAGGTGTTGAAAAAAGGACTTGTCACGGAGGAAACGAGGGTGCGCGCTTACAACTATTTGGAGCCACTAGAAAGAAATCCGCATCACTTTATTGGTATACCACCCGGTTCTATCGCACGTTCCGAATTTGAAAGCAGCAAGCCGGGTATCAGCACACTTAAGGAGAGGAAATCTCACTCAGGCAATGGTTCTTCGGGCGCTGTGAGGCGGGTTTAGGCGTTGGGACGTTAGACAGTCTAATGACACTGTTTGTGTGATTTGTTTGTATTTGTTTGTGAAGGAATAAGGTGATAAAAAGAGAGGAAAAAGAAAGAGCCACACGGAGACGCTTTTGTCTTCTCTTCTCTTCTCTTGCCTTTGCTTTTTTTTTTTTTAAGGTAGAGAAATGGTTGTGCTGCAGAGAAGGAGATAAAGGGACGGAAGAATTGGAGATATGGGATAAAAGAAGAAACACACGCAAAAAAGGAATGAGGAAGGGGGGGAGGAGAGGGGGTTAACAGGTCACTCGTTATAATAACGTACCGCTTGGTTTCTTTTGGGGAAGCACATGCCATAATTTCTCTTTCTCACTTTTTTTTTTTTCGTATATATATATATATATAACTTGTGTGTCTTTTCGTCGTTAGTTGCGTATCGGGGTGCATGTAGGGGAAGTGCAGATGTGGAGTGCCACTCTTTTTTGCCGCTCGCGATACGTGGCGTTAGACTGAAAGTGATATTTTTTGCGGCATCTCTGTGTACGCTTACTCATCTGCGCTTGAAACTGCATAATCCCACGAGTGACGAAAAGAGAGAGACGGATAAAAGGAATGAATGAATGAATGAAAAAAAAACACTGAAAATACGAATAGAAGAAGAGAGGTTGAAGAGATTTTGTCATGTTATCTTTGTTGCGTATTAGTGGCAGCTTATTTCCTTTGTGGTGGCAACAGGTTTCAATTTTTTCCTTTTTTTTTCATTTCATCACTTACCGTTTTTTATTTATTTTAATTTGTTAACGGTCTGTCGCTGCTGCGTGTTTTCGATAGCTATGAGTTGTTACTGATCCTCCTTCCACCTCCAGAAAAAGGAACAAAATAAGGTAAACAAAACGACCACCGGAGGGGAATTGGGAAGTAAAAGCAGAGAAAAGAGAAAATAAATTTAGGGGCTGATTGATGGAGTGTTCGAGAGGTTTCGTGGCGGAATAAATTAACGTGAACAACAACTTCATCGTGAAAAGCAAAGCAAAAGGAAGAAGGCAAAACAAAACAGAATGGGGAAAAGAAGGGCAAAACTTTTTTATTTGTATACATTTGCGCTTGTGTTTGTGTCTGTTTGAGGGTGCGTACAAGAGGAAAATGATATTAATAATATTTAAAATCTTAACGAAGGGGCCGACGTGACGGCAGAGTTCTCCCAGGGGACAAACGTAAGCTCACACACACGCACATCAAATACACATACACATACATATGCATGGCGGGGGAAGAAAGCAAAAACAACAGCAAATAAACACATAAATTAGAAGGAGAGATTTTATTCAAAGGAAAATATGATGGAAACGGACGCAGTCCTTCCACCGCAGGAGGAGGAACTTCAAGTCTTGTTTTTCTTTTTATTCTTTCTGTTCTGTTTGTCGGCCCCGTTTCCGCGTTATTTTTGTTTGTTATTTTTGCGTTTTTTTTTTGTGAACCAACAACGAAAGACTCTGAAATGTATTTTTGGAGCCATTTTACCGTTGTCGCATTACGTGTGTGTTCTTTTTTTTAAAAAAATGATTAGCTTACCCGAATGTCGACTTTCCTTTGCTTGTTCAGCCCTTTTACCTTCCGTTTCCTTCAACAAAAAGAGAGGAAGAAAAGTTAAACTGTTTCTTGTTTACTGTGTTGACGTATATATATATATTTGCCCTCTTTTCGTTAGTCCCTTCTTTTTTTCCTTTTATTGTCTTTCTGTCTCTTTGCGCCCATTTTTTTTAAATTCTTCTGCTGTTAGTTTCCCCCTTTCCTTTCCCTTAACTTTTCTTTTATCTTCATTCCTCACTCTCCGCTGTGTCTTTGGGATGTGTTGCGAATTGAGTAGATGGAGAGGGTGCGATCAAAATGTATGTGTTTGTGCGTATACGGAGATGTTGTGGTAAACCGTAGTTGTGAGGTAACTGTTATCACAAGCGTTGTTAATTTTGCCGGGGCATTGTAACAATCACGACGAATGATTTCCATCGTTTGATTGGATGAATCTATATGTGCGTCATTACGAACCCTCCCCTTTTCGCTTCTTCTAAAATATCTGAAATATATATATATACATAAATGTTTATTCATACGCGAACGTGCGCGTCTTTGTTTGCTTTATCAGGGTCACGCCCTCGGTATCCTGTGCTATCTTTTTTTCTCATGTTATGAACCAGACGGTGAAGGTTAATTGCGTTTCTTTCCTCACTTTTTCCTATTGCATTTCAATGGGTCGCGTAGTAGTGTCAACCGGGCATTTACATATTTAAGTACACATATCTACGTAGGCCTGACTCTTTCTTTCTTTGGAGAGTTCGCGCTACTGCAAAGATACAGTTGCGGGACCGCTGCCGGTTTTAGCTGCTTTTACCGTCAAAGCTTGTCCTAATTGTCACAGCTTCCCTCGTAAGTGGATCGAGCTTTGTGTACGTGAACTTAAGATTCTTCGGAACATTCTCTCACAAAGTAGTTCACAGGTTAGGAGGGAAGAAAAGGGGTTTTGAATTGGCGCTGCAACGGCGTAGTGACTCGTAGCGCTGCACGACCACTTGTAGCTTGCAAGCTACACTTTTACTTATTATTATTATTAAATACGCTCCTTTTGCCGCCTAAGGTACTAAATGAGTGGATCGTTGAACGTGGAGCAGGGGCCGCGTGAAGCGTCACCGGGATCGGCGACACTGTTGGATTCACCGGCGGCAACAGGAATGAGTACCCGCCACGCAGAGCAAGTGGTTCAGAGTATCAAAGTCTTGTATGAGCTTCATAAAAGCGGTGCCCTTTCACTCGAGGAATTCAACGCAGCAAAACAGCAAATCCTGTTTCCACCTCATTCGTTACTATCGGTGTCGGGACGGTCAAGTGAGGTAGGGCATGCAGAATACGTGAGAAGTAGGCACATCAAAAAAAGGGAAAACCGCGGTAGCAAACGCGGTTCAAGTCACTGGAGCAGCACGAGCAGCAGCAGTAGCAGTATCAGCACAGTTAGTAACTTTATGGTCGCACCCCGCCCGAGAGTGTGGTTGCCCCTCGTTGATGAAGGATCTGGCGATGGTGTAAATCATGACGCCGTAATGAAAGAGGAGTTAGATGAGGGATTCCTCTCTGGACCCGTGGATAAGGCGGGATACTACTCGCTTCGGTCAAGAACTCTATCCCAGGACCGGGGAAGACCCTGTGCGCCGCCGAGCAGCAACGGCCATGGGAGCAACCTAAAGCGTTATGGTACATTTAGGCCCCCATGGCCCGTCGTGATTGGTGACACCAGCATCCCCAAAGAATCTGTTCGGGCACCGATGCTCCCCGTCAATCAAGTGTTTGTGGAATACTTCAACTGCCGCGGCGAGCGGGGTCAAACGTTTAGCAGCGTGGAACTCAAGGAACATCAGTTGCGTCCACCCCTCTTTCTTCATAAGCGGTTTGCTACAGGGCAGCGTGAGAGGGTACCGGAGGCGCTAAGTACTTTGGCCCATACGCAGGAACTGGTTCCGTCTGAGTCTGCAGTTTTGCATGAAGAATATCCAGCAGCAGAGCCGCCGGGTGCCCCTTCCGTATCGGGGAACTCCAGTTTAGAGTTGTGCCTTAACTGGTATTGGGTAGATATGGTGGGTCGTGACCCCTCGGAGGTAATGTACAAAAATGCTCTCCGTCATTTGACGAAGCAGTTTGATATTGCAGAATCTTTTCTACTGGACCGCGAGCACCCTCTGGTGTTACCGCAGATTTGCAGTTCCCCTGAGGATCCCTCGCAGTTCCTAATTTGCCTCCGTGTTGCCACAGCTAAAATTGCGCTCGATGATGACAGTGTAAAGGAACTTACGAACCGCTGGATTCTCGTGGTAGATCTGAAGCGAAAGGTTGTCATCACCATCCACCGCATGGATAGTTCGTATATTGCCAACATGCGCTATCACTGGAAATCATTGATGGAACGAAGTGACATATCGTTCGAAGAGTTTCTTGTGAGGATCATGCATGACGCGGTCTGTACATACACCAGCCATCTAATTGCCCACTCCGATATTCTCGAGAAGTGTGAGGCAAAGCTCTTTGTTTCCAGTCGCAGGGGGACAAATAATGTTCCGGGTACCGAGTACAGCGCTAGCAAGCAGCATGCTGAAGGGAGGATCTTCTCACTTTTTGTCGATGGTTCCTCATCACCGTTTCTCTTGAAGTTGATGGATACAAAAAATAAAGAGCCGATGGATAAGGGGCTCATGAACATTTTCCTTTATCATTTACATCGTCGTGCGAGTGTTCACCACCGTGTACTTAATATGACGAGGGTAGTGCTTTCCGAGAGCTTCACAAAACTTGGACTTTGCAGTAAGGAATATGCGGATGAGATGTGTGTACACTGCATAGAGCTGATCGACCGCGCGCTAGAAATTTGCGATGATGCCAAAACTCTCCTCGACATGCATATTTCTTTGCAATCGTTTCGAACGAACGAACTAATGGCGCTTCTAACGAAATTTTCGGCCTTCTTCACACCTAGTTCTTTCCTTGCCGCAGTGTATGGTATGAATTTTCCCCACATACCTGAGTTGCAATGGGCATGGGGCTATCCATGCTATTGGTTGGCATGTATTGTGGCTTGTGTCCTCATATATCTTTACATGTACCGACGAGGACTTCTGGAGTAGATACCATGATTCTGTTGCCCGCGTCAACACCAAAAGAAAAGAAAGAAAGAAAAAAAAAAGAAGATCCAACTTGAAGGAGGCGATACCTCATTTCTTCTTTCACTCTTTTACCGTTTATGATTTTTTTTTTGTTACTTTTGGGAATCATGTAATTTCGCATTACGTGTTGTTGTTTTTTTTTTAAAATAAAAAAAGGGGGGTTCGTTCCACAGTGTGTGTTTGTGTGTGGATGGGCAGGAACGAAGTTTTTTAATTTAAAAAAAAAGCATATTTGTGTGCATCTGCGTGGCTGTTTGCATCTGTGCTTATATTTGGTCGCAATACCGATAGCAACACGAAGATATATATATATATATATATATTTGGAGGGCTGATGAGGAAGTTTGACGCCAAGTCATATGTGTGAAGTCCGTTATACTTTGATTTGTTTCACATATTCCTCTCCCTTCAATCTCTTCGTAAGCGTTAATGCGCCTTCTTTGTTCATACTGCTGCTTACCACGTGGTCCCGAAATGTCACCGCCACCCTTATCACTATTCGAACTACCGTGCTCAGCAAAACTAAAAATAAGTGGTCGAATGAACATAACTTTCTTCTGTTGTCTTTTCTCCTTTACCTTCTCTGTGTCATATCAATATATATATATATATATCTCCTGTTCTTGTTTTTATTAGTGACCGTCCCCCACTGCTAGTGTCAGTTGTATACATATATAAACATATATATATATATATATATATATATATATACATATATATACTTAGGCTCGTTAGTTATATTTTACCTTAATTGCCGTTGTGGTTGTTCCAAACATTTTGTTTCTATTTGGAGGCAAAGAAAACACAAATACGCACACGAGCACCCAAATATATTACATAAAAGGGGAAAGACGTTGACAGCGAAGAAGAGAGGGAGTGTGTAAAATATATAGTGGAGAGAGGTTGGTAACAAAAAAAATTGTAAAGAAATTCGCGTCTGTTTCTTTTTTTTTTTTGCAAGGGAGACCGTCGAAAGGAAGATAAGGATTTTTTTTTGTGTGTGAGTGTGTCGTTGGTGTGCGTGAAGCTGAGGAAGGTAAAAAAAAAAAAGTTCGTACCGTGTTACCGTAATTGCTTTACTTTTTTTTGTTTCTTTTCGCGATTTTTGTCAGTAAGTTTGTTGTTGCATATACGTATATACTTGTATAACGTAACCTCGCGCCTGTATATTACCTACAAGTGCACGTGCGTTGAACTTAACACAGTGCCATGAATCAGAACAATTTATCTTGCGAGGACAGTGATGTTTCCACTAATCCTGGAAACGCCTCACCAGGTTCTGGGGATGATAGCGGAACATCTTCTGAGGGACATCCGTCATGTGTGGATAATTCCGTGTCGCCGTCGGTATCTTCTCTGTTATCGCAAGCGGAAAAGAGCGCCACTGATTCAGTTCATGCAGAGGAGGAGCACTTGGAAAAAGAAACGGAGTTGAGACAAGGGATGAAACAGGGAGGGTTTGTAAAGAGCGCTGGACGCGGAAGCAAGGATCCGCTCGCGCTTGAGCAAGCAGTGGCACCCGCGATACCGGTGCCATTTGTTGGTCTTATAAATGAGGGTTGTACATGTTACTTGAACTCTCTTCTTCAAATGTTGTTTCACTTATGCTACTTCCGAAACGCTGTTTATCTCACACCAACGGACGCTAATGATGAGAGTTGCTCGATACCTCGTGCGCTGCAATCAGTTTTCCATGAGATGGAGGTACGCCGTACCCCAGTGCATACAAAAAAGCTGACAGCCGCCTTCGACTGGACTGAGAGCGAGCTTTACTCTCAGCATGACATTCAAGAAATGGCCACGCTGCTTCGTGACAATCTTGAGGAGCGAATGAAGGGATCTGTAAGTGAGGGCGCGATCAACCGGATGTTTGAGGGTTATGGCGAGCAAGTTGTTGCAACACTCGACAAGAGCTTTTGTTCACGCAGCCGGGACACCTTTTACGATATCCACCTTCCCCTCGAGGGGCATACCAACCTCATGGATAGTTTACGCTCGCTCACAGCGAAGGACATGCTTGTTGGGGACAACAAGTATCGCGTTGAGGAACCTGGGAGGGAGCCACAATATAAGGACGCACAGAAAAGTTATGAATTCCGTCGCTTTCCACCTGTTATTTGGTTTCATTTAAAACGGTTCGAAATGGATCTCACATCACCTATACTGGAGACGAAGAAGGTGAACAGTTACTTGGAGTTTCCCGTGGAGTTGTCCCTCGAGGAATTGGAACACGAGACGCCCTCAAATTGGGGGGAATACGCTACTCAAGTATTTGCTGGGGATATGGGTGATGAAAAGAAAATGATGGGAGATGATGGGGGTGAGAAGAGGAAGAGGAGAAAAGGAGATAATGAAGCAGCAACGGCTATTGCACGGCCCTTCAGTAGGGATACACCAGCCGTATATGATCTGCAGGGAGTTATTGTGCACAAGGGTTCTGTCCGTAGCGGTCACTACTACTGCTACATAAGGGAATGGGATGCCACTGAGAAGAGGTTTACGCGTTGGTTGGAATTTGATGATGAGAGGGTGACAGTTGTCAGCCAGGAGGTTGCGGTCAATGACAACTTCGGCGTGCCTGCTCCAACAGAGGGAAGGCCACTCTGGCACATGCCTACTAATAATGCTTATATGCTTTCATATGTAAGACGTGCCGATTGTCAGAGGATGTTTGAACGGCCGAAGAATAACATTGTTCCTCAGTGTGTAAGGGATCAACTTCGGGAGGAAATCCAGGAGGAGAAACGACGTGAGGAGGAGGCAAACATGCGTCGCAGAAAGTTGGTGCTATACGTCCTCACGGATGAAATAATCAGTGAGCATGTCAAGCGAGTACAACGTGAGACCTTTCCATCAGATCCTCGGATTTGGGAGGAAGTTTGTTTCCGTGTCGAAGTAGAAAAAACTACTCCGCTTCAAATGGTGTATGTTTCTGTCGCTGAGTGCGTACCGAACGTTAAAAAGAGGTTCAGGTTTGACGATTTCCGACTCTGGCTCTCTCCGTGGACAAGCCACATCCACGTTGCGGTGCCGTTGCAACTGACCGAATCAACTAAGAATTGCTCACTCACTGAATACCTCAACTATAGGAACGATGACAAATCACCACTGATGCACTTCCTTGTGTACCTACAACGACGGACAACACTTCCGCAACTTTATGTACCGAATACCGCTTCATTGTTTGTTAATCAACGACTTGGGGCTGAGGCGGTGGCTGCGTGCAACGGATGCGCCATTGTCCTCCCCAAACCAACTCCCATCAGCAGTATTACGTTCTACACAATTTACTTTTCTGATTATGCGGCGCCATGCAACGTGCATATTTGCCTGTACGCTGCTGATGATCAAAAAACTCCTTGTGAAAGCAAAACATGTACACTCAGCCGGGACCTATGCATGTTTGACGTGAACTCCACGGGGCAAAAAATCGCATTAATCCGGTGCGCTGTGAGAGGTTCGCTAGCGTGGGTCTATTTATTAGCAAAGGAAAGACCCTCAATGTCGTCGTTACGGGTGACATATGGGTCTGAAGGGGAGGGGATCGAAGAAACTAACATTTCGTCTCTCCCCCGTATTGACAGGTGTGCTGTTTTGGTCTTTCTCAAATATTTCAACCCCGTCACCCGCCACGTTGCCTACGCAGGATCGGCGATGATTCCACTGCACGCAACAGTTGCCGATTGTGGGCGAGTGTTGCTACGTCTTTTGGGTGAGGACCCTGACTTAGTTGATACTCTTCGAATATATGAGGAAAGCCAGTGCCAAAATGTACTACTCGATAATGAGAAGACTCTCCAGAACTCTGGTATCATAGTTGGTAGTGTACTGATTGCGCAACAACGCAATTCGCGTGTGCACTCATATACTGATGTAAACGACTATCTGCTTAGTCTGCCAAACTTTATCCATGTGAAGGCCACCCATTCCGTCTTTGAGGAGCGCTACATGTTTTCGGAAGAAGACTTGGGTTATGAGGCTGATAATGTTGAAGGAAGTGATGATTGCGTTGTACCAGCAAGGCCGGCCGTCGTGGAGGCGTCAATTCCCATGTCCGATGCGGACAGTGAGGTTCGCGGACAGACGACGTTCTACCCACCAAGGAACTTTCACGTCATCAAAGCATATATGCTTACATTAGATAGCCAGTTGAAGTACGATGAGGTCTGTGAAGCAATTGGTACTGCAAGCGGACATGACCCAGCTTTCATTCGGTTGTACAAAGGTACTTGCGGTGGCAATCCCAACTGTGGGGAGATATTAACGCCAGAGGTGGACCCTGCACCCAGCGATATGGTCCTTTCAGGGTTATTGTGGGGTAACCGTGTGGATGTCATCTTTTTTGAGGTACTGCGCGAGCCACGACGCGTGGTGGAGTGTCGCCCGCGCCTCGTAGTGACGGTACGGGGTCGGAAGAATGAGGCAATATACAAGGAGAAGCTTGTGGTTCCACAGGGTACCACAGTTGGTGATGTGGTAGAACAGGCAGTTCGGCGATGTGCGATAACTGTTGAGCGCACATTTTGTTCTGACGGGGGAGCAGGGGCCGCCTTGGATGCTGGCGGTAGTGTCAACAGATGCAGCAGAAGCAGAAGCAATAACAGTGAGGTGATGAGTTCACAGGTTATCACTCCTTTTGTCATTGCCCCTCATTACCTTGCGCTTGTCGTCGACCCCCGCGAGCGTCTAATCAACTGCATCATCGAAGTGCCCGTTATGGAAGACGGCACGTGTGACTGTAATTGTTTTATCGATGACTTGGTTTCACAAGCGGTGGCTGCATACGGAACCGCCGGTCTCTGTGCCCCAATGGAGCCACTAACAATTTTTGTTGTGCCTGCTCCGCCGCTGCAGAAGGATCAGTTCCGGATTGCTTGCTGTCATGGTGAAGTATTTGCTGACCGGGATGACAGTCTCCCACTAATGTTTGGGCAGCCTTTTGTTGTTACGGCAGATTACCACGCAACTGTAGAGACACTGCGGGATATCCTCCTCGAGTACACGGGTGTTCCCGCTAATGAAGTTGTGCCTTTACAACGTGGTGTTGTTGTCATAGCCACAAGGCGAAGCGTTTTCCTTCCTTGGAGCGAATGTTTCTTTGAATTTGTGAGGCGGGAAGAGAGAAAAAGGGGTCCATTCACTCCGTCACTGCTGCTAAACCACCGTCGGCCGAGAGAAAAACCGGGATCGCGGTACGTGGCGCAGGCTGCTCCGGCGTTACGTATTTCAAGAAGGTGAAGGAAAGGCAAAAAACAAAAAAAGCCATCAGAGTCCTTGGTTCCATGAACTACTTCTTTGAAGTCCCTTCACCGAAGCGCCTAATCAGTGGGAATAATATAATGTGTACGTGTATATGTATGAATGTATGTGTGTTGGGGGTGGGGTGGGGTAACAGTGGGGAAAAAAAAGAATAAGAAGAGGAGGAGGAAGCGTGTGAGAACATTTGATTATTTGGGGTATACGCACCTGGGATATGTCCCCATTACTGCTGAACACTTACATGAAGACACCCGTACAGACGTGAATATATAATATGCATGTATGAACTCCGTCATCAGGGATACAGAATTTCTTTTTCTTTCCTACTTTTACATTGTTAGTCTTCCGGTGTTTTTTTTTCCCCTTTCCTGTTTGTGCTATTTTTCTGCCGTGCATTTTTTTTTGTATTTGTGTGGCAGTGGTGAAGCAGTCGCGTTTCTTTTGATGTTTGCCCACATCTTTTGCTCTGCCTCACAAAGGGCAAGTTTGTTTGTTTCTTTCTCTGTCTGTTCGTGAATAAAATTGTTATTATTACCAATGAACTGTTTGGCTCACGGCAAAAGAGAGGAGGGGGGAAATGCATATTTTGTCCACCTGCACTACAGCCATAGGTGAGGGAAAACAGCGGCATTGAGATCGGAGAAGGAATGGATAGTTGAATTTTGAGTTTACTTTACTTTACTTTTCTTTTTGTTTAGTTTTGCGTGCTTTTGTGCCTTCGCCAAGTAATGATGATTACTTGGACGTTTTGGCTCTTCCGTATTGCTGTTCATTATCTCTGCGTTTAAATGTTGACTTGTGATGGACAATTAGCATTTGTGCAGAGGGTGAATGCATCAACGATGAAGGAAAGAAAGAAAAAGAAGAGGAGAAAAGAAAATGGGAGACAATGTTGCCCATTTTTTTTTTTTTAAGGCCCTTCTTTCGCGTTGTTTTGTTTTTTGTTGTTGTATTGGCCCCCTCTTTGTGTGGCTCAGTGGCGCTTTTTAGGTGTGCTTACGCCTGTGTCTTTTCGTGTCTGCATGTGTATGTGTATGTGTATGTGTATGTGTGTGCGTGTGTGTTGTGTTTTTTTTTACTTTTCCTCCTAATTCTTCTCTTACTTCTTTTTCTTTTTTTTTTTGTCTCAGCGGGAAACTCAAAGAGCAACATTCCCGCCACCTTTCATCATTATTATTATTATTGTTATTTATTTATTTATTCCTTTTACCTTCTCTTTTCTATTTGGTCCTCCTTCTCCTCTGCTGTGGGCTCCGTGGCCCATGCGTCAACACACAATAAGGTGCATGCGCACAGACGGTATACAGCTGCATATGCATACGTTCATTTATATTGATATTGATATATATATATATATATGCATGCCTTTATTTGGTGTGTAGATCTTTATGTTTGCAATTGAGCTCGGCTCCCTTCCGTTTCCATCCTTACGTAAATTTATCAGTATTGTTATTATTATGTTGTCGTTATTATCATTACTTTTTCCTTTGCTCTTTTTTTTTCGTTTTTTCTTTACTTCCTTTTCTCCTCTCTCTCACACAAATGATTTTCTTTCTGCGTTTCAACTCCTACCATTTGCGAAGGAGTTGGCGCTGGATTCCGTTGCATTGAGGAGTGAAAGAATACGGGGGGAAAAAAAGGAGAGGTTGAGGGAGGAGGAAAGGAAATAAAAGGAAAGAAAAGGGGGGAAGAAAAAGGAGCGGCGGTCCATGAAAGGTAAAGGAAAGAGATAAGGAAAAGGAGTAGGAGGAGTTCGGGGCAAGTGGTGTGGAAAAGAAAGAAATTGGTACTGGGAAGGTACTAAAAGAAAAGGGAAGAGTGAAAAGAAGGAAGGGAGAGGAGAAAGAAGGAAGGGGGAAAAAAACAAGAAAGGAACGAGGTTGGAGGGTTCCAAAGAAGGGAGATAACGTGTTTCAGAAGAAGTTGAGTTATACCCCCTTGGAGTGAGTTAAAGTGAGTGGGAGTGTTTCGTGACACGACGGTGACATCATTATGTGCATGGTAGTTATCGTCGCTTACTGCTGTTATTGTGTCCAGCATGTGGACTGTTTATCGAGTTTTTTTTTTGGGGGGGCGGTGATAAATCCCCTCATCAATTTAACAGTTTTCCTTAACATGCTGAATGCTTGGTTGCTCGTAGGTTCAACTATCACGGCCTTTGATACCTGATGTTTTTATTTGTCGTTCGTTCTATGTGCCTTTCCTCTCTTTCTTTTTTTTTTGATTCTATTCTCTCTCTCTCATATGCTTCGCTTTTTATTGCCCACTGCGACCCCTCTATGCTTCTATTTTTACATTTACTCTACCAAAAAGAAGCTGAGGGCAACACAGAGAAAGGAACAAGCGATATAAAGTCCTCAGATCAACTGGTTGTGCGAGCGCCTGTCAGGTACTGTTGCCAGCAGTAGGTGAGAGCCCACCGCTCTGAGTGCCACAAGCGGGTCGCGTTAATTTTGTTTTACGCTCAAGTAACCACTGTCTTTTTCTTTTTGGCTTTTACCCGTACTGCTTTGCATTCAGGACGGTGGTAAGCGCGAAGGGAGTTCTTCAATTCTTCTTTACGCTACGCAGCTTGTAGGGGAGGACTTGTGTGCATATCGTTGTTGTTATTATTATTATTTAGTTTGACTCCTTATACACAATGGCGGAGGCACACAAGTATAAGAAGCTCACACCTATTGAGCATGTACTCACACGACCAGAGATGTACATTGGTAGTCTCGACACAACGGCAACCCCCATGTTTATATACGATGAACAGAAGGGTCACATGGTGTGGGAGACGGTGAAACTGAATCACGGTTTGCTGAAAATCGTGGATGAAATTCTGCTAAATGCATCTGATAACATCTCCAACAGAAGTGCGCGCATGACGTATATCCGCGTGACCATCACGGACACGGGTGAGATTACTATAGAGAACGACGGTGCTGGGATCCCCATCGTACGCAGTCGGGAGCATAAATTATATATACCAGAGATGGTATTCGGTCACCTACTTACCAGCTCTAATTATGATGACGATAACCAAAATGCAGTTGCTGGTCGCCACGGTTACGGTGCAAAGCTAACCAACATTCTTTCCCTGAGCTTTTCCGTCTGCTGCCGCACAAATGGGAGGGAGTTTCACATGAGTTGGCAGGATCACATGAGGAAGGCAACGGCTCCACGCGTTTCAAACGTCGGCACAAAAGAGAAAAATGTCACGCGTGTGAAGTTTCTCCCCGACTACGAGCGATTTGGCATGAAGGAGAAGAAAATTTCAAACGACATGAAGCGTGTGCTCTACAAGCGCATTATGGACCTTTCCGCAATGTTTCCGAATATTCAAATAACCCTGAACGGCTCATCCTTTGGCTTCAAGTCCTTTAAGGACTATGCGACTCTGTACAGTGCCATGACCCCAAAGGGAGAGAAACCACCGCCACCATACGTATACGAGAGTAAAAGCGGTTGCGTTGCCTTCATTCCTTCAGTAGTCCCCGGGGTGCGGCGGATGTTTGGTGTGGTCAACGGTGTGGTAACGTATAATGGCGGTACGCATTGCAATGCTGCGCAGGATATATTGACCGGCTGCCTCGATGGCGTGGAACGGGAATTAAAGAAGGAGAACAAAGTGATGGACACTAATCGAGTGCTTCGTCACTTCACTATTCTAGTTTTCCTCGTGCAGGTGCAGCCAAAGTTTGATTCTCAGAATAAAGCTCGACTTGTTTCTACCCCCACGATGCCCCGTGTTCCTCGGCAAGATGTGATGAAATATCTTCTGCGCATGCCTTTTCTCGAGGCTCATGTGAGTACTATTACGGGGCAGTTAGCGCAGGAACTAAATAAGGAGATCGGCACCGGACGCCGTATGAGTAGCAAAACCCTCCTGACCTCCATAACGAAACTGGTAGATGCAACTTCTACACGCCGTGACCCAAAACATACCCGCACGTTAATTGTTACTGAGGGTGACTCCGCAAAGGCTCTCGCGCAGAACTCTTTATCGAGTGACCAAAAGCGATATACAGGCGTATTTCCGCTTCGGGGTAAGCTGCTAAACGTGCGTAACAAGAATCTTAAGCGACTGAGGAACTGCAAGGAGTTGCAGGAACTGTTTTGTGCCCTGGGGCTTGAGCTAGATAAAGATTACACCGACGCCGATGAATTACGGTACCAACGCATACTTATCATGACAGATCAGGACGCAGATGGCTCACACATTAAGGGTTTGGTTATCAACGCGTTCGAGTCTTTGTGGCCCTCGTTGCTGGTACGCAATCCTGGGTTCATCTCTATATTCTCCACACCCATCGTAAAGGCACGACTGCGCGACAAGTCGGTGGTATCCTTCTTCAGCATGAAGGAGTTTCACAAGTGGCAGCGCTCAAATGCAAATACACCATACACATGTAAGTACTATAAGGGTCTCGGTACTTCTACCACTGCTGAGGGAAAAGAGTACTTCAAGGATATGGAGAAACACACAATGCGCTTACTCGTGGACCGCTCCGATCATAAGCTTCTTGACAATGTTTTCGACTCACAGGAGGTAGAATGGCGAAAGGACTGGATGACCAAGGCGAATGCTTTTACCGGCGAGGTAGATATTGATCGTAGCAAGAAAATGCTAACGGTCACAGATTTTGTGCATAAGGAGATGGTTCATTTCGCCCTTGTTGGTAATGCCCGTGCGCTTGCGCACTCTGTAGACGGGCTTAAGCCTTCTCAGCGAAAGATTATTTGGGCTCTTATGCGGCGGTCCGGTAATGAGGCGGCGAAGGTGGCACAACTATCAGGTTACATATCAGAAGCTTCCGCTTTTCATCATGGTGAGACTTCATTGCAGGAGACGATGATTAAGATGGCGCAGAGCTTCACTGGTGGTAACAACGTCAACCTTCTCGTCCCTGAGGGTCAGTTCGGTTCTCGTCAGCAACTCGGTAATGATCATGCGGCGCCCCGTTACATTTTCACAAAGCTTTCAAAAGTAGCCCGCTTGCTTTTCCCTAGTGAAGATGACCCATTGCTAGACTACATTGTGGAAGAGGGTCAGCAGGTGGAGCCGAACCATTACGTTCCAATCCTACCGCTGCTCCTCTGCAACGGAAGTGTGGGCATCGGTTTCGGTTTTGCGTCGAATATTCCACCATTCCACCCGTTGGACGTATCTGCAGCGGTACGAGCGATGATTAGCGGCGAAGCTGCCAAGTCGGTTGTCCGTCGACTTGTGCCGTGGGCTGTAGGCTTTCAGGGTGAGATACGTCGTGGCCCCGAAGGAGAGTTTATTGCTGTGGGAACGTATACTTACTGTAAGGGTGGTCGTGTGCATGTTACGGAGCTTCCTTGGACGTGTAGCGTTGAAGCATTCCGTGAGCACATTTCTTACCTCGCCACAAAGGATATTGTTAACCGCATTGCCGACTATTCCGGCGCCAATCACGTTGACATTGATGTGGAAGTTGCTCAGGGTGCGGTGAACACGTATGCTGAGTGCGAGTCGGAACTTGGCCTCACGCAACGTATTCACATCAACGGTACAGTCTTTTCACCGAATGGAACTCTTTCACCTCTGGAAAGTGACCTCACACCCGTCCTCCAGTGGCACTACGACCGCAGACTTGATTTATATAAAAAGAGGCGACAACGTAATTTGACGCTGTTGGAGCAGGAATTGGCCAGAGAGAAGTCGACACTCAAATTTGTGCAACACTTCCGTGCCGGCCACATTGACTTTGCGAATGCTACGGAGGCAACACTTGAAAAGGTGTGTTCAAAGTTAGGGTTAGTACGTGTAGATGACTCGTTCGACTACATTTTGCGTAAACCCATCACGTTCTATACCAAAACAAGTTTTGAAAATCTTCTCAAGAAGATCGCGGAGACGGAGCGGCGCATTGAAGCTCTCAAGAAGACAACCCCTGTGCAGTTGTGGTTGGGCGAACTTGATCAATTTGATCGCTTCTTTCAGGACCATGAGAAAAAGATGGTGGAGGCTATTTTGAAGGAAAGAAGGCAGCGATCACCCCCGAGCGACCTTCTCCCTGGTCTTCAACAGCCGCGTCTGGAGGTGGAGGAGGCAAAGGGTGGTAAAAAATTTGAGATGCGGGTTCAGGTGCGAAAGTACGTCCCTCCACCAACCAAGCGGGGAGCAGGGGGCCGTAGTGATGGTGACGGAGGCGCAACTGCGGCCGGTGCTGCTGCAGCCGTGGGGGGAAGAGGTGAAAAGAAGGGCCCGGGACGAGCCGGTGGGGTTCGACGTATGGTACTCGACGCCCTTGCGAAGCGTGTGACACGTTTGCTGCCGCGTCTGCTGTTCTAGTCGTTTCGAAAGTATATTCTTCTGGCTCAGCATTAAAGAAAAAAAATCAATGGTAAGATTTAACCATAGAGAGTTTCTCGCTATAAATCATAGAAACATGCAATAAAGAAAAAAATGAAAAAAAAACATTTTGGTGCAAAAAAAAAAAAGGGCAGTGATAGTTGTGGTGGTGGCAGAATGATGAAGAAACTGAACGGATGGGCGAGTGGGTGGGATGAAATAAATCGTGAGAATTAATACATAGAAAGAAAAAAGGCGGTTAGTGGCAGTGATGCTAATAATTTTCATAACCCATCCTCTCAGATTATTGGTGAGCGTTGTACCGATCGTTTCCCTCCCGTATTAAATTCCACATACTCTCTCTCTCTCGATTATTACACGAGCGTATCCGCACTCATGGACAACAGGTAGTGAGGGGGAGAAACATGACGAAGGGGGAAACTATAGACGTCCTTTTTTTTTTTTTCCTTTTTACTCGTCTTACTATTGGCATTTGTTTTTTGTTTTTGTGTTCCTAGTCGGCACGCGAACACACACTTGTACGCCCCTCCCCTTTCGTGCTCTACGTTGCGGGAAGCACGGAGAAGGCATATCTACGGGCGTTTGTTTGTTTTGTATTTATGTGTGTGGGTAATTTTGTGGCCGTTGAAGCAATGCAATACGCATGCGGAAAGGTCGCTAGGCGTCGTATGCCTTCACGCGGCACCTTCCTTTTTTCTCCTTGATATGTTCTACGTGCATGCGATGTGCTATTCTTTCAGATGCGTAATGTCTTCGACGATTCTCTGCTCGTCGTCACCATCGTCTGAAGTTGTTTTTCTGTTCATCCTCTGCTCTTTGTTGGAGAGCTTTTGCCAAAGAACGTTCCTTTCCACTTCCCCCTCTTTGCCCTGCTTGTCACGCGACTTGGTCTGTGTCGGTGGTGTTGCTTCCTGCGTGTTTGTGCGGGTGGGAGGCTCGGAAAACTAAGTTGGGAGGCGATTAAAGTAGCGTATCCTCTCAGCCTTGTGTGTGCATCGGCTGCACCTGTATCTATAGGGAATGGAGGCGATTTACTTTACTACTAAGCTGGATGAGGTACGCAGTTATTATGAATCTGATACGAAAAGCGATGACGACATCGTTTACGCTGTTTACAGTTTAGTGAACGATGCGCACACCGTGTCAAAAATGTTATTGTTAGAGTCGCGTTTCGAAGAACTCCGACGCTGTCTCAGTGTGTGTTGGGTTGCCCTTGGGGAAGAGCATGTGAAGGAAGATGGTCGTATTGTGTTGGGTAATCTCACTGGCGAGGACCGCAGGATGATCGACTTACTCCTGCAGCGTACTCTGCTTCTGGAACAACAGACTGAGGAAGTTATCCAGAAGAATAAGGCACAGAACATTATGAGCTATACGGCAGAGGTAATCCGCAGCCAGCTTGCCACATTGACAAAAGAAAGCGGGTTGAAGAGTGGAATTGGCACTGCTAACGGTGATAACAAGGAGAGAGGACAGGGTGAATCAAAACCTCCCGTAACCCCACCTAAAAGAGGTTCTGCCTTTGGAAGAAGCAAATTGATGAGGCGCTGGGGAGGAGAGAGGGCTACACCTCCGCTTGTGACGTACACTCGCTTTTCCAACGCTTCTTCTGGGCTGCCTTATGAAACCGTTTCATCTCTGACGGAGAGCGATGAAGGAGCGCAACCCGAAGGCAGTTCTTCCTTCTCTCACTATACTTTGAGAGACGTCTCGGCGACCGCGATTCACAGAGTCGGTAACGGAAGCTATTCATCTTCGGTGAGTGGTGGCGCCGATGTGCGGCTCGGTGCAGCAGTATGTGTCCCGAGTGAGAACTTTGTACCACCTGTGGACTCCTCTGAGCTTTTTGGACCCAATGCGTCGACCCTCGGCAGAGATCAGCGGGGAATTTGTAGCGGATTGGCCGAGGCATCAGCGGGCCCATCTCGGTCACCTTCAGAAAAGTCCTCCAGCTTTAGTTCGTATACCTCTGCCTTGTCGGACGTCTGGGCCGTGGACACGGGAAAGCGTATCGCTCGGACGGCAACGGCAATGAGGGTGGCAGTAGAAGAGCAGTACTTTCCTGCTGGGGTGGTTGAAGGTTTAGACAATGCAATACTTTCTGAGGTAAAACAGGATTCTGTGAAGGGGCCACCAGAGATCCCACCGCGCCTGTCGCATACTTTGACTTGCGGTGCCTTGGTGGGACAACAGGATCACACAAAACGGAAAAGTGATGCAGCGACGGATGATGGGCTAGTGGCTTTTGATGAGTCTGTGAGTGGGGATGCGCCCGCCGATCCTCTGCGAGAAACTATGGAAACAGCGGATCAGCATGTTGAAACTGTGCCGTGTCTCCCACCGATGCAAAATGATGTCTCTCCTGGGTCATCGCAGGGATCCGTGGAACTATGCAGCGGGCAGCGGAATGATACTCAGAGCACGAGTGGTTTTCTTCCCATGCTGACACTATGCCCGAAACTGTCTTCTGAAGCGAAAGCACATGTGGCCAAGGTGTGTAAGGAATACAAGGAAAAAATGATGGATGTTAATTTGTCCATGGAGGCCATGCGCCGTAAAACGGAGGAACAGAAACAGCTCTTAAATCCAAAGGATAAGTTTGTTCTCAAGGCAACAAACGAGTGGATGAGAATGCAAAAAACACCGACTACGTCGCCAGGGGCCGCTGTCGAACCCTCGGTCGCAGGGCAGTCGGACTTGCCCACACCCTCAAAGGGGCCCGCCGAAGTTGCGTATAAGCAAGCTTGTTTGTCCATTGGTCAAAGACTCCAGACCTCTCATACATGGAGAAAGAGGAGCAGCAGGATGCCAAGCTGCAGAACTGTCGAAAGCTTCGCAACTGATGAAAGTTTTTTCTCGCAAACAAACACTTTTGAATACCCCACCACTTCAAGTACATCTCATACCGGGGTTGGTCCGTTGAATGGTATACGGGGTTCCGCGGGTAAAGCGGCCACTGATGAGACCCGCGAAAACATCAGCCAAACAGATGGAGCGAAGGCCAGGTCATCGCCAACTCCGCGACGGAAGATTGCAGGGGTGAGGCTTACCGACGCACAGCATCAACTTAAGCGGCTGCGCTTGTTGAGTGACGAACCCTTTCCCGAGGTTCACCGCATGGTAATTGAGCGTGCGGAGAAGATCGTGGATTTGGAACAAGGTGGTCTCAGCATTGGACGGCTGCGCTCACATCCACGTAGTTCACACAGAGAGGGGCTGCCATCCAATACTGAGAATTTTCCAGGCCTCTCTTTATCATCGGTTCAGACAAACTCTCTAACAAGGTATGGGCACGTGTTATCTTCTTTACCATCGGGTAATATGCACCCTGGAACAGGGAGTAGTGAGCATCTTCCTTTGCTCTCGTGGATGAAACAAAATTGCGGCTCTCTTAGCGCAGCAGTGAGGAAAGATGTTTTGGGCATTAGGCCCTCAAGCGGCGCAAATTTGGTGACCGTCGTCCGCAGCACCGACGCCAAGGTCACAGCTGAGGACCTTCAACCCACCATTCTGTCATCCATTGACGATCTTCACCGGCGCCCTAACTGGACCGTTCTAAACACTGCCACCTTAAGTATGTTTGCCCCGCTCCACCTAGCAGTAGTGCGGATTCAATTAGTACTGCGTCAGTTCATTGCCAAGCGCGAACTGAACGACCGCAAGCGTGCGGTAGAAGACCACCTTGCGCGCTTGGTTGTACGTGATGAATGCGCCATCGCCATACAGCGATGGGGACGCTGGTTGATATCACTACAGTTTGTTGCGGTACTGCTGTATCGAAGCAAAACCTATGAGAAGCTATCAGAGCGATCCTTAAACTGCGAGGCGCCGAGTTTTACCGATGTGTCGTACGAACTCATAAGGCGGTTCTCCGTTACAGGAAATCTGACAACGGCGTTCTTCACACCAACCCCTGAGCCGAGAATCCGGAGTGGTAATCTCTCTAGAACGGGCAATCGCCGTGTAACAGTTGGCTGTCTCCCTTATTTCCCGCGCTCCACAGTGGGGCAAACCCCTTTTGGCCTTCCATCCTCTTCGTGCACAACTATGTGTCAGGCGAGCGTATCTTTGTCACGAGAATCCTCACCGGTGAGGAGACAGCGGGAGATTGATGCCTCTCGTGTAATTGTGAAGGCGTTCCGCAAGTGTAAACAAAGTAAGCTGCGTGTCTGGGAGCGGGAAATGGACAATTTTTTGCGTTTCGTCACTCGGAAAGCGAGCGCAGGTGAAACCTTCAAAGATTCCCGCTGCAAGTCGCAGCGCCAGACACAGAAGTATACTGGGGATGTTAAATGCTCGCCGCGGAGAGGTGGTCGGGCGGAAGACGCCACTCTCTTTCCAGTTTCGCCTGACCGCTTGTTGGGTGACACATACGCAGCTTGGGAGGCACGTGTCCGAAAAGCGAGGGAGGAGGGCAACTTCCTCACACCTCTCAACAGTGTGAAACTGTCCCAACTTTATTCCATCTATGAGCAGCGTCTGGAGGTTGAGGCATTGCGACGGCTGAGGGAGCTGGAGGCTCTCATAGAAGCTGAGGAAGAGCAGGTGAAGCGCGAGGAGCTAGAGCAATCATTGCAAGTGCTACAACCGTGCTTGCGGGGCTACCTCGCAAGGCGGCGTATTGCGTTCCGTTGGAAAGAACTTAAAAAGGGCAAACTTTTCTCGAATCGCCCAGCGCGACTCATCAACGTTTCTCGGAATAGAACCGCCGGTTTCCGTGGTCGTGCTGAAAGGGGAAGGACTGTCCCCTTGGAAGGAGAGTCTCTGGAGTTTGCATGTGAGGAGGAGCATCCCATTCCACCAAAAGTGGACAATTTTATACAGCAGTCCATTAATCGCCGCAACACATTGATGATCCCAATTACAGATGAGGGGCGTACAGCCCGATTGAGGTTGGTTATAATGATGCAGACGTGCTTGCGGCAGAAGGCAAGCCTTCTATGTGTTGCGGATCAGTATGTTACAGTTTGCGCCGTTGCAATACAGCGCTGGTGGCGCCTCATGACACTCTTGCGTAAGAGGTCCAGCGACAAAATACAAGGAGCAAATTGCGCGATTTAGATGCGTATGTTTTTGGTTGAGTTCGGAACAATGTTGTTTTGTATTTAGTCATGTAAACTATTATCTCAGTGTCATTACCGATACTTCTATGATTTGCTCGTGCAGTTCAGTTACATTTACGCTATCTCGATGCTGTTTTGTGTATGTGTGCAATCCTCAGAGTATTGTGGAGCTGTCACTTTCCCCCCTTTCACATTTGTATCTGCAGTTTGTTGTAATACTGTCATGGGTTGACTGCCCTTATTTACTTAACTTTCAATTTCACAATACTTCTGCGTAGGAGAGACCATTGTACATCTGCTGGCGCAGTGTAAACAAGGTCACCGTAGGAGGGATTAGGGGTTGAGGGCGGCGCTTCACCTAAATTCAAAGTTTGCTCCCGTCTCTCAAACCACGTGGCGCAAAATTCCATACAGCGACGGCGGTACTCCTGCACAAGCACGAAGTGCAGCGTAATTAAACGACTCCATGTTTCAAAAAACACTTCGTCGACTGCAGCAACAGGCATCACAGAATCCACCAGTTGGTTCCGCCAATATTCCTTCACCCTACGCAACGGAAGGTGGGCACGTCCCCATTTGGTCCATCGTAAACGGCTTCGTGCAGAAACGTAATTGGGTGTTCCGTAACCCTGAGTGGTGTGACCTTTGCAAAGAACCTGTGGCATTGTGGGTGAACCATCACGGTCGTAAGGACCACGCCTTAATGGACATGCACTATACACAAATGATGGAATATCCGAGGCGGTGGAACCCCGAGGAAGTTCTCGTGGCATTTTTTGACGAACTACAACTCCCCGTAGAAACGTATCAGCGTAGCTATACATGTTACGAACGTGCCCATAGGAATGAGCTTTACTCCATGCTTGTGGAGTTGGAGGAGGCCAAAATGCTTTACTTTGGGGAGCCGCGAAACACTTACCTTCACCGAATGCAAGGTGGTTTGCGTGGTATGGACCATCAGGGTGCACTTGTGCTGCACCGCTACATCCTAGGCCCCTTCATGCGGCTATACCCCAATGCTCACATACAGGACTTCTCAAACCTCGTGGACTTTGTAACCTGCGCGTACAATATGGAAACTGTTTACGATTTGTGCGGTTTCTACACACTTGATAAAGTAGCATTAAAGGCCGACTATAAACCGAGCTCACCGGCAGCTTTGGGGTTAGGAGGAATCGCCGTACACTCCTCCCCTTCGCATGGATTTGTTCAGAACGCGGCAGAGTCCCAGCAGCAGTCGAGGCGAGCGAGTTCAACCGCTTCAACGGGGTCTCGTAGTGCTGCGGACATGGATGAAGAGGCTTTTTCACGTAAGGCTGTTTTTGTTAGACAGTTGTTAGGTCAACTGCGATGGTTGACACTTCCATGTGAAGAGCATCCGGCAGGTTGTAAATTCCCCCAACACCTGATGCTCTTGGGTGAGATTTGCCTCAAGTATCTTGTGGTGGAGATAATAGCGGCACGCCTGTGTGAATATATGGTGCGAGTGGAGTCGGTGTGGCGTGACCATGGTTACGAGCGGGTTAAACTCAACGTTGATAAGATCATGAAACAGGGAAGGGATATATTACCCGAGCCAATAAAGTACTTTTACCGACCAATGTCACCCAATATGGATGACTTGTACAGTACCAAAGTAGGCGTGTTGGATGAGGCACTGGAAAAGGCTGCGGTTACTCAATCACTCTCTAAAGGTGTGTAGGCGTCGAGTGACTGTGTGCGTGTTTGTGTAGTATCGTGGTTATGTGGGTTATACACTGAGTCCGTGCTTACTGGGGCCGGTCGCAGTAGGTATCAGCAAAAGCCACTAACTGAAACTACTCCGCAAGCCCGAAGCTGTCGTCGTTGTTGTTTTATTTACCATCACTTTCTGTGAATGGAGTGTTGTTTCTCACCCTGTTGTTATTGTTGCATATGATTTGTACCATCGCCGTTTTCAACATTTTCGCTTCTTTGTTTTTGATGCAGCCGTGTTTGTCAACTCTTCTTCTCATCCCTGTGTCCTATAACTTTTTTTTTCTTTTTACATCGCAACTGCCAGGAGGCAGAATAATACAGTCGCTGCCTTGAAGGTCGAGAGGGGACAGACGAATGGATCCGGCGGTTAGGGAAAGCGTTTCGCGTATTCCACTTCTCAAAACTAAAGCTGGTCCTCGTGATGGGGAACAATGGACGCAACGACTAAAGGAAGAGTATACTTCTCTTATTCAGTTCGTGGAGAACAATAAAGCGAGTGATAACCATTGGTTTAAGCTCGAGAGCAATGAGGCAGGAACCCGGTGGTACGGGACATGCTGGACATACTATAAGAATGAAAGATATGAGTTTAATATGAACTTTGACCTCGCTGTAACATACCCTCAAGCACCACCAGAGATTGCTTTACCAGAACTGGAGGGTAAAACAGTGAAAATGTACCGTGGTGGTAAAATTTGCATGACGACGCACTTTTTCCCACTATGGGCTCGGAATGTCCCTTATTTTGGCATCAGTCATGCACTCGCATTAGGATTGGGTCCGTGGTTATCCATTGAGGTACCGGCGATGGTGGAGGATGGGGTTCTTAAACCCAAAAAAGTGGAAAGTTAGTAGTTGTGCGGGAAGAGGAAAGTGAGGGGATGGCTCCAATTTTTTTCGTGTGTGGTTTACGTGCCTGAAGTGCGTTTTTTCTCCCCCCCCCTTTGATTTTACGCTCATTTAGTTTTCATTTTTATATAGAGGGTAGTGTCATTCACATGAGTGTGGGGGCAAGGCCGACAACTGGGAGCGGACGGCACCGCACACAAAATGACTGGCTTCTCGTCCTTCCTCCTGTTTTCTTTTTCCATCAGCCCGCGGCGTTCTTCTTTTCTTTTTTTCCCATTGCAGTTTTGATCTATTCTAACTGCTGCTCGTGCCGTTGCCTGCATACAACTTCAATTCTCCACGTGTTTACACACTTAACTTTCTGTCAGTAAAAATATATTTTTTCAAATTTCTTTCTTTGCTTCTGCTGCGAGTGAAACGAACAAAAAAAATGGACAAATATTTCGAATGCACTTGTTTCCTCCTCTTTTCCACACTTCTATTAAGTTGCGGTCACCTCTCCCTCATCCTCCACCGGTTCTGCGCGGGACTGAGAAGGGGGGAACGGCGCCGCAAGAAAAAGTAATAATAATAATAATAGTGAAAGTGTATATCAAAAAGTGTGTTGGGAAAAAGAAGAGGGGCCAAAAAAAAAAACAGCGTGAGCCACAACAGAATCAGTCAGGAGTTGCACCTGGTAGAGGGTCGTAAATATTGGCACCAAAATTAAACAGCACGGGGGAAGAAGAACAAGGAAAATAACTAGTTATTCAGCCCAAATATTTGTTTTCTTCGATTGTAATGGTGAATGGTCTCCCACCGACATTTCAGCAAACACACTATTCTTCTGACGATATTTTTGCCTTCCTGAGGACTGCTTCACCGGTGCAGAGTTCATGTGAAATACTTTTCCCTGAAGAAGTTTGGGTACAACAGGAGTTGCAGTTCTATGAGGACTCCTATACGGAACAGCAGGACCTTAGAACATGCATTGTTACTTTTAATGTTGCAAGTAAGAAACCACCTCAAAATTTAGCTTCGCTTATTGCACTCACCATGCCGGGTGCAGGTGGTGAGCCTGTGGATCTCATTATGGTGAGCCTTCAAGAAGTTGACATGAGCGCCTCGGCTATGCTGAAGGATGAGACAGACGCTTCGGTAGTGTGGGTGAGTGCACTCCAAGCGGTAATTGGCGCTGACTCGCAAGCAGCCGGCGAATCTCCTTACTTTGCGTTTCCTCCCAAACAACTTGTTGGCTTACTACTCTGCGTATTCATTCGCCGCTCTTTGCTGCCGCATGCGCAGAAGATGGCCATCACAACGGTGGCGACAGGGGCACTGGGGACCATGGGAAACAAAGGTGCAGTGGGGCTCCACCTCGGGCTCTGCCGCTCTAATTTATGTTTCATTAATATGCATCTTGCGGCGGGGCAAAAGAACGTGGTGAAGCGCAACAACGACGTTAGCAAGATATTTATGGGCATGGACTTCAACACCACGAAACGCCCCATTTCGTTGGAAACCCGAGGAGGTAACAGCGCACAATCGGAGTTGCAGTTTCAGTATCCGGAGTTTTTGCCCCACAATAACGACGTCATTGTTGTTGCGGGTGACCTTAACTATCGGGTGAATCTGACTTACAGGGAGTCGTTGCAGTTGGCAATGAAAAAAGATTATGCGACTCTGCTGAAACATGATGAGTTTGTGAAAGAACTTGCGAACACGCATTCACCGTGGATGGGTTTCGTCGAGCTGACCCCCACGTACCCACCTACGTACCGCTATGACATTGGTACGAATAATTACGACACAAGTGAAAAGCAACGGGTACCGAGTTACACTGACCGAATAGCAATCTGGACGAGACGGAGGGACCATCAGAGCTCTATTCGTTTGGAACGACTTCAAGCATTGACAGACGTTATGAGCAGCGACCACAAACCGGTTCAGGCGTGCCTGTGCCTTCCCATAAGCCGTGAGGTGTTGGAGAAGAAGATTTCAGTCACACAAAGTCTGCGCGACAGCGTCAAGAGAGAGGGGTTGGATCGTATTAGAAAAGCCAAAATATCGGTTAATTCGCAAAGTCTCAATTTTGGGGTTCGCCAATTCGGCGATTGTGGGAGCCGTCAGCCACTTAAGATTACCAACGAAGGCGACTGTGTGGCCGTGATCAAGGCGTTTCGGCAGCAAGACGGAGATCCCAGCAAGGGTGCGTGGCTGCGTGTGTTTCCGTTAATCATCTTCATTCCTCCTCGTAAGGAAAAGGAGGTGATGATAGAGTGTCAACTGGACCGCAACTCAACGGAATGGGTCAGAAACTGGAGGCCCTTTGAGGGTCGCGGCGAGGTAGAAATTACTTCTACGCTCGTGTTGTGTGTGCGTAACGGTGATATTCACTTTGTGGAGTGTCGCTGCACGGTAAGGCCAAGTGTGTTCGGAAATACCCTTGACAACATTTCACTTCTTCGCAATGAAGTGTGTGCTGCCGCCTACACGCTATGGGGCACGCCCGAGAGGAGATCTGGTGGATGCATGCCCCAAATCCCAAAAGAGTTGTGGTATCTTTGTGAGGCCATATATGAGCGCGGAGCTCAGCAACCGAACCTGTTCACTGAAAACCCTTCCACTGAAGTCTGCGATGCGATTATGAAGCATCTGAACACGCAGTGTACACCACTCCCATCTGAGTACAACGTGCAGTGCATTTCAGCATGTTTAATTTACTTTCTCCAGTCGCTGCAGGAGCCCGTTGTGCCCTACGAATTGTATGAAAAAGCCTTGGCAGTGCTAAAATCGAAGAGCGGGAATCCGTTTCAGTTTATTCAGCAGCAGTTACCTCCCCTTCACGCGAATGTTTGGATATATGTCTGCTCTCTGATGAATTTCTTACTGCGACCTGTGAACACGTGCGGCAACGGACTTACCACCAAATTCCTAGCAAGAGTGCTTAGTGATGTGATGCTCGTTCGCCCCGAAGCTCTAACGCAAATGCCACCCAGTGTAGGTACGTGCACTCATCAGGAGGTAGCGTCAAATGCTCCCCCTAAGGGCGGGACCGCATTGCAGGCATTTCGGCAGCAACTGCAGCAAGAGAGGGAGGATGCTTTGCGCTTCGTCGAGTGTTTTCTTGTTCCACCTCCGGCCGTGATATTGTGAAGGGGTTGTGTATTTGCTTTTTTCAAAAAAAAATTATCAATGTTTATAATTGCGTGGTACTTGAAGTGTCTGATTTTGGGGAAGGGTTAGGGGAAAGGAACGAATATTTCATTTACCTCTTTTTGTGTTGCTTTTAGTTGTTGTTGTTGTTTTGGGGGCTTACTAGCTTTACATTACCGTGTTGACTCGCCCATTTTTTCTCTTTTGCACTTTTATGGGCGTGACCGACCCAAGTCACACGCTTTTCGATGGGTGTGCCCGTTCCCCGAGGAAATGACTGGACTGTTTCCGCTTCTGCCTCTCGGTGCTATTTTCTTGCTCTTTCCCCATCATTCTTACATTGTTGCTGCTTTGTTCTCGATTCTTTTCCTTTTTCCCCTTGTTGCTTTTTTTTTTTGATGTGTGGGGGTTACATCTTCTCTTTTGGCAGCGGGAAGTCTTCTTTTTTTTTCTCTTTTTCCAGAAAAACACCACAGCCATGTCCATGAAGTATCTTGCTGCGTACGCTTTGGCGTCGCTTGCCAAACCTGCACCGACTGCCGACGACGTGAAGGCCATTTGCAAAGCCAGTGGCGTCAAAGTCGAAGAAGACTCGCTCGCGTTCGTTATGGAAGCCATCGATGGCCGTAGCGTCAACACACTCATTGCGGAGGGTGTCGCTAAGATGAGCGCTGTGTCGGTGGCAGCCGCTCCTGCAGCTGGAGGTGCAGCGGCTCCCGCGGCGGGCGGTGCAGCAGCTGGTGGCGCGGCCGCCCCTGCAAAGAAGCAAGAAGTGGAGGAGGAAGAGGATGATGATATGGGTTTTGGTCTGTTTGACTAAATCGGGCAGAGTATACTCCTGGTCTGTCGTTTCCGCTCGCTTTGCATCACGTTAGGACCTTTGACATTTTGTGTGTTCGGTGAAGTCCGCTGGGTGGTCGGAGTATCCTGAGGCGAGAGAGTGGAGGGAAGGGCGAGAGAATTCTACCCCGTTACGTTGTTTCTTCTTTTTCTTTTTTTTATATCTTAAATAATTATCTTCTGATTTGTGCATTTGAGTTTGCTTCTGTTTTACCACGTGTGAAACGACAGCCAGTGTGCAATGTACCGGCAATACCTCTCTACATCTTTCCTTTGCTCCACATCTTCTTCGCCTGCTTCAACATCAACAGTGCATCACGTGTAGTGTACGGGAAAGCTAATAAGGGATCCTACAGACAAGTAGGTGGTAGCGTACGAAGCTGCACGGACGGGAGGGGAAGCGGCCGCATCCGCGGTTCTTGCCTTTAACGCACCTTTCATGACTTTCTTGTATCATCGGTGGTACAACGATGACTTTACTATAGCGAATACGCCTAGTGGGAGCTTTCGTGATGTCTGCATGACTTGGTCCTATACGGATCCTCGTATCAAGGAAACGACCCTCATTTTTCTTCTTTCCCCCTCGGTTGCCCTCACCGAAGGAGCTGAGGGTTTCGTGGAACATGGACTACATGCGCTTAAAATAGTTCACATTAGAGGTGCAACCTCCCAACCAAGCAAAGGGGAGGTGGAAGAGGTAGTTTGCTGCGCAGTGGTTGAAATTGTTGGCTCCATCCCTGATGGCGTTGCCCACGGTACAGGAGGCGTGATTTTCCTGTCAACGCGGCATTTTCTATTTCACATTCCGACGGGGGAGCAAAGCCGTACCGGTGGAAAGGAAAGGGAAGACGCACTTGACCACTTTGTGTTTACGGAGAAGAATACTTGGGAACGGCGGTGTGGCGTCGTTCGACCTCTTTATGACGTGGAGCCCATACGCCATGTTCTTTATGGAGCTGAAGGTAACAAAAGTCCTGTGCTTCATATCGTAACAGTGGTCTCACAGCCTTTACCATCCAGTGTGTCAGTGCAGAGTGCTGTTGTTGATCTTTTAGTGGTGGCATCTAGCAGGGACGAAAGGGACATCTCTCAGTACTCGCGAACGGAGCAGGGCTTGCTAGGAAAGACAATCAGTCGGTGGCGCGGCAGTTCAAAAGCGTCCGGTGACTCCTCGGTTGCCGTTACGCATACTTTTGTGGTAGCGGTGGTACGGTGCGAGATCTCAACATCTGCCGACCGTCCAGCGGCGTGGAAACTGCTCCACCTCCACGTTGACCGCAATGTCCCATTCCAGAGGCGCCTGGAGGAGTTGACAGGGAGGGAAGACTTGTGTGGTGTTGGTTGTGATCGGAAGGGAAGTAACGCCACCGCCGCCCACATGGATCCGAGTAAGTGTGTTTGGTGTTACCTTCCGAACGAGGGTGGAGCGCGTGCGGGGTATTGTGGCCTCGTATTTGCTTTGGTGCCGCATAAGCCGTCAACCAAACTCACGTTAGTTTGCGGTAGTTATGACCCGTCGGGGCAGTCCTACCGGGTTGGTTTTGTGAAGGGATACGATGCGCATGGGGTGGGCGCGCCCCTCTACGAAGAGAGGGATAATACGGAGGAGATGCTGTGGAACCTTGCCGAAGACACTCACACGGTGCAGATGGTCATGATTGGTAGACCGAACGAAGCCCTGCACGATAATGAAGGTACATGCGGGGGAGCCAACTTTCAAGGTCGTGAAGGGCTTCGTGCTCAGTGGAGGAAAAGCGCCAGCTCCTCCACCTGGATGCGGAAGTCCGGTTTAGCAACCGTGCTTAGCTTTGTGGTAGACTTTGTTGACGATGGGTTACATAAGAGCAGAAATCTACGGCAGGGTCTCCATGTCGCTGTTTGTACGGTGTGGGAACGCAACCGACACGGTCGCTTTCCACTACCCCGTACGGTTTGTTGGTTAGGTACCATCCCTCTACCTATTGGACAAGCTGCCACTTCCGCCGTGTTGTTTCATGCTGAAGGCAACGACGAGGGAATGAATGTGTGGCGTATGATGGATCGGGTGAATCTGTCGGACTGTGCGGCTGTTTGTGATGACACCGTTTCGTGGTATCATGCCTTGCCAACGTCCGTTGTCCCAACCGTCGCCGCCCCCGTGAGCCGGACCAACTTGCGGTGTTTTGTCAGTGTGAATACATTGCTAAAAAAAACACAACTCACTTATGTGCTTGACACACGTTTTGTCGAAGAAAAAACATGTGAGGAACAGCGGCCATCTTTACTTTCATCACTGGAACTGTCAAAATTGTTCTACACGCGCCCAGCGATCGCGGAGGAAGGACACGGAGCGATGTACAACCGAGGAGCGACCAGCGATGACTGTGCGGACCTAGCCGCGTACGTAGCCCGTAGTGTGGCGAGTTCCTCTGGACCTCTCATGGTGGCACACATTTTTAACGAGGCGTGGAGGAGTGTGGCGCTAGTGAAGCACCCAGAAACTGCCGTCCACGCGCATGATGGTGTTGCACGTGATGGATTGCTACCTTCGACAGATGGAGAGATGATTGCGCTTGGTGATACTGTGTGCCACTTCTTGTTGTTGGTTTTACAGGAGCTAGATTGGATCAATTCCCCTCAGAACACCAGGCTCCACATCTTGGTGTTAAGTATTCTTGAGGCTGTGTATGCAGAACCGCAGTTACCACCGTCGTCGAGGTGTTTTGAGGAGGCAACTAATGGGGGCGGGAAGACACAGATGCTGCTCGTCGGGGTGAATGAACAGCGCACCGTGCGATTGCTGCTTCAGGGAAGCGGCATGTGGCGACGGGTTGCACCTCTGCTGTTCGCTTGGGCGAACTACCGCTTTTACGGTAACGGGTGTGAAAATGAACTGGAAGAAGATAGTGACTCCCTATTTGAAGATATTCTACGTCCGTTTATTGAAGGCTGGGAGAAACAAGAGAATATGGCGGGATTTGACTCACAGGCTTGCACTGCTTCCTGCAACAACGATAGCGAAAGCGGCGAAAGTTGCCTTATTCTGAAACGGTGCGATGTGATACTGCGGCACCTACAACACTCTCAAGATTGTGACAAATACAGAAGTGCTGTGGCTGCCCTCTTCCGAGGCGGCGTGAGCTTGAATCGAGTCACTGCACTTGCCTCATGGGCGGGCGATGTGCAAGCCGTCGACCCGGCCGTCCTTTTGTTTCAGCTGCTACTGGAAGTATGCACACAGTGCGAGGAGCATGTGCAGTTGGCTGCCGCGGTTGACCGGGAGACGGTATACCAATTGGCTGCCTTAGTGGTGCAGTCACGTTTACCGCCTGTAGATACGGTTAAAAATGATGAGAATTCCCTACCCGCGGCGCCAGATGTCCTTCACTCAATGTCAGAGGTGCTCAGTTCGTGGAATTTTGAATTTCTTCGTGATTGGCCTCTGGGGGGCACATGCGGAGCCCTTCCCGTGGTGTATCTCTTCTATCACATGGTGGGAGCGCTTATGGCCTCTCCATGTGACAATATGGAAGATAGAAGGGAGAGATGTAACATTATTACCCATTCTGTGATGTTGCTGCAATGGCTCTGTGGGGACGACGCGAGACAATCCACCGAAGTCTTCGGGGCACTGATTTCAGGTAAGGTTCCTCTTGTAGCACTTTGCACTGTGGGCGGATTCGCTGTACAAGCTGGTTGTGCACCGTCCTCTGGGGTGCTCCCATGCGACGCCGTCGCGCGCCGCAGTTTTAACAGAGTACTTTACCATCTTTTTGTGTCCCCCACGACATCTGTTTTGCCGCAGTTACTGCTTGCCGAATTCGGTATATCTTACGATTATGTCTCTCAAGAAAAGATTGGATCCAGCGTATGGAAACGTGTGCTGGAGGGCGATGTCGCGGCAGCGTTCAGCTCACGTCTCCTTAACCAACTGCACAAATCCCTTGGTTCCTTCAGTAACAAGAAGCATCCAACTCGTGCGGTTCAGGTATCGTTGCTACTTGAGTATCTTCGATCCGTTTTTATGGTAAGTTTGCCTCGGCTGGTGATGGCGCTCGGCGAATCGGAGGAAATCGTGGAAATTGCACTGGGCTCAACCATACCATCCTTCATCATGTCAGAATTATCCGTAGACCCCGTTCCGCCAGTGGAGGGATGTGACAATGTTACGTGCGTTTTCTTCAATGTTACTCGTGAAGTGAAGAAGTTACTGCATTTGTACATGGAAGGAAGCGGTGAAGTGCGCTGTCTGGCGATGCTTTTCGGCGTTTTCTGTGACTCCTGCAAGTCATTGCTCGGACACGTTGACGACACAGGAAATGTGCGGGACAGCGCTCAGCCTGGCGGCGTAGAGAGGGAACAGAGTATGTTCACTTTCACTTTACGGGAGATGTACTTCATATCTCTTCAGGTGCTCTCAAGTGATATGGGTAGGTTTGTGGTTGTTGCAGAGCTTATCCGTCGGAGTGTTCGGCGCCAGGCAGTGCGTGACCTGGAGAAATCGCTCCACCGGTTCGATGCCTCTTGGTTGAACAATAGTTCGCGTCTCCAGGAATTCATAAGTAGTGCAGTCGCCAACCTAGATGGAGTTGTATCTTCTTTAGAAAGCGTGGCACCTCTTTATGCACACACACTGGTGATGATATTCCTTGATGAACTTGTGTTGCTTGCTGGAGAGACGACTGAAGCAGTTGGGAGAGTTGTCGCTTCTCCATCGATTCCACATGAGCAAGGAGAAGGGTATTATAAGGGTGAGGTTATTGTGGACTTGAACGATAAGTTGACCAAGTGCGTCAAACAGATGGCGGCTGAGAAATGGAAAGGCCTGAGGAAAGAAGACAGGCGTCTCATTGCACGTGTGCTCTCCAGTTGCCTTGTTCCTTATTCTGATGAAGCCTTTGGGGACGGAGGCTACGAGGAGAGTGATGTGCATTTGCAGATGCGCGACGTGAAAGTTCGTATGTCGAAGTCCCTGCAACGTCGTACCATTGACCCCACTGTGATGGGCATCGTTGTTGGCGAGGCGTCCGCCAATGAAAGCGATAAGTTTCCTGTGGAACTGAGGCGCAATAACGACTCAGATGGTGTTTTGAAGGTGGGGGGTGATGCAGAAAGAGCCGAATTCGCCCTACTGGTAAAGGAGGAGGCGTATGTGAGGCGGAAACTGAAGGGTCAGCTTCTTGATAGCTACGCGGAACTAATCAATGGCAATGGGGTTCATGATTCACTGGCGATTTTGTATTTGGCACTACGTGAGGAGCAGCGACGCCGCCGCTTCGTTGAGTATGTGACTGAATGCAAGGATTTCGTTCTCGATTTCGCTATTTCCCTTCACATGCTCATGCGTGAGTACTACAATGAGGGTGTTTACCACCTCCAGGAGAAGGCCTTAAGGGAAATGGAGAGGCGCGTAGGACTTCTTCTTCTTCAAGAGCGTGAGGCGCGGACGGCTATTGAGGCGGTGCATTCTGTAGGTCGGGATATTTACTTCTGTTGGGAAAAAGAGCAAAGATCCCTATTTGATGGTGAAAGTCGGTGCCGTTTGGCTATGTTAGAAGATGAGGAGAATACTCGCGACGCCATTTACGAGCACTTTGCAAAGGAGGAGGTAGCGGTCGTGCGGCGGTGCGAAGAGCGACTCGAGGAAGAAGCTTGGCGCCATGAGGAAGAGCAGTGGGCCCTTGAGATGAAGCAGCGGGAAGATGAAGAAGAGGTGAGTGCAGCACGCACGCAGAATAAGAAACCATCGGAGGGTAAGCGAACAGGTACAAGTGCGTTTACGCGGTGGCAAGAGCGCCGACTCCAAATGGTGATGGTGCATGAGGAGGTTTCCGAACCCATGGAACAGGAACGGTGTCCCACACCGTCGATTACTGAGACGGAAACGCTACCGACAGCGAAACCGGAAATTTTACGGAGAGAGAGAACAACAGCCTTTATGCAAGATCCTGTGGAGGCCCTCACGTCGCTCGTGAGGACCGAACTAACTGAGGAGTCCGTGGACGGTAGAGGTTACAGTGCGCTGTTTGACTCATCAGAGTCCCTGTTTGGTGCCATTTCGCGGTTTCAGCAGCAGATAATATCCACAGTGGCACCTCCTCCATTGTCAGTGGCGAAACAGAAGGAGCAGGAGCAGGGAGGGGAGATGCCGCACCGAAGCCCCACCGAACTGACTGCAAATCCCCATTCTTCAACACAAACACAGCAACCGGTGGGGTCGAAGTGGGAGTGGGGATGGGATGAGGTGCCTGACGATGCGGGTGGCTCATGGAAGGTGAGTCAAAATGACTGTAAGACTGGTGTTGCCACTGAAAAATATTTGACCACGAGGATACCAGATGAGAAGAAAGAAGAGTTCTCAGAGAAAATTATCAAGTTAGAGGCGTTGTCCAAAGCAGTTAAACCTCGACCACAGCGGCGGCGCCCATTTGGTGGCGTAGTCAACCTCAATGCAAAGCCGACAGAAGGTAAAGTGAGCCCAATAAACGACAGTATTCCCGAAACTGGACAGGAAGAACAGGAAATTGGTGAAATATCTCCAAGGAGCGCCGATGAGGGTCATGCAAAGGAAGTGAGCACGCTGCTCACATCGACTGAAATGTGGAACGCCAAAGGAGAGGAGCTACACCCCTTTTCGGCAACCGTAGGTGAACCACTGGATGTGGCGACTTCGTCTTTATGGGTCGGAGAGCATCAAATGAATTTAGCCGTTAGCGATGTGTGTGAGGAGGTGGTGTGTCACACGGAGTATCTTCCCAAGGATAGCTTGGAAATGAGTAGTGTGATTCTCTCGCTTAGCAGCTTCCACGTAATGCAAGAAGAGGAAGGAGGTGCCCGCCTTGCGCTTCTCAACGAAGAGCGGATCGGACGTGTTTTTCTCAACCGTCGACTAGTTATGGGATTGTGAGATAACCTCAGCCTGGTGTCCTTCCCTCCTGATGGGGAAGTGGCAATCCACCTTCTTTGCTATGATTCGTCGTGTCTCTCGAAAGGAAAGTTAACTTCTTAATAGCCACAGTAACGTATGGATGCAATCCTGCTGTGCGCTCTGTGTAAAATCAGGGCTACTTGACTCTCGTCATTGTCGTGTATTCGGATCGTGTAGTTCTTCACTTCGGGTGGTTGTCTGTGATCGAACATGGTTTCGGTAAATTATTATTGGATCGGAGGCGTTATTGGCCGTATTTCCAATGCCTGAGCAGGGGTTTCAAAGCAACATTTGTGTTTGGGTCTCTTCCATATTTTTTTTTTTACCAATTAGGGGATGTCGTGCCTAACTTCGTGCATCCATTGTTGATCATTTGTACCATTGTTATTTTTTTTTTAATTTTGGTTTTGTAGCAAGGAATTAGTCAATATATACCTCTTCTTGTAATACGTTGCTGCTCAGAGGCACGCGCGCACGACGCTGACCGCACCGCACCGCACCGCACCGCACAGGCGGTGAAGGAAGCTGGTTAAGTCATGTCGACTACCACAGATTTTGTTGGGCGGAACTGTCCTCATTGCAGTGCAGTGGATAGTTTGCAGACAGATGATGTCATGGGCGAAGTAGCTTGCACGGCGTGTGCACTAGTTGTGGCAATGGGACTCGAAGAGAACGTTTTTACACGGTACAATGAGAATGCCACGTATGAGGACGTTGATCACCATCGTGAGCGAAATGCAAATCCCACAGCCGCTACTTCCGCTGCGGGTTCTCTTTCAGCAGCGGACCCTCACATGTCGTCGACCTCTTCGAAGGTTGTGTTACATCCAACCATGCTGAATTGTATGCGAGGCCTTCACAAAAAGGCAGTATTACCAGAGCCAGTACTCGATCGCGGTATTGAGCTCGCGCGAGCCTTTGTTGGGGGGCGGCGGGCACGTGGGCAGCGGGTGGAACGACAACCGGATGTTGCTGCCGCTTGTCTTATGATCGCTGCTGAAGAGGCTCAGCAGCCGCTACCGTTGGCCGAAGTGCGGTGTCTTGATTCATCACTTGGCGATGTGGAACTGCGTCGCGCGGATATTGTGCGCGAGTTACACCTAGAAGATAGCGAGCGGCGGTTGCGCGACACCTTTGCTGATAACCTTCTTGTGAAGTACATTCTGAAACTTGGTCTGCAAGTCTCATTATACCTACCGCATTGCAAGCGGCTGTTGACGGCGCTTGGTCGCGTAGAGGCGCTGGCAGGTTTAACAGTTGCAGATCGAGTAACGACAGCGCTTCTGTTGGCAAGAACTGCGCAAACACTTTCCTGGGAACAGGGAACGCACATTAGTAAAGGCAAAGAGTGTGACCTTGGTATGGAGGCTATCTACGCCAATTTTTCATCCAAAGCTCACTTGGAAGTGACCAAAGTCAACAAAATCATGCACCTGGCCGTAGATGTATTGCCTCTTATCCAGGCAGCGTTTCAAGACTGTGGAGAGCCCACGGCTGGTAAGAGAAAGGTAGGCAAGAACAGTGAGCCAGAAGCGAGTGGTGGCACTAAACGCGTGAAGAGGGAGGAAACATGAAGGTGTGGAGAGAAAGGAGGGAGATGACAATGGAGAAGAGACTGTTTTGTGGAAGGCGTGCTTTTTTAAAAAAACCTTCGATTTTTGACGTGGAGTATTTTTTTTTACTCTTTTTTTTTTTTGTTATCTTTGCTTATCCATTAGCGTTTCTTAGGTGCTTCTCGTCATCGGTACTGCTCTCCTACGCGAGTCAACCTACGGTGGCTAACCGTTTGTCCTTGGTGGCCGTGAAACCGCGACGCTTTTCTTTGTTTGTTTTTCTCGTTACACGTTTTTGTGGTTATCCGGTGGTTGCGGCGTTAATATGAAACTATATAATTTTTCCCGATGTTTTTTTTTACCGCGTTAATAATTTTTCAACAATGTTAGAGAGGTGGAGGCGCCCCTTCATTATCTTCTCCATATACTCCATTTTGTTGTGTCATTTTTTATTTTTATTTTTTACCAAGCTAGTTGTGATACGCCGCGTATCGTTAAGTGGCGAAGGAGGAAGAAGGAACGAAAGCGAAAAATAAAGTTTGAATCCGTTTGAGATACAGACACAACAAAACTATGCCCCGTGAGAACTTCTCACCGAAGCACGTTGATCCTGTGAACTTCCACAACGACGATGACGAAGACGAAGAAGAATTCGATCTCTTAAAAGTGATGAATGATATGAAGGTGCACGAACGCCGTAATGTGTATGCTCTGAAAGGTTTACTTAATGAATACAAAAGTGTACGGGCGAAGTTCCGTGAAGAACTCAGCCGGCTTGAGGTGGAGCATCTGCGTGACGCCCAGCATTTCCACGATATTCGCGCTGCCATCGTGTGTGGAACGCGCGACATCACTGATGAGGAAATAGCTGCTGCCCAGGCATCGTTGGCGGCTGAGACGACGTCTTCTGGTGTTCGTGCAATTTCCTCCAGCGATGAAGAACCCGACACGGGTGATGCAAAGCGGGATGAAAATAAAGCCGGAAAGAAGTCCGTTCGTGTGGTGTCTCCTCAGGAAGATCCCGGCCGCCTCGAGAAGGCTGCTGCCGCACCTGATGGTGGCATTCCTGACTTTTGGCTCACAGCCATGTGCAACGCAGAGGTGTTGGACTCAACCATTACGGAGCGAGATCGCCCAGCGCTAAGTCACCTGCAAGACATTCAGTTAGAGCACATTGATGGGGATCCACATAAAGGAGTTCGTATTAACTTCCACTTCTCACCGAATGAGTACTTTACCAACGAGGTCCTTAGCAAAACATACCGGATGGCCTTTGATGAAGACAGTGGTGAAGTAGAGATTGATTCCATGAGCGCCACTCCTGTTGACTGGAAGTCGCGTGAGAAGAACCTTACCGTTATCCTTAAGAAAAAGAAACAACGACACAAGACCAAGAGGGAGATTCGTGTGGTGACGCGCGAGGAGAAATGCCCGTCGTTTTTCAATTTTTTCACCAACCCTCTGGGCGGCGAGGACGAGGACGAGGACGGGGACGGAAAAGAGGATGAAAAAAGGGATGAAAAGGAAAAGGGAAAGAAAACTGACGACGATGACGATGACGATGATGATGATGAAGAAGAGACGGCAGAGTTGCACATTGAATTGGGGCAGGTGTTGATGGAGGAACTCGTGCCAAAGGCCGCCTTCTACTATACAGGTAAGTCCGTTGAGGAAACGGCACTGGCACTCATAAAGAAATTTAGCGTTGAATCAGATGACGAAGACGGGGACGAAGATGATGACAGTGATGACGGAAGCGACATCGGTGGTAAATCATCTAAGAAACCCGCACCCAGTGGTGGTAAAACTAATCAGCCGGAGTGCCAGCAGCAGTAAAAAAGGAAAATAAAAAACAAACTAACAGACAAAGAGGTATTTCCCCCTCGCAATCCCTCAAAGCGAGTGGTAAAGCAGGGGAAATAAGCAAGGCGTCTTTGTTCCGAATAAAAGGTTGGTACCCAAATAAGCAATTAACAGTCGCCATATAGTTCCTGTCTGTTTTTAATTCACTTTACGTCTCTTAGTTTTTGAGCTGAATGTTCTCACCGCCCCTTCTCCTTCCCTTGGACTTTCGCGTCTGCCATTCCCCCACAGGGCGTAACGTTGGAACCTCCTACAATCAGATACAACCACAATGGAAGTGTTTTGAATGCGTTGGTCGGACCGAGTTATCGTAAATCCCATCTAAAAAGGAGTAAAAGAGGAGGAAGATAGCAAAAGAAAAGCCATGGAAAAGACAGGAAAAAAAAAAGGAATGAAGTGAGGAAACGGAAGGGGAAGTGCGTATTTGGGTTAAATACTATAATTATATTGTGTGACATCCTTTTTTTTTTTAGTGCGTGTGTGGTTGTTTGTCGGGGGTTCAAGGGAGGGGGGAAGGGGGGAAAGAGAAAACACAAAGAAAAAACAAATAAACATTAAAGGAAGATGCAAAGAAGTACAGGAGATGGTAGTGGCGTGGATGTTCGGAAGCGAAAATGATAATAACAATGATAACGATAATGGTAATGCGCAAACGAAGTAAACGAGAAGGGATGGCTTCCGCATATCTCTTTTCGGTCTCATCTTCCCTGAAAACAAAGTCTCCTTGTTATTACTCGTCTGGTTCCATATTTCATCCTTTTCATTACACTACCTGTATGTGGCCAAGTATCCGCTGTTACATTATGTGTACACTCGCATTCTGTATCCCGTATTTCTCCTTGAACTTCTGCTACTTTCCTCCTCTTGTGTTTTGGTACAGAAAAAGCAACTCATAGCTAGCAAGTCAGTTTTTCACCAGCTAACTTCAAGTATTCGGCATATACCCATATCAAGGTAAGAAGGGAGAAAAAGAAAAAAGAAATAAAGATACAATTAAACATGTCCTGCGGTGATGCGAAACTCAACCACCCTGCGCCTCACTTCAATGAGGTGGCACTGATGCCTAATGGCACTTTCAAGAAAGTTGATCTCGCCTCTTACAGGGGAAAGTGGGTGGTACTATTCTTTTATCCTCTCGACTTCACGTTTGTGTGCCCCACTGAAATCTGCCAATTCTCTGACCGCGTGAAGGAGTTCAACGACGTCGATTGTGAGGTTATTGCATGCTCAATGGACAGCGAATTCTCACATCTTGCATGGACAAATGTTGAACGCAAGAAGGGTGGATTGGGGACGATGAACATTCCCATCCTCGCTGATAAAACGAAATCAATCATGAAGGCTTATGGTGTACTTAAGGAGGAAGACGGTGTTGCATACCGCGGTCTTTTCATCATTGATCCCCAACAGAACCTTCGTCAAATTACCATCAACGATCTTCCAGTTGGTCGTAATGTTGACGAAACACTTCGACTTGTGAAGGCCTTCCAGTTTGTGGAAAAACACGGTGAGGTGTGCCCCGCTAACTGGAAACCTGGAAGCAAGACAATGAAGGCTGATCCCAACGGATCCCAAGATTACTTCAGCAGCATGAACTAAAATGGACTTGTTTCTAAGTTTGCAGTGTATTTTGTTCCTTTCACGAAGCGAGTCACGCTGTTTTGGGAGTTCCTGTGGGAGCAATTACGGAAGCACATAAAATTTTCTATAGCCATGAAGAGGAGGATTACCTCCTGTAACGATGGGGTGATGCTTTCCCTTTTCGTGGTTTAATGCAAGACAGGGAGAGAATTACTATATATATATATATATTCGTATTGAATATTAAGGTTACGATTTTTGTCACTATCTTTTTTTTTTATGGCACTGCAGTGTCTTATTGTTTGACTTCGTTCGAGTGCCGCAGCGTGGGAAAGGCAATGTGAAACACGAAAGGAAGGATAAACTTATAGGGTATTAGGAGTGAAAAGTAGGGAAAAAGAGAATAGGCGGGAGTCTGCTCAGTTTTTAGCGAGAAGGCGTTGATATATGTCCTTCGGCAATTCTCATTTTCTTCTTTTTTTTTTCCTTCTTTGCGTGTTTGCCAGTAGCTAACTCAACAAGATGCTTGTGCTTGTGATTTCGCACTTCACTATGAAGTCTGAGAAGGGGTTTAGCGATGGGTTCCTCCCAATACTGGGTCATCTCATTTTACACCATGCCTTGCCGATTTTTTTTTTCGTTCCTTTCCTCTCCACCCACTATTTACCCCTGGATCCTTACTTTTACCTTCCCCTTCCCTACATGCAAAAGCACAAACCTGTAATTGGTGCAGCTGAAGTAACGGAATAGGGTTTAAATACCCCCAATAGATAAGTGCAAAACATACTTGTTACTCACCTATGTTAGTCCACTTGGATAAATGGTGGAAAAGCAAGGCCCATCGTCGCATAAAAGGTGCTCGCGGGGCCCGTTTTGCGAGTCTTAAGTTTCATGTTCTATTCCTTGGCAGTGTTATTTGTTTTGTTGAGTGGGTGATGCGATCGACTGACTGCTACGAGGATCCCTCTTACCATATTGCTCCACCACCGGTCGCGCCTCCTCCACCGTTGGCTGCGTCGATTGGATATGCACTGAGTCGGGAAATGCCACATCTGCGTGTCATGGAACTAGAGAAAGGGATACCGTCACATTTACCGAAGACGCGGGGTGTTGACTACGTGTTGCTGCGAAGCGAAGGGAGGTTTGTTTAACACCTCAGGTGCACAACATATATATATATATATATATATATATGTTTGTGCTAGTGTTACCGTGTTCATCAAGTTTATGTGCATGCAATTTGGTTAGTGGTTTACTTAGGAAGGGGACAACATTTTGTACGCAACGTAAGTCGCTTCACTCCTTTGTGAGGGCCAAACCCCCACTCAGGATCTCGCAATGGCGTAAGTGAATAAAAACTGGCAATAACCGCTCTTGTTTAATTTTACTCTGATTCGCATCTGGACTTCCTCCCCTCTGCACCGTTTCTCTTATGACCGAGAGGTATGTGGCCAAGCACACAATTTTGTTAGCGCCATGTCCACAGTTACATTCTGTGTCCTGTATTTCTCCTTGAACTTCTGCTACTTTCCTCCTCTTGTGTTTTGGTACAGAAAAAGCAACTCATAGCTAGCAAGTCAGTTTTTCACCAGCTAACTTCAAGTATTCGGCATATACCCATATCAAGGTAAGAAGGGAGAAAAAGAAAAAAGAAATAAAGATACAATTAAACATGTCCTGCGGTGATGCGAAACTCAACCACCCTGCGCCTCACTTCAATGAGGTGGCGCTGATGCCTAATGGCACTTTCAAGAAAGTTGATCTCGCCTCTTACAGGGGAAAGTGGGTGGTACTATTCTTTTATCCTCTCGACTTCACGTTTGTGTGCCCCACTGAAATCTGCCAATTCTCTGACCGCGTGAAGGAGTTCAACGACGTCGATTGTGAGGTTATTGCATGCTCAATGGACAGCGAATTCTCACATCTTGCATGGACAAATGTTGAACGCAAGAAGGGTGGATTGGGGACGATGAACATTCCCATCCTCGCTGATAAAACGAAATCAATCATGAAGGCTTATGGTGTACTTAAGGAGGAAGACGGTGTTGCATACCGCGGTCTTTTCATCATTGACCCCCAACAGAACCTTCGTCAAATTACCATCAACGATCTTCCAGTTGGTCGTAATGTTGACGAAACACTTCGACTTGTGAAGGCCTTCCAGTTTGTGGAAAAACACGGTGAGGTGTGCCCCGCTAACTGGAAACCTGGAAGCAAGACAATGAAGGCTGATCCCAACGGATCCCAAGATTACTTCAGCAGCATGAACTAAAATGTGTCTCGTTTTAATTTTTGTTTTGACTTCTACCTGTGATTTATTATTAATTGTTTTGTTGGGTCGTTCTTCTGGTGTATACAAGGTTTTGTCGTCTCTCCTGTGTGCCTTACCGGCTTTACTGTTCGTGACGCGTTAAAGCAGCCGGGGAGTGAACAAGTAGCGGTGTTTGGGAAATAGGTTTGACGGCACTGGATTTACTTTTCCCTTCCCCCTCTGAGTTTTTTAGCGATCTTTACTTGTTTCCTTTTTGATTGCCCATCACTGCCACTGATATGATACTCACGTTATTCTATTGTGAGATGTATCAGGTGTGCTGGAAACGCTTTCAGTGGTTCTGTTGTTGTAGGGTAAACGATTTCGGCGGCTTTATATCTAAGTTCCACTATGTATGAGGATACTTTGCATTACTTATATATACATATCTATACTTTTCGTTTTATCTCTTTTTTTTTTCTAATTTACCACAATATGTTCGATTTCCCACATGTGTAGACACGCCATTAGGGAGGCGGAAAGCGAAAGCGTGCGTAATATTTATGTGGGGAAGCGTGGTAAGTTTGATTTGGATAGCCAGTCGGGAACAAATGACGAGGTCTCGGGAAGGGAAAGGGGAAACGGATGGAGAAGTACAAACTTTTAACGTGTGGTGACTGCATTTTTTTTTTTCCTTTGAGGGAAGACAGGGAGTTAACTGACACACCGAGAATGGTGACGGAAACTATTCCAGTCACACGAACACCAGGGAGGGTATATGCTCGTCGCACTTTTCTTGTGGCCTCGCTGCATATATGCGTGTGTGCATGTATAGTAGGTAATCTCTTTCTACTTCATCGCTTCTTGCATTTACATTGTCGTTTTTGTATTATTATTATCATTATTATTATTTTTTTTTGGTATACGTGATTGTATACATTTGTACGCACACGCCGGATGGTGATAATTTTTGTAGAAGTAAGGAGATAACTGGAGTAGGAAGCCCAGACGTGAAGTGTTGCGCCCGATCAGGTCTTCACGCACTGGATTTATTTTTCTTTTGGCGTTTACTTCTCGACGGTGCCTCTGGGTGGATGTATGGCATTAGTGAAGATGGTGGGGCTTTTGCTGAGTGTTATTTTGCACAGTACCCACTAGGAATGGGCAAAACGCCACCACCGCCATTTGTTCGCGAAGCGGTTCTTGCCCTACGGAAACATACAGACCGCTCTCCACCTTCTTCTACAGATAAATCGCTAGCACTTGTACCGGCGACGGCAGCACTTTCGAGTCACGAAGCCACAGAGGGTAATGTTTCGGGTAATTCGGACAAGCTTGCACAAACAACGGAGAGGACACGTGAGGCGTTAGAACTGGTGTTGCAGGAGCGCCGGAAAGAAGAGGAAGAAAGGGACTTCAGTGGCCGAAACCTAAAGCGTGGCCAGCGAAAAAAGCCAGCACTTGAGTTGACCCTCTCCGCTGACGTTGCAGCCGTTGGGATGCACGACCCGGCACCCATTGTGCGATCTCCTACCAAAGTCCCAAAAGAGCCAGCAGATTTCTCCGGCGATCGTAATGGAAATACATCTTCTGCCAGTACCACCGTCGTGCCGTTCAGCATTAGCAACTGGAAGAATAAACGCAAGTTGATCATATCCCTGGAGCAGCGCATTGCTCAGCACGCCGAGGCTCGACCGGTGGGTGGTGAGAGTATTAGCGATAATGTGATGCAGCTGGCCGTTGCGATGCAGCAGGCAAGAAAAGAGGTGGAAGCCGAACAACTTGCCCGTGAGAAGGCGCGAATGGAAGAAGAGGAACGGCGGCAGGCGGAGCGGGAGGCCGAAGCCACCCAGCGGGCGAAAGAAATACTGGAGAAAACGGCATCAGATGCATTGCATTCATCAGGTGACAGAAAGAAAGAAACTCGAGAAGAACGGCTTGAGCGTATTCGGCTGGAGAGGGAGTTGCGGGAGCGAGAGAAGCAGCAAGAATTGCGGCAACGTCGTTTGGCCAAGGCTGCCACGCGCTTAGGCATGTCAGTGGAGGCGCTTGAAGCCGATGAGGAACTGATGAAGAATATTGATAACCCAACAACTACCCGTATTGGCGCTGGTTCCGACTATATTTGCCCTCCTAGTGGTGGCGGCGTATCGACAGGGAACAAAGCCGCTGGAGCAGGCCAAAGTGAATATGGTGAGCGCCCGCCAACGCTACACGCTGACGAATTGGAGGAGGACACTCGCCCCCCTGGAACCTGCGGCATCCGTAAAGGTGTTTTTGGCTCAGCGGTCATAAGTAACGAGGGTATCCGTCGCGAGATGGAAGCACTGGCTAAGTTGGAAGAGGGAGGGAGTGAGCCAAAGGATGGGCTGCGGCTTGTCGGTGACGATGACCTGTCAAGCGGCGATGATGAAGATGATGGGTTAGGAATGGACAAACTCATGAAGAAGAAAAAGAAGCGCCGTCTGTAGCGGCACAATTGTTACTTCTTCCAGTGTGTATACTTGTGTGGTCGTTCCTTATTTGTTACTTCCCTTTGGCAGTGTTGGAGTTCTCTATGAGGGTACAGACATCTGGCCCTGCTTTAGGTTGGGTTTGGTTGAGCGTTTTTTTTTTTTAGAATTCCCTTTCCGTTGGGTATTCCCATTTCCTCTTTCTGTTCAACTGTTTTTTTTTCTCCATCATAAGAAAAGGGAGAAGAGTTGTAGGGCTAGTGTGTGAAGAGTTTGTTTACCAATAGGAGACACATACTTGAGGAAATAAAAGACGCGTATCGTACGGCAGGTAATTAAAGGCTAAAGTGTAATAGACGGATACAAGAAAGTGTGTGGACTCAGATCACTCTCACGGGCTCGCACACTCTCTGCATTACAATATTTTTCTTTTTATCACTGTCCTCCATTGGATTTTGGTATTGTCACTACTCTTGACATCACGGGCCACCGGACATATTTAACCGGACCTAGCCTCGGCTAACTGTTTAATACACCGAAGACGACGACGGAGGACGCTTAAATCTTCGTGTTTTTTCTTTCGGCGTGTTGTAATGCACCGTGCTAATATTATATTACGCACTGCGGTCACGGCCGCCAATGCCAATGCCGTATTGACAGGGGAAGGTCGGCCCTTCTCTATGGTGACACGGGAGGTTAAGGCCATGCAGAATCACATTTCCAACCTTGTCGCTAACAAGGAAAATGAAGTGCTGGATTACGCCGGTAAGTACGTGCTGTCGTCTGGGGGAAAGCTGCTGCGGCCCACATTAGTAGCAATGATGGCCCATGCACTCGTGCCGCCGCACATGAGTCAGCAGTTTCAGGCCAGTGATATTGGATCACTAGACGATATTCCTTCCGGCACGATCCGCCCCTTTTTGCGGCTTGGGGAGGTTACAGAACTCATACACACCGCTGCGTTGGTACACGATGATGTGATTGACGATAGTGAGATGCGCCGCGGGAAGCCTGCACTGCATTGCGTGCACGATGTCAAGCGTGCCGTGCTCGCGGGTGACTTCCTGCTAGCGCGGGCCTCACTGTGGATTGCTTCCCTATGTGTCCCTCGCATAGTGGTGTTGATGACCACAGCTTTAGAGGACTTAACGCGTGGGGAGATGATGCAAATGGAGGGCTGCTTTGATCTTGAAAGGTACGAAGAGAAGACGTACTGTAAGACGGGTTCGCTTATTGCTAATTCCCTAGCAGCCACGGCGGTGCTTGCGGATCCCTCGAACTCTGCCCATGAAGTCGCTGCTGGGGAGTATGGCAGGCGGTTAGGCATTGCATTTCAAATCGTGGACGACTGCCTCGACATCACAGGAGATGAAAAAAACCTTGGAAAACGGACAATGGTGGATATGAAGGCAGGAATCGCCACCTTACCCACTCTTCTCGCCGCGAGGCAGGACAGTAAAGTGGATGCCGCAGTGCGCCGCCGCTTTAAGGAGCCCGGCGACGCGGAGATTTGTGTGGAGGCTATCGAGCGTCACGGTTGTGTTATGGAGGCGTTACAGCACGCAGATCAGCACTGCCGACGGGGCATTGCGGCGCTACGCACTCTGCATGAGTCGCCTGCTCGTGAGCGGCTAGAAGCGGCGATGAATCTCCTCCTGACACGGGAATTGTGAGCGCATCATTTTTACTCTTTCTTCCCTCCCCCCCCCCCACACACACAGTCGGCAACAGTTCCCCCTCTTTGTTAAGATCTGCTGCGATTTGGTTCAGCGACATTTTATTTGTAGGCCCCTGCCACCTTTTCGTTCCAAGCTTTGGTTCTATGGATAACATGAATACGTGTAATTCGTCCACACTTGTCCTACATTTTTGTTCCTTTTCAATTTTGTTTACCCTGTACTGTTAATCCGCATTGGCGCGCTTTGGAGAGTTACATGAGGGAAGAGAGGCGCTTGTGTCTTATTTCTTATTCCAATCTGTTGCAGAATTGTGCGTGGATTTAGGCCTCCCCGTATCGTCCGTCGTTGGATCCTGGTTTAGTATCTGCTGTCACTATTTTGCACCCTTTTACCTTTTTTCTGGTGTCCCATTTGTTAAGTTGGCTGTAATCGGCTTTTAAACCTCAAGGCGCTTTGAAAGAATAGTTTACAACTTTGTTTCCTATTGAACCATTCGTTTAGTACTGTCAAAGGAAGCAAAGGTGTGAAGAAGAAGAAAGGACAAAAAACCGAAGAAGCGTATTATTTATTCATCTATTTATTTATTAGTTAGTGATACCACGCAGATTCAATATCGAAGCATTGATCAACCGTGATTGAACATTAAAAAAAAAAATCAATGATGCGCCGTGCTTCTTACTGCGCGGGCCATGTCTTCACTTCCCTCACCGTCGTTGGATCCCGTCGATTCTTTCAGGGTGAAAGATGTGAAGCGGAAATTGTAAAACTGACAAAGGAGCGCGGCATCTTCAGTGATGCCTCAGTCGAAGCTTCTGTGCACCAGTTGATGTCTCGACTCTCCGACAGCCCATATGTCCGTCATTACACGGACGCGGAAGTATCGGCGCATGCTCACGGGTTTCTTTGTGCAAAGGCAAGGAGTGCACTGGGTGAGCCGTTTGAGCATTTTCACGAAAGTGACGATTCGGCCTTCTACATTTGCCGAAAGGACCAGGCAAGTCAGCTGCGAGCCGTGCGGCAGTTGACCAAGTTTGTCAGCCGCGAAAGGGAAACCAAACAATCTGTCTCTGTGCGTTGTTACACTGCCGGTGACAGTGACATTGCCGTCTTCACCGCCAAAATACGTCCTTTTGTGAACCCCAATCCGGAAAAGGGTGAAACGGACATCGGACAACTTGCGAGTTCCGCTTTTTTGGAGGAGCGTTCACCAGAGATGCAGGAGCGATATCAGGACCTCATCAACCGCTTCCACGAATCAGTTGTTCCAGTTCACACTGTGCGCGAAGTGGATGGCGAAGTTTGTTTTTCCATGATCATGGCCGCAGACCGCTCCTACTACATCGCGACGTTGCAGACAGTCATACAGGAGATCCCCGGCGCTGTCGTCACACGCTGTTTCTCGGAGACTTTTTCCAATGACACTCATGTTTACACGTATTTTGTTCGAGGTGCTACAAGTCAGCAGCTTAGCGATCGCGCCTCTCTAGTGCCCTTCCTTCCCACCCGCCCGCGCAGTTTGATTACGCGCCTTCACGAGGATATGGTGTTCAACACGGAGCAAACAGTGTACACGGATGCTGCAGTCATTTTCGCCTTCTACTTTACCCCGCAGCCGACATCCGAAGATTATCGTCATCTACGCAGTTTGGTGTCGAAGGAACCCAACGGATTGAGTCGTCTCAACAATCTTCGCACAACACTCAGTCTCGAGATGATGTCGGAGCGGTATATCCTCACACTCATCTCCACTTACCCCGAGTTCATGAAGGAGATATATGAGGATTTTCAAGTTGGCACCACACACGAGCGACGCTGTGCAATCCGGGAAAAAATCACCACCCGCTTCAGGGAGGATCAGCGCTCCGAGCACGACTTGGGCATCTTCAATGCATTTCTGCAGTTCAACGAGGTGGTTTTAAAGCACAATTTCTTTAAACAGCATAAGGTGGCGCTCTGTTTCCGCCTCGACCCTTCTTTTCTTCGTTCATTGGGGTACCCACGAGTACCACATGGTGTTTTTCTTCTCGCTGGCGCGCAGTGGCGTGGATTCCATGTGCGCTTTACCGACATCGCCCGCGGCGGTGTGCGCATGATTATTTCGAAGGACACCATGTACCGCCGAAACAAGCGCTCTGTTTTCCAGGAGAACTACAACCTTGCCCTCACCCAGTTGCTGAAGAATAAGGACATACCGGAGGGTGGCAGCAAGGGAACCATTCTTGTCTCATCTCGCTACCTGAATACATTCAACCAGCCTCTTTGTGAGAGGATTTTCTTGCAGTATGCTGATGCACTATTGGATGTTGTCATTCCAGGAGAGGAAGGTATCGTCGATCGACTGAAGACACCAGAGATCATTTTCCTTGGGCCTGATGAGCACACGGCAGGCACTTTCCCGTCCGTTGGCTCTCTGTTCAGCAAGAAGCGCGGGTACAGTGCGTGGAAATCCTTTACAACTGGTAAGGATGCTTCACTGGGAGGTATTCCTCACGATACTTATGCCATGACAACTCGTTCAGTCCGTACGATGGTTCGTGGGGTGTATGAGAAACTTGGACTCGATGAAGCAAGTCAGACAAAGTTTCAGACAGGTGGCCCGGACGGTGACCTTGGCTCCAATGAGATTCTGCTGAGCAAGGAAAAGACACTGGCGGTATTGGATATTTCAGCCTCACTTTTTGATCCAGAGGGACTCAACAAGGAGGAGCTGAAGCGCCTCGCGACTGCGCGAAAACAACTGCGGGACTTTGATAAGTCCAAATTGTCATCGAAAGGTTTCCTTGTACTGACAGGGGATAAGAATGTGACGCTCCCAGATGGTACACACGTCAGCGATGGCGTCTCATTCCGTGATGAGTTCCATCTTACGAAGTACAGTGCCGCCGATGTGTTTGTGCCATGCGGTGGGCGTCCCCGCAGCGTTACGCTTGCAAATGTTGGTCGATTCCTCAACTTAAGCGCCGCTGACAACGACTCTCTACTTGCTGGGGGCAGCATTCAGCTGAAAACCCCGAAATACAAGATAATTGTGGAGGGTGCCAACCTTTTTATATCGCAGGATGCGCGTCTTGCTATCGAGCGCTGCGGTATTGTTTTGATTAAGGATGCATCTGCAAATAAGGGTGGTGTCACTTCCTCATCACTTGAGGTGTATGCGGGGCTGGCGCTTTCCGACGAGGAGCACGCGCAGCACATGTGCGTCAAGGATCCCAACAATGTGCCGGAGTTCTACAAGAAGTATGTGCTAGACATTATTGACCGCATTGAAAGTAACGCCCGCCGTGAGTTTGAGGCCATCTGGCGTGAACAACAGGTACAAGAAGGGATGCCCAAGACTCTCATTGCCGACTCACTAAGCGAGAAAAATGTAAGAGTGCGTGCTAGTATTCTTTCGAGTGACATGTGTGAGAACAAAGAACTCGTTCGCTACGTTCTCAGCAAGTACACCCCCAAAACTCTACTTGAAGTGGTCCCACTCGAAACACTAATGGAGCGCGTGCCCCTCGAGTACCAAAAGGCCATTTGTGCAATGTGGCTTGCATCGGAGTATGTGTATACCACCGGCATCAGCGGTAATGAATTTGACTTCTTTACTTTCATGACAAAACACATGGAGCAGGCCAAGCACATCTCTTAAATGTTTCACCAATTCGATGAAATTAGTGAGTTAACAAACCAATCATACGGGAGGAAGCTGCAGCAGTATATTTATACACGCACATAGTTATGTGCATGTATATTTGTATATGCGTGTGTGTGGGATACAATTGAGGGAAGAAGATACAAATTTGAAGATGGGAAGGAAACAAAATTCAAGAAGAAAAACGAGTGAAAGGGCATTAGCTAAAGAAAAAGACAATAAACGCACTAAAAAAAAAATACACCAGTAGATGGAGAAAACGTTTATTTATTTATTTTACTTTTTTTTTACTTGTTTGAAGTGTGAACGGGTGGCACGTAACCAGTGGGGCAGGGGGGAAACAAATGGAAATGTTTAAAATTAAAAAAAAACTGAAACCCGCTAATGTTTAGGTGGTGAATTTGTGTTTGCGTTTGTAACCAACTGTAAATATGTATAGAAAATATCCATGCATATTTATTTATTTTAATAATTAAATTATGGTTTATGCATGTAATAATGCAGTGAAACATGAAGAGATGAAATTGTATTGGTATATGGGCCCTGGTTTTCAGGTAACAGAATCTGTACGCGTGCTTAGTGGGTTACTTTTCCTTCTTTTCTCCCGTTTCCCTTTCTCTTTTAGTGATGGTGCTAACAATAATTATAAATATATTTATATTTCTCTACTTTATTCCGTCTTCCATCTGATCATTATGTTCAGGTGTAGGCATTAGGGAGGGGCGGGTGATGTGATGTGTGTGGTGTGTATGTGGGGAAGACAACACATAAATTTCATTTGTGCATTTCCCCCCCCCCCTCTCCTTCTTCCTCCTTTCTTTCCTTCGAAATCTGCAGAAACAAAAAAATAATGGTTATGATGACGATACGGAAGAAGACGGAAGGGTGGATGCACTGGTAGAAGTGAAAGTAGTGGGAAAGGGGGAGAACGTTAAGTTAAGGTAACGTGAGATAGGGTAAAGAAGAAAAAAAAAAAATATATATATATATATATATAATTTGATAAACAAGTGTTGAAAAAAAACGCAACGGCGCCATGCAATTTGAGCGTGTACCAGTTCTCCATTGGAGTGATAAACGGCATCAGGTCTAGTTTACAGCTTTAACTTTGTTTTTTTTACTTTTTGTGTGCTATTTTCTTTCTCTTTTTCGTTCTCTTTTTACTATTATTATTATTATTTTGTTTTGAGGGTAGAACTTCTCCGACTTTATCGTTTCTTCCTTTGGTAGAAGGTTATCCTCCATTTATTATTTTTTTTTGTTTTCCCTCTTTTTTTTTTGATTTTCTCCTTATTTTTCATGTGGAGTACCGTTTCATTGAGTTTTTATGCAAAGAAAATGAAACTGGGTAAAGGAAAGAGAGAAAGCAACACACAGTGAAAGCAAAGAAGAGGAGGGAATCGAACGAATGAATGAATGAATGAATAAACAGGCGTTGGCATATAACTTATAACCGCAGTAGAAGTATTCCTAATTTTTATGCCACTTTCCTTCTGTTTTGACTATTATAGTAATTTTGTTTTTATTTTACTCTTTTTATTTTGTTTTAATTCTTCATTCATTCTTATTCTGACTTTCCATCCCCTCTCCTGTTTTCGTTTTCATTTTATATCAGCTTTACATACTCAGCAGCCACTCAATAAAATTAGCGAAAAAATGTCGATTACTGTGATGACACCGAAAGAGTTGTAATGATCATTTGTCTATGAAATATATATTTGGGGCCGCGCGTGTTTATGTATGCTGAGTGTATGGATTTTCTTTTCTTTTCCTCCCCCATCTAAAGCTGTTGTGGGGGATAAATAATTAGTTTCGGGGATTGAAAGAACGGTGATTGTGTGTGAGGAATTGTTTTGCTGTTGTGACACATTCCGCTGCTATTCAAATTCATTTATTACGTTTCGGAGATTGACAGTTGAATCGGCGTTTTTGGTGCCGGTGAAAGTGCATGCGCAAATAGGAGGACTGTTCTTTTATACCTTTTGGTTTTATTATTTTATTTTCCTCACTCATACCCTACGCTTCTTGTTATCGTTTCCCAATTCACTGCGGTTGTTAAAGATTAATAAATTCTGCGCGCGGTTGTGTGGTTCTAGGCAACCTTCTTCTTTTTTCTTTCTTGTAGTCTCACGCATATAAACTGAACATCGTTTTTTTTTTTTTGCTCCCTCTTTTTTTTTTTGAAAAAAAAAAGAAGTTTCATCGGTAAAAGGTCAGAAAAGTGTCATCTTAGCTTGAGAAGTAGGAAAGCAAATAGTAAGGAAGATAAAAATATCAAACAAACAGTCGTAAGCATTGGTGTAGACAAATATATATATATATATATATATACCATCAGAGGTTGTAGTAGAACCTTCTTTTTCATTAAAAACAAAAATTCAAAAAAAAAACAAAAATAATGCCTGCTGCACCGCTTCCCGGCGAGGTTGCGAAGTTCTGCAGCCCCCTTTACATGCACAAGAGAATACTTAGAGCCGCCGCTCCTAAACCGCCGACAGTTTTCACCGCGAAAGACAACTCAAAAACGGCTTTTCATGTGGTAACGCAACGACCAGGATTTGCAACCACTCCTTACACTGTCAGTCGTTGGTATCTTAAAGAAAAGGTTCACAGCAGCAATAGGAACCGTTTGGAAGGATTGTACGAATGTGTACTTTGCGCCTCATGCACGGGAAGTTGCCCTCAGTATTGGTGGAATCGCGAACTTTTCCTCGGCCCTGCGGTGCTTCTTCAATCGTACCGGTGGCTGATTGAACCCCTCGACCGTGATTTTGACAGTCGGGTAAAGATGTTTGAACATGGCCCGCTTGTGAACTTTTGTCATAATATCTTCAACTGCAGCATCACGTGCCCAAAGTTTCTCAACCCGGGAATGGCTTCGAAGGAAATTAAGCGCCTTTCATCACCAGCAACGCTGCGTGTGGGGCCACCGCTGGAGGATGCAAAAGTCGCCTCCAAGTATTAAAAGCTGTTTGGTATAGTCAAGTAGCTTATTTGTGCCGTCTATACTCTGATATGACCGCTCATAGGAATGTTAGTGAAGTGAAGGGTGCCCTTTTTTTCTTTTTCTTTCTTTTTTTTTTTTGATTCATTATGAGTGTACGCGATTTCCGGTGACCATGTCGGTTTATGCCCTATGTGAGTGTGTGGGTTTCTTCTTCGTTGTTTTTTTTTTTTCGACCCAACCTCCTGATGTAAGTGGGTCAAGGGTGTTTATATGTTGGTGTGTAGGAAGGTGTTTATGTTGAACTGAACGTTTATTTGGTTTGGTTCACATTTGATGATCGTGTAGTGTGTTCCTCTTTCTTCATTTTGTTTGGTTTACCTTTTCTTCTGCCTTAGCGCAACCACCGGCCTTAACTACATTGGTGCATTCATATGTTCGTATATATTTTTATATGTATGAAAAAGTGTGTTTGCACATACGCGTGTGTACATTTTTCTTTTGGCATGTCATGTGTTGCTGTTGCTCTATTTTTGCAATTGTTGCCACTACTATTACTTTGTACGCAATGCATCTGCTTCAACTTTTAGCAGTAGTTGATCCGCACGTTTTAGTGGGTGATTTGTTGCATTAGCTTTTTGGGGAAAGGAGAGGGAAAGGTTTTACCATTATTATCAGCATAATTATACGTTCTCACTTACTTACTATCATCATTATTAGTCATTATTTATTAATGAATTTAGTGTTAGTATTATTACCGTCCATCTCTCGCTTTCACTTTATCTTCCTTGTGATTTATCTTACCCCTAGTGTTTTGGCGCTGTGTTGAAGGGAGGGGGAGTGCGGCATCTCAGATCTTTGTCCTTTCATGCCCTTCAACGCACTTCATTGTGTTATTTCATTTTCTATGTTTCTGACTGTCACCTTTCTGTGCCTTCTTTTTGTCCTGTCTTATTTTACTAATTACCGGGGAACGTATATATATGTATGTATATATAATCATTCATTTATTCATTTGACATTACATGTTTGCTTTTCCGGACTTGTGCTTCTTCTGTTTTTATTCTTGGTTATCATCTCTGAGGCGGCTGTAACTTAGGTTGCTGCGAGTCCGCCGACCTTGTAATTAAAGGGAATAGTATCGAACGCTAAAGGCGTGCTCGCATACAGGAAGGAGGGGGAAATGCTTCTAAAGTTCACGGCAACTGGAGATTTTCTCCGTCCTTTCATTAATCTACTTCAAGCCACGACAAAACAGGGGGTGGTGCTGTTTTTCCAACCACTTGATAATGTCTTGGTTCTTCGCACGGTGGGGCCAAACAGTACCTTGTATTTAGTTGCTAGTGTTGGCACGGAACATTTCCATGAGTATTGTTATGACAAAGGGGATGCTACTGCGGACTCGTTTGCGGTCGATGGTGTTTTAGAGGCGGGGAAGGACTCTTCAGCGGAAGTTAACAACATGGAACATCATGTTCCTGTTTTGAGTAGAGCGTTACTTGCCACAGTGTTGCGGCAACCGCAGGGCCTTCATTTGATTAGTGTTCAGTATAGCTCTAGAGACGGTGATGGTATTTCTAAGGATGTGATGCAGTGGGAATGCGTTTGTGGGGATGGAATTGTAAAGGTGTTTATGTTGCCGCTAGTGCGAGAGAAACTGGAGCGGGCGTATGTTAACCCTGAAAGGTATGTTTTTGACGCGTGTGCGTCTGCGAAAACGTGGGGTCACTTCTTGCGGCACCTACCAGGATCGCAATTCATTGTTGTTCAACCACATGATACACATCTTGAGCTTCTGGTGATGAATTGTTCGGAGGCCGCCGGACACGAAGTTGACTCGAAGGTGCTAGTTCGACAGGGGGATTTACTTTTCATGCGCCGGATACACCGAGCAACAGAAGGTAATGATGATGGATATTCGTTATTACCCGGCAAATACGCAGAACTTAAACCCCTCAAGCATATTTGTCTCTTGGCCGATCAACTTGGTATGATGATCCGCCTGCGCTCTGCCATGGGGGGCGTTCCCCTCTTCGTGGAAACACTTACAATGCAAGAAGCTCAGTCCCTGAAGGCTGGAGGTGCTCCAACGGTCTCAATGGATACCGTGATAGATACTACGGCACCCGATTTGTATAATCGAGGCATGGCACCCATAAGCAGTTCTCTCCGAATAAGATACGCGGTGTACATTCCCGCAATCGACATTTGGCCATCATCCGCGGATAGTTTCGACGCGCCAACAGATGGTGGTCGCCGCTCGGTTGCCTCCACAGCAACAAGTCACAGAGATAGTCGCGATTTGACTAACATAGCGTCGCCGCGTGGATCTGTTGGGCTTCCTCAAGCAGATCCATGTCTCGGCTGTGCTGAAACCCCGGTAGCAAGTGCAACAACCGCAGTCAATGGGGTAACATCTGCCCCATTGCCGACGGGTTTGCATTTTGGTACAAACCAAGTGGGTCCAGGCGGTGGACTCAACCCGCAGACATTGGCTAGCCCAACACCTGCTCCACTTACTTCAGGTTATTCTGTGGGGTCCCCTGCGATTTCAGCGCAGTCAGCTCCATTGTATGACCCTCCCCCCTCGGGAGTTGTGATCGACGGTAACATGATGATGGTGAGGTCAACATTTCAGATAGGCAACTCCGTTGGTTCGGAACATACTAACTATAAGCGCTCTCGCGACAACGTGACGTCTGAAAGGTCTTCTGCGTTGCCCTTTTCACTCAGTGAGAGGGTACCGTGTACCGATAATTTTGGTCCCCAACCTATCGAACAGCGCGGGCACGAATCGACAACTTGGAGCACACTGACGCCGGAAAAACGCAGCTCCTCTCAACTCAATCACGATGAACAGTCAAAATTGCCTCCCATGGGAAGCAGGCAGCTTCCACTCGACGCACGGTACCCTTTGGATTTTAACGCTTATGTGCAGGAGTTGGACGAGGGTCGGTGTGAAGATGACTTGGATGAAGATGATGAGGATCTGCAGCGCTTCCTTGATAGTTGCGCCTCAGTGCTTGTTGTCCCCCAAACACAGAGTTACTAAGATTGATAGCCTTGTCTTTATATATCTTCCCTCGAAGCGCAGTGACGAGCGACTCAATGAGAGGCGAAGGCGGTGATATTGACGGTGGTGAGAAATGTGGGAGACACGTAAATTATGGGAGTCCCCTTGCCTCCTTTGTTGTTGCGCAGCGAATGGTATTAGTGCCCACATGCCCGTTCTAGTGGGTTGAATGCATTTAAAAATAACATTCACTTCGTGTCACAAGCGCATAAATGTGCGAGCAGATAGAGGTATATGCACACGTGTTCACCTATGTTTGTACTGTACTCCTATGCCGTTTCAGCAGTGTCGCTGATCTGTCTTTTACACTATTTGCGTGACCGGCCCTTCACCTTCCTCCCAGCCTTTTCCTGATTGTCTAATGAACGAAAGGGAAGAGAAAAAATAAAGGGAATTAATACACTCATACATATATACATAAATATTAATACATATCATATATACGTGTCAGTAACCTCAGCGTAAAGGCAAAAAAAAAGTGAAACAAGAAGAGGGGAGTGTCATTATGAGTCAGGATAGGGGCAAGCGGCAGGTTTTGGATGCTACAGTGCGTGATGACAACCCGTATAGCCGGCTCATGGCACTTCAGCGGATGGGTGTTGTGGAGAATTACGAGGCCATCCGCCAAAAATCCGTTGCAATAATCGGCGCTGGGGGTGTTGGCAGTGTCGTGGCAGAGATGCTCACGCGTTGTGGTATTGCGAAAATCCTTTTGTTTGACTACGATAAAGTGGAGCTCGCCAATATGAACCGGCTCTTTTACAGGCCCGAGCAGCAGGGGATGTCAAAGGTGGCGGCGGCAAAACAAACACTGGAAGGAATCAACCCAGACACCGAAATTGTACCTTTCGACTTCAGTATTACAGCAGCGGAACACTGGCAGGACTTCGCTGATGCGTTAACAAAGAACGGTGGTGTAAAGCCCAGCACTCCGGTAGATTTACTGCTGTGTTGTGTTGATAACTTCCAAGCCCGCCTAACGGTCAATTACGCTTGTTTACTGTTCAACATTCCGTGGATGGAAAGCGGTGTTGCAGAAAATGCGGTGAGTGGTCACATCCAGCTACTCCTTCCCGGTGTGACACCCTGCTACGAGTGCTGTCCACCCCTTGTCGTGGCGACAGGAATGCCAGAGGCCAAGCGTGAGGGCGTTTGCGCTGCGTCTCTTCCAACCACGATGGGCATCGTAGCGGGGTTTCTCGCACAGAACGCCCTAAAGTACCTGCTGAATTTTGGAACTGTTAGTGAATACATTGGATATGACGCAATGAGAGATTATTTCCCCTCTGTTACAATTAAAGCGAATCCCGACTGCCGCAACGCCACCTGCGTTGAGAAGCAACGGGAGTACGGGGAACGGAAGGCGAGGTTGGGTGACGCAGCCCATCCCCTACACAACGCTGCCAAACATCGCACCGAGCGGGAGGCGAAGGAACGCGAGGCGGCAAAAGCAAGGGCAGCAGCATCAGCGAAAGAGTGGGGAATAGTAGTTGAAGAACACGGGAAAGATGATCTTTCCGTAAACACAAAGGGAGACACAGGTGGTGTGGAATACGCGTATGGCGCCGGCGGTAAAGCGGAGGGGAATGCCCCAAGGGAAGACGAGTTTGTTGCCGCGGATAGCGGGGAGTCGCTGGAGGCACTTATGGCCAAAATGAGAGCCATGTAGTAGTGATAATCTCTTGACGTGAGCAAGCGCTACGTCAGGTCACATATTTTATTCGTTTTACTCTTTCGCTGTTTTGCTCTCCTCTTGGACGTCGGTGTGGGCGTGTGTGTGGCGAGGGGTGGCAAGGGAAGTAGAGGAGGGAGGAAAATGGGGTCGGATTCAAGCTGTTTCGGTGGAGTTGGCAAGTGTGAACTTTTGTTGCGTTGAAATTTGTGAGTGTGTACCGACATCTTCCACCAAAGAAGATTGGCGGAACAGCTGCGGCTTCTCCTCTCCTTTTTGTGTCGTCAGAGTAAAGAAGTATCCCATTGCAAATCGGAAGAAAGGGAAGTTGGGATCAGTGTTTTTCTGCCTGCCGCCACAGTGTCTAACGGCCACCGGTAACCCTTCCACCTGCGCTTTTCTGGAACTTTCCATCTCTTCCTTAATCGATTCTATCAACCGCACGGTATTTGTCCGTGACCCGCAAATACCTGTTGCTCCTGTTGCAATAGATACTTTCCCCCCCCCCATAAATATATATATATATATATATCTTTGAATTTAGTTTACTGAAATCTGCTGAAACGAAAAAGGACAAGAGGGAGGGAAAACAAACAACGAGAAAAGATACTTTATCGTAGGAACTTTCCTGACTCAACATGTCGAAACGGGAGCCGTTGAAGAAGATTCCCGGTGAGTGTCCGACGCCCCGAGAACTGGGTAAGGCAGGCTGGATTATACTCCACAGTGCTGCCGCTGTGTTTCCGTACAACCCTACACCCACACAACAGGAGGCATTCCGCAACTTTTTACACGGCTGGTCCCACGCGTATGCTTGCAGCCATTGTGCATACCACATGCGACGTTACTTTCACCAGAATCCACCCGTCGTCACGGACAAATTGGCACTCAACCGATATCTCTGTGAATTTCACAACGCTGTAAATGAGAGAGTTGGAAACAAGATATATGATTGTGACCCCATGAATGTTCTCCGCCGGTGGCACCCAACGTTTCCAGATATGGAGGATCAACCTACAATCGAGGAACAGGTGAAGTCACTCGAATTAAAGGAAAAGAATGAGACACCGCAAGGCGTTAGTGATCGATGGCGACAGCAGAACTCTTCCGCGTCACCAGATGGTAACGTTGGTCGATGGTCAGTGGGGGACGCGCGGTGGACCGATACAACTAACGAGTCACGTCGGACTAATGTCGGTGAGATCTCAGCGGGATGGGGAACCGCTGGTGAGAAGATGAAACAAAGAAATGGTGCGGGGGACGGAGTCAGTGATGCGGGTGCGAGCGAAAAGAAGTGGTGGCGATGGGGAAACTCCACTTCGAGTTCCACTACTGCAACCATCGCAACACCTTCTGCAGCTGAACCTGCCGAGGATGTTGAGGCTAGCGTTACCTCTATATTGAGTAAACTAAGGGCTTGCATGGTTTACTGCCCTGATGATAAAAAATCATCAGCGTGATGTCGAATTGATGATGCCCTTCACCATTTAATATTGGTGTGCATTCGTTGTTTGGGGTTCGGACTAGGTCGGCGCAGTGCAGTGCACTGTGAGTAGCTGTGCGGTTATTGGGAAAACTGTGGTTGACATATTTGTTTTGCAGCGACGAGGTAAGTGGATGTAACCGCATCCACCAATGGTGGTACGTGATGGAAGTGCTGAATGCCCGAGGTTGGGTTCAGATGTGCCAAACCATTAACGACACATCGATGCCTGTTAACAGGGGGAAATTAGCGCACTGGACGCCAATTTTATTTTTATTCTTGAGGGGGATGAATTCAGCATAACGTTTCTTTAAAAGAAAAATAAGGTGGAAGGGAGAGGGTGAAATGCTAATAACTCACTCTCCTAATTACAGGTATTATTCATTTTTACCTTCAGTTTTCGCATATCAGGCGGCGACGTCACAGAAGACGGGCCGCCTACCACGATCGGAATTTTTTTTTTTGCGAGCGACTGCATTTATGTATATGCATGTTTTTTAGATTCAATTAAACGTTCATATGAGAAGAGCAAAGTATGCCCTATGGAGGTTCCTTAACAAGCCATCGCTTACTACCGCATTCACGTGCCAAATTAGGAGCAGTAAACACTGGGCCCCTTCGTTTTATTTTTAACTTTTACTGTACGTGTTTTAGAACACGAACCGGAACTCAAAAAGGTACAGACGCAAGGTGCATGGGTGGCATAAATATTTGCGAGTTGAGAGGTAAGGAGGGGGGAAGGAGCCTTCAAAAAGTCGGCGTGTACCAGAGACGGTGTGGCCTCGTATGTTTTTATTTTCGTACACCACTTCTGTACTCACAATCTTTTACTTCCCAATTGCGCGTGTGTGCGAATACCCCTACAACTACTCATTGCACGCTCCTATTTGTTTACACTCGTACACCCAATGCGAAGAAACAGGTAGGCATACTACAATAAAAATGGGTCCGCTCTCTAAGAAGCGCATGATGGTGCGCGATGGTGTCTTCTACGCCGAGCTTTTCGAGTTCTTAAAGCGCGAGTTGGCTGACGACGGCTTCGCTGGCGTTGAACATCGTGTTACTCCCACACGCACGGAGATTGTCATCCGTTCCACAAAGACCCGCGAAGTCCTCGGTGAGAAGGGCCGCCGCATCCGTGAGCTAACGGCTTGCCTTCAGCAGCGGTTTAACTACAAGGAAGGCAAACTGCAGCTGTTCGCCGAGCGCGTGGAGGTGCGTGGACTGTCCGCAATGGCGCAGGCCGAATCCCTGCGTTTCAAGCTTCTCAGCAACCTTCAAGTGCGCCGTGCGGCCATGGGCATCATCCGTTACGTGATGGAATCCGGCGCAAAGGGCTGTGAGGTGACAATTGGCGGAAAGATCAAGGGCCAGCGCGCGAAGAGTATGACATTCCGTGACGGCTACATGATTAAGTCGGGTACTGCTCACAAACACTTCGTTGACACGGCCACCCGTCATTGCCACTTGCGTGCAGGCACCATTGGCGTAAATGTTAAAATCATGCGCCCCCAGAGTATGATAGAGGAAGATGAGGTGCTACCCGACGTCATTACAGTGATTGAGCCGAAGACAATCGAGGCTTGATTATGTAACACCGAACACACAGCACAACGATACATTAACTCTACCTCCAAGCAAAGGAAAAGTAATGCTCTTGTTTTTTGTGTGAAGTAGCGGGTAGTTTGCCTTTATTTTGCCTATTGTTGTTCCCCATTACACTCTTGTTTCGAATAGTTTACTTTTCTTTTTCTTTTTTATAATATTCTTTTATATTTTTCCCTTTCTGCCTGAGGAAGGTAGAGGAGGATGGAGCACGTTACACAATAACAAACAGAGAAGCACATATATTTGTATGTGCTTTTCATTAATCCCTTTGTCAATGTTACCTCCACTTTAACCGGAGTGAAGATTTAATATGATGCATATAAATGTTTATCCATACATGTGCTTCTCTCCTTGTTTTCATTTTTTCATAGTTTCGCTACTAGCATTTGATATCATAGCATGTTACTACACTCCGTTATGTCTTTCTAACAACAGGAGTACAGCGACGGTTTAGTGTTTCGTTTATCTCCATCCTGTTCTCAGCAACATTTCAATGTGATATGTATCGTTATTCAACAGGTGGCTGATGTAAGTGCTTATATATATATATATATGTGTGTGTGTGTGTATGTGTATTTGCTGTGTGCAATATTCTCCGTAACCTGTCCCCTGGTTTTTCTATCGCTAATGCCATTAACCTCTCGCATGAGTGGTGGTGCTGATATTGATGATGACAAGGGAATGTCAGGAAAGAGAAAAGGAGGAAGTGGAGGAGGGATAATAATAATAATAATAATATGGATGATGCGACTCTTGGTCTCACCACTTTATGTTGAGTCCTAGGAACTGCTGTTGGTTTGTCACTATAATGGGAAGGTGTGTCTAGTGTGTGAGGATATGCTTGACTGTTTAATTATGCAACAACGCTTAAATTCATTCCAGTCGCATCGTTACTTTACCACATCTAACAATTATGAGTGTTTTTACTCTGTATATGTTTATTGCGTGATATGTGTGTGCTCATTATAGAAAGTGCTGCACTTGCGCTCCCATTTCAGTCGTAATCCATTTCACTCTTTTTCTTTTAATTCTTTCTTACCCTTTCTCATTTTGAAACAAACAAAAGGAAGGAAAGCTTTTGTGTTTGACGAGTAATTCCCAACAGTAACAAGACAAAATTTGGTTGATTAGGTTTCCAACGTCATAATATACGGCTGAACTTGTCGAAGGTTATATTCCTCAGGAAAAATTATTGGAAGGATCCCAAAAATTTTAATAAAAGGATAAACCCACAGAGAAGTTGTTATTACTTTTACACGTATACCCAACTGGAACTCATTGAAATATGGTGAGGACGACACGCTTTTCACGCAACAGTTCCAAACCACTGTTTCAGCAATTACAGCTTATTACATCGTATGGACTCTTTCAGGAGTATCCACCCATTTGGCCACTTCCCCTTCCACCTCAACAACCTCGTGATACGGGAAAACCCACACTGGTACTTGATATTGATGAAACACTGATTCATACTGTAGGGATGCGGAATGAGGGGTCGGATTCTGTCTCCTTCAGTTTCTTCCTGCGTCCACATGCGAAGGAATTTCTCGCAGAGGTACGTGAACTGTACGAAGTTGTGTTCTGGACGGCTGGTACCGCATCCTACTGCTCAGCTGTTATGGATGCACTGGAGGTGCAGGTGTTACAACTCCCACGATCATTTTACAATATTGATGAACTCCGCGTAGAGGCACGTGGTGGAATCTCCACCAAGAATGTTAACTTCTATGCCCTTTCCCGAACTCAAACGTTACAAGGGCATAATTACATGAAATATCTTCCAATGCTTGGCAGACCATTGAATCGTGTCATAGTGATCGACAGTGATGTGCGCAGCTTTCCTCTTCATCCACGTAACGGTGTTAAGATCGAACCCTTCCTACCGAATGAACGTGCTTTATCCGAATATGCCCGCATAGTAACCGATGAGGTGAAATATGGTCAAGTTGGTCAGCGGCAGTATGAAGGCGAAATGGCAAAAGTCATTGAGCGTGGTGAGGAAGAGGTAGCGCGATTGCAAGCGGATCATGCCCTTATGGATCTGATTCCAATGCTACGCTCTGCGGCTTCTTCAACTGATTTGACTCATGAATTAGACCATTGGCGTGCGGATGAGTACACAAAGTGTGACGACTTTCGTGAAACGATGAACTCTCTCTCAGTGACAAGGCAGAAGATTCTTGGTAATGTTCTTAAGGAGCGACGCAACGTACCGATTCCGCCTCTCAAGCAGCACGTGATGAATCATGGATTTATGGAGGAGGCAAATGCCGCTATGAAGTTGGAGCAGATGCGACACACTCCTTCAAGACTTTAGGAGTATACATCTTAACGGTTAATATACATCTACCATTGAACTGATGACGGAGCGTATTCGTTTATTAATTAATTAATTTATGAGTCACATATTTGAGCGATGGCTATTGATCGTCTACGTTACGATACTCTTTCTTCTTTTATTGTTAAAAGTTGTGTGTTTAATACCAATTTTGAGGAGCATCACATGTTATTGTTTTTTTTTATTTCATTATTTAGTACATTATCTATTATTGTTTTCTCTTAGTATCGTTTTGAGGTCTCTTCCTTTTTTTTCTTATACTGAATGAAACCGCTTGTTTCAAAACAATATTTGTTATACCCTTCTTCTACCTTCATTATCCATACACTCATGTATATATATATATATATATACATGCATACATATTTAAATAAGTGTTGATTTCTGTACCCACTGGGTGAAGCAAGTACAGTGCGTGAAGGCAAAGCAAAGAAAAAGTATTGCTCTTGTTTTTTGTGTGAACTAGCGGGTAGTTTGCCTTTATTTTGCCTATTGTTGTTCCCCATTACACTCTTGTTTCGAATAGTTTACTTTTCTTTTTCTTTTTTATAATATTCTTTTATATTTTTCCCTTTCTGCCTGAGGAAGGTAGAGGAGGATGGAGCACGTTACACAATAACAAACAGAGAAGCACATATATTTGTATGTGCTTTTCATTAATCCCTTTGCCAATGTTACCTCCACTTTAACCGGAGTGAAGATTTAATATGATGGATATAAGTGTTTATCAATACATGTGCTTCTCTCCCCGTGTTTACATTTTTTCATAGTTTCGCTACTAGCATTTGATATCATAGCATGTTACTACACTCCGTTATGTCTTTCTAACAACAGGAGTACAGCGACGGTTTAGTGTTTCGTTTATCTCCATCCTGTTCTCAGCAACATTTCAATGTGATATGTATCGTTATTCAACAGGTGGCTGATGTAAGTGCTTATATATATATATATATGTGTGTGTGTGTGTATGTGTATTTGCTGTGTGCAATATTCTCCGTAACCTGTCCCCTGGTTTTTCTATCGCTAATGCCATTAACCTCTCGCATGTGTTTTGGTGCTGATATTGATGATGACAAGGGAATGTCAGGAAAGAGAAAAGGAGGAAGTGGAGGAGGGATAATAATAATAATAATAATATGGATGATGCGACTCTTGGTCTCACCACTTTATGTTGAGTCCTAGGAACTGCTGTTGGTTTGTCACTATAATGGGAAGGTGTGTCTAGTGTGTGAGGATATGCTTGACTGTTTAATTATGCAACAACGCTTAAATT